>NC_134142.1:121028106-121331136 GCF_033958435.1 Carettochelys insculpta | reverse complement strand
AACTGGGCCAAGGTAGCTTTGTCTCAGATGATCCTAATCTGCCTGGAACAACTCCGCTCCCTCTGACCCTGAGTCAGCTGCAGTGAGCTCCTGCCCTGGTTGCCAGGGAAGTGGGCCGGTTCCCCTTCCAGGATTGCGTTTCCCCATCGGTGGCAGCCCCCTGGCTGGGCTCTGTCGCATCGGGTCGGCTGGGGGAGCTCGGTGCAGGCAGAGGAGCCTGGCCGAGGGCACAGACGGGATGGGGCGATGCAGGAAGCGGCCAGGAGGACGAGGCGAGGGCAGAGAGCTGCCCCACTCTCCCCCCCCCACCATGCTCTGCCTCACCTCCCACCTCTCAGGAGGGCTGGGGCGAGGGGAGCGGTCAGCCGCTTGGACCTTGGGAGCAGCGGGTGCCGAGCTGCCGTGGGAGCATGCGGGGGAGACCTCTTCCGGGACCAGCACCCGCTGCTGATGGCACAAGGCCCTCTCCATCGGGCCGTGGTACCTACAGCCCAGGGAGGGGCTGGGGGCGGTTGGGAAGCCCAAGACCACTCACCCTGGGTGATGAAGAGGAGGGCCAGGCAGAGGGGTATCTTGGGACCTATCTTTGGTGAGGACGGGGCTCCACTAGCAAACCCCAGCAGCCCTGCAGGCCTGTGGTGTCTCTCCCTGGCTTTGCTCCTGGCAGAACCACCAGCAGAAGCAGATGGAGCAGCTCCGGGAAAGGTGCTTGGCACGGCCATGACTGAATCCGGCCAGCCCTCTCCCGGCTTCGCCTCGTGATTCGGTCCCAGCCCGGCTGGTGCCAGCAGCCCCGCTCAACCCTTCCGCTGCGTGAGGGCAGAAGCCTGGCAGCTGTGCCTTGCTGGGGCTTAGGCAAATAAAGGCGTTAGGCTTTGGCCGCTTTAATCTGGCTGCCCTGGGAACCAGGAGAGGCCAGGTTAAGGGGTCTTCCCGCCCATGCAGGGAAAGAGGGGGTGTGGGGGGGGAATGGTGTGGGGGGCGGCAAGTGTCTGGCGCCTGCTTCTGGCGGGGGGGGGGGGGGGGGGGGCGTCCCCAGCTTCTCCCAGGCCCCGGCCTGTGTCGCCCTGGGAGCAGGCAGCGAAAAGCCTGAGGAAAAGCACATCCCTGAACTGCCGTTCCTCCAGCTGGGGGAGAGGGACCTGGCAGCGTTAGAGCAGCTTTCTCCTCCCCTGCCTGCGCCCTGCTGCTGGGGTTTCCGTGCAGAGACGCCCAGGGGATAGAGCAGCGGTGGCCAAAAGGGATGTAACAATTGCCACTGCTTGCTGAGCCAGCTGCCCCCACAAGCCTGCCGCACCCCTCCCCCCGAGCCAGCTGCACCCCCCCAAATCCAGGCATCTCCTGAGCCAGGCACCCCCCAAATCCCCCCTGAGCCAGCTGCACCCCCCAATCCACGCACCCCCCCCCAGCCAGCTGCACCCCCCCAAATCCAGGCACCTCCTGAGCCAGGCACCCCCCAAATCCCCCCTGAGCCAGCTGCACCCCCTCCAATCCATGCACCCCACCCCCCGAGCCAGCTGCACCCCCCCCAAATCCAGGCATCCCCCTGAGACAGCCACACAACCCCCAAATCTACTCACCCCCCTGAGCTAGCTGCACCCCCCAAATCCAGGCACCCCCCCACGAGCCAGCTGCATCCCCCCCAATCCAGGCACCTCCTGAACCAGCTGTACCCTCCAAATCCAGGCACCTCCTGAGCCAGGCACCCCCCAAATCCCCCCCCAAGCCAGCTACACTCCCCCAAATCCAGGCACCTCCTGAGCCAGACACCCCCCAAATCCCCCCTGAGCCAGCTGCACCTCCCCCCAAATCCAGGCATCCCCCTGAGACAGCCACACAACCCCCAAATCTACTCACCCCCCTGAGCCAGCTGCACCCTCCCCCCAAATCCAGGCATCCCCCTGAGACAGCCACACAACCCCCAAATCTACTCACCCCCCCGAGCTAGCTGCACCCCCCAAATCCAGGCACCTCCTGAGCCAGCCGACCCCCAAAATCCAGGGACGCACTGAGCCAGGCACCCCCCCAGAGCCAGCCAGACCCCCACCGAGCCAGTCCTGCTGCTGGAGCGCACCCTGCCCCCCACTGCCGGAGGCCCCACAGCCACTGATGGAGACCACACCACTGCACCAGCCGCCCGCCACCACCAGAGGGCCCCTTGCCACGGGAGCTGTCCCACTGCCGGAACCCCCCACCACCGGAGCCACCCCACCGCCAGAGCCGCTGCTCTGCGAGCTGCCCCACAGCTGGTGTTGCCATTGCACCTGGGGCTATGCCTGCGTCTGCCCCGCAGGAGGCACTGCCTCGCCTGCTGCCTCCACCTGCTCGTCCCGCCCACTGGAGGGGCGTGAGCGCAGAGCGGGAGCTGGGGCTCCATGTTGTAGTCGGTGGCCAGGTGCAGCCCGGTGGCCAGGGCTCCACGTTGTAGTCGGTGGCCAGGTGCAGCCCGGTGGCCAGGGCTCCACGTTGTAGGCGGTGGCCAGGTGCAGCCCGGTGGCCAGGGCTCCACGTTGTAGGCGGGCATATCACTTAGTGATACACATACCCGCATCCTGCTCAGTAACATTGACGCCCTCAATGTAACTAGATCTACCCATGAGCTTGGGGGATAGTGGCGGTACCATCCAAACAACACCATCCATCGTGATGTCATTACAACCCAGTCCTGACCTTGGGCGGGAGTGGACCTGGCGCTCAGCTGTTATCTATGGGGAGTGCCTGGTACCAAGCAGGATGTGTTTGTGTGTACCACTAAGTGCCTGGCACTGGGCGCTTGTAGGTGGTTTTATGAGCTTTTAGGCCCTGTGACTTTTCAGCCCTGTCTCTTGCAGTCCTGTGGGCAGAATCCACCTAGACGTTTTTGCTTTTACCTACTGCTGTCCGGCCTGGAGGCCTTTAGCTTTGCTGTATGGTAACAGAGCATCGCCTGTTGTCCTCGGCCTTTAGCCTTACACCAAGTATCTCACTGCTACACACGTGTGCGGCTCTAACGAGCCCCTTCCCACACGGACCTGCCCCAGCAACCAGGAAACCCTCGATTTAATGGAGCCTGATATAACGCGCTGCCAGCCCCCAGTACATGCTGGAGACTCACCCAAGCTGCTGCCATGGCCAGAGGAGCAGGAGTGGGGCTGCCGTGGGGCACAGGAGCTCTCCTCCCCCAGCCCTGTGTGCAAGGAGCAAGTCAGTGCCGGGCTGCTGCTGCCTGCCATGGGGCTGAGCATCAGCCATGGTGCTGGCAGGCTGGGGGAGGCCACGTTCTACCTTCGCACAGGCAGCTCAGAGCTGGGCCTGGAGGACCCAAAGTGCTGACAGCTGCAGGAGGTGGAAGGAGCCAGGCCGGCATTTGGCTCCTCTCCAGGTAATTGGGAGGGGGAGATGGAGGTGTCGGGGGAAGACAGGGGGAGAATTGGGGGGGGCGGAGGACAGGAGTGAGCAATGAGCTGGACAGTCAGGCTACGTCTACACGTGCAGCCAACATCGAAATAGTCTATTTCGATGAATAACGTCTACACGTCCTCCAGGGCCGGCAACGTCGATGTTAAACTTCAACGTTGCTCAGCCCAACATCGAAATAGGCGCAGCGAGGGAACGTCTACACGTCAAAGTAGCACACATCGAAATAGGGATGTCAGGCACAGCTGCAGACAGGGTCACAGGGCGGACTCAACAGCAAGCCGCTCCCTTAAAGGGCCCCTCCCAGACACAGTTGCACTAAACAACACAAGATACACAGAGCTGACAACTGGTTGCAGACCCTGTGCCTGCAGCATAGATCCCCAGCTGCCGCAGAAGCAGCCAGAAGCCCTGGGCTAAGGGCTGCTGCCCACGGTGACCATAGAGCCCCGCAGGGGCTGGAGAGAGAGCATCTCTCAACCCCCCAGCTGATGGCCGCCATGGAGGACCCAGCAATTTCGACGTTGCGGGACGCGGATCGTCTACACGGTCCCTACTTCGACGTTGAACGTCGAAGTAGGGCGCTATTCCTATCTCCTCATGAGGTTAGCGACTTCTACGTCTCGCCACCTAACGTCGAAGTTAACTTCGAAATAGCGCCCGACGCGTGTAGACGCAACGGGCGCTATTTCGAAGTTGGTGCCGCTACTTCGAAGTAGCGTGCACGTGTAGACACAGCTTACATGCGTCATTGTATGGTGCAACCATTCGGCTAGAACGGGCTTTGGGCATTAACGGACACCCCTTCGCCCGAGGCCGGTCAATCGAGGGTTTACTGCACTGGGCACTGCAGGTTCTGAGGGTCACGTGTCGTCGTCATCAAGCAGGGACTTGGTCGGAAGGCCTAAGCAAATCTCCTCGGACCTGAGCGCAGCCGACGCAGGCCCTGCGGTTCCTTCCGTTGCCCCGTGCGGCGGGCAGAGGGGCGGCACAGGTGGAAGGAAGCGAAAGCGGAAACCCGGCAATGGAACGGTCAGGTCTTCCAGGGAACCGTGCCAAAGAACCTTCCTGCCCGCTGGGACGAGGGCGAGCCGTGCGCAGCGGGAGGACGGCAGCTGAGTAAGACAAGCCACCGCCGCGGCTTCAGGGAGCGCGGGTTACGGTGGAAGCCCTCTGCGTCCTTTGTGGAGAGACGATCGGCCGATGGCGAATCCCTGGATGCTCCAGCCAGGCTGGGGGGGCGGTGGCGAAGGGGTGAGGTTTTGGAAGAGAAGCTCTGACCTTTGCCAACCTGCTGCCCCCGCCCCCTTCCCCCCAGGCAGGTTAAGGAACCGTGTGAAGGGCCAAAAAAGGCCATTTCGGCTGTAAGCACACGCGGCTGCCCAGGGAATACAGGAATCATCATCGTCATCATCTTCATCATCAATAACCGTGGGCTCAGCACCCGTTGGTGTCTGATGCCTCTCTCACTATTTCCTTCCGTCTTTCACTGTCCAGTGCGGAGTGGTTTAGTTTCTGTAGACGAGCTCCGCACCAATCTACTACATCATCTACCCTTTCTCAGTGGGGTCTGCCTCTCCTATTCAAACCGTCCATTATGCCGAATACCAGGGTCTTCATTTTTTGTTCGTCGTTCGTTCTGCAAATATGTCCAATTAGCTGTAGCTTCCGTTGTATAACCTTCTGCAGCAGGTTCTCTTTCGGCTGCATCTTCCTATAGAATTCCTCCTTGGTGACCTTCTGCATCCAGCCTATTCTCAGAATCTCTCCAGACCAACTCCTCTCGGACGCCAATATCCTCCTCTTCGAATCTTTCATTATCACCCGCGTCTCACATCTGTACAACACTCTGCTGAATACACACGTTTTCAAGACGCTCAGCTTCGTTCTTAACCTGTGCAGAAATCCCACACTACAAAAACGACCAAGGGTGGGACTGTGGCCAGAGCCACAGGAAAAGGTGGGGGCGGGTGTCCCAGGCCCCCACGGCAGCTGCCCTACCTGTCCTGAAGACAGGAGGGATGGGGCTTACCTGGGCCAAGGGTCTGGTGCTGCAGCGGGGGGGGGGGTCACCTCCCCTTTTACCACCTGGGCGGCAGGGGCTTGGCAGCCTGCCCTGCTCCATGCCGGCCTCCCAGCCTCCCACTGCAGAGAACAGGGACACAGCAACGGGCCAGGAGGTAGGTGAGGTGGGGCCCTGTAATCCCTTGGGCAGCCAGGCTCAGGGCCAAGGGGGAGTAGGAGCAAAGCAGGGGCGGGGCTGGGAAGGGGATCCCCCCTAGGGGCACTGGGGGGGTGTTGACTCAGGCCCCATCCCCCCTTGGGGTTGGCCGTGTCTGCAGCTTTCACTCCCACTGGTGAGTCGCAGAGAAGGCAAGAGAATGCCTGTGTTGCCACATCCCCTTTCTGTGCCTGTGACCCTGAGGCTGCCCGACCAGCTCAGAGGAGAAGTGGCACATGGGCACATTTAAGGATGTCACCGAAGTTAACTCCCGCCCCGCCATATGCAGCGCTCCAAATCCCAGCCTCGGCTTTGCTTCCCTTGTCCTTCCACCCTGTAGCTTGTGGAGAGTGGGATGGAGTTCGGGAGTCCCCAAGCTCTGCCCCCCGTCCGCAGGCAGGAGTGACTCTCACTCGGCAGCTGGAATGGGGAGTTTATTAGTTGTCAGAGGCACAGCTCAGCACAGAGGTGTCGGTACAGCCGGCAGAGACAGTCGTTCCAACCCATCCTGGGGAGAGCAGCCCGAGGGGTGCCCTATCTGGGGTGTAGCTTCCCCCCTAGCCAGGCTGGCTGCCTTCCAGCTCCCTCTCCCACCCAGCTTCTAACTGCCACCTCCAATTCAAACCTAGCTCGGCTCCTCCCTGCTCTTTGGTCAGGTCAGAGGTGTTACCTGCCGGCCTAGGTTACAGCCCCAGCGGGTCACCCCCAGCTGCTGTGAGCTGCTCTGCCTGACATACACACATCCAGCCTGAGTCTCACATGCACCCCCACCCCCCACTCCATCACAGAGAACCGGGGAAGACCCAGCCTCTGAGTTCTACAAGGGGCTTCTGCAACTGAAAAGCAGAGCGTATGAATAGTCCGTCCAATTGGCCAGGGGCCGGGAGCGCAAGAAACTACCAATAGCTGCTGATGCACCTCAACCGGGGGGGGCTGTGACCCCCGGCACAGGTGCGAAGAGCAGCACATGGGCTGATTTTCATTGGCCCATGAGGCAGGAGTTCACCCCCACCCCGTTCCCGCGTGCAGCTGGGAGCTTGCTCAAAGCCAGGCCGCCTGTGGCTTACCAAGAGACCAGCGAATGCTCCCCCTGACCCCCTACACAGTCTTCACTGCTTCATCAACAAAGCTGTTGCAAGTGGGACTATTAGCGACTTTAAAAAGTACCACCAGCACTCAGATGGCACAGAGAGGTTGAATTTTGGCACGCTGCCTCGGAAAGGTTGCTGACCCTGGCCTAAACTATCAGAGTGATTAGAGGACCATCTACTGTTCTATGGAATCCTTTTTAGTTGTGTCTAACTTCGGGCAGTTTTCACCAAAAGACAAGCCGTTCTGCAGCACCTTAAAGACAAACCATTGGATTTATCAGGGCACGAGCGTTGGTGGGTAAGACCCACTTCCTCGGATGCTGCAGCAAAAATAAGAATCGTGGATTTATATTGTGGGGGAGGGGTGGGACGAAGAAGGGGGAAAAAGAGGGGGGCAGGGAACACGTCCCGTCTCATTCTTCTCTTTTCCAGACTAAACAAACCCATTTCTTTCTTTCGGTCTTCCCTCCCAGGACATGTTTTCTAGCTCTTTAAACTTTTTAATTGCTCTTTGCTGGACTTTTGCCAAGAAGTACCTCCAGCTCGACTAGCATGACTGCATCCTAGACCCTTAAAAAGCCTGGTCTTGAATGAAAACAATTACAAACAGGTGGGCTTTTTTTCCACCCTCACCAGAGCGTGAGCAAATAATGGAGTCTGATCCAGACCATCTGGCAGAATGGGTTGAAGGAGTCGCTCACGAAAGTAGCCGCTGCCGCAGCTGGAAACATTCAGTGGTGATCTCTCCCCGGGATTAAGTTGTAAAACAAAATACATTTCTCTGAATGGGGTTCCCTGAAACGCTGACTGGAAACCTTTTAAACCGGGCTGCAGGCCTGTGCTGTCACAAGGGTTTGGTTGGAAAGAAGCGGGTTAAAAAAAGCTGAAAAAGGCTGAGAATTTGTAACTGGGAAACAGCTGCAAATCCCAGTGATTTCTGAGCTTAGAAACAAAAGAAGCAATTTCAGCCGGGCGTGTGGCTTTTTCCGTTGCTCTGCAGACACTCGGGCAGCCTAGGCCTCTGTGGGACAGCCACAGAAATGACAAGCCTGGAATCAGAGAAGTCCTTTTGGGACAAAGCCTTTGGCCGTGTTTAATGGACTCAGAGACTAGAAAGTAACTAAATGTACAGACCCGTATGCAGGTGCCTTTTTGGTAAATGCGCATGGCAATTTTTTAAATAAGGAGTTCCAAAATCGTCGTGCAACGAGCGTGCACGAAAGAGGTTTAGGAGAAATTTGAGTGGAAACTGTGATCGTTAAAATGGTTTTGTTATAACACACTAAAAATTGTACAGTAATAAAGGTCTTATAGAAATGAGTATTCGGCATAATGGACGGTTTGAATAGGAGAGGCAGACCCCCCCAGAGAATAGGTAGATGATATAGCAGACAGGTGCGGAGCTGGTCTCCAGAAACTAAGCCACTCCGCACTGGACAGGGAAAGATGGAAGGAAATAGTGAGAGAGGCATCGGACACCAACGGGCGCTGAGCCCACGGTTATTGATGATGACGACTGTGGAAACCATCTTGTATAAGAAGCCATTTCACATCCCTTACTTCTGCACGCACACAAGAGCCTCTACCTTCCTTGCCCTGTTTGGGAATGGCAGGGAGGATGAGCTCTATGGAATGCGTTTATGGGCTGTTTGGAGTTAAGTCTCCAGCTCCCCGGTACCTGTTTCTCTTTGCTGATAACGGTTTCTCTTTGAGACGTGATTTACGATTCTCTAACTAATTGCCTCTGACACTGGGCTTTGTTTGTGGAAGGGTATAAAATACCAGAGTTAGCTGCATCAAGCAGCCTTGCTGGACCCGGTTTTACTAGTGTCCAGTTTGGCTCATCTGTTGCCTTATTGAATTCAATAAAGCTGAACGTTAGCCGCCTAAACGCAGAGAAGACTTGGGCTGTAACAATCTGGAGGTTTCACTGAGATCCCAATGCACCACTTGCCCCAACGGAGGGGCCGGCGCCCCACTTCCAAGCCCCACAAGAGCGCTCAGTAGAAGGTAAGGGGGATACCTGTTACAAAATCTCCCAGCAGGGGTGTGATGGGGTTCAGGGGTCCCCCTGCACTGCACCCCGTCCGCTGGCAGGAGTGACTCTCACCCAGCAGGTACAACAGAAGCTTTATTAGGCAACAGATGCCCAGTTTCTCACAGAAGCGACAGTACAGCAGCCAGAGACAGTCCTTCCAACCCGTCCTGGGGAGAAGACCCCGAGGGTGCCCTTATGGGGTGTAGCTTCCCCCTCCTCAGGCTGGTTGCCTTCCAGCTCTCCCTTTTCCTAGCCTCTAACCCCCGCCCCCGATTCAAAACCCAGCTCAGCTCCTCCCTGCTCTTTGTTCAGGCAGAGGTGTCACCTGCCAGTTGTAGCCCCAGGGTCATCCTTAGCCACTGGGAGCTGCTGCTTGCCTCAGACATCCAGCCTGACTCACACAGGCACTCCCCCCACTCCATTACAAGGGGCTTGGGACTGGAGTGCCGGCTGGCCGGCAGGGTAAGGGGGAGCTACGGGTTCCATCTTTGTGGAGCGGCTAAAATTCTGTGTCTGTCTGTCTTTGTCTATTAGGCCTGTCTTGTGTGTCACAGTTCCCAAAGGGCACACCGGTGTCTCTAGTGAGGCAGCCATGCGCCGGACCCTCTGTGTTCAGACGGTAAAAGCTGGTGTGGTACCACTTCTCTCTCTCGGCACACGGAACTATGGGAAGCTTTGTTGCCTCCCTCTGTTTCTGTTCTGAAGTAAGATTAACCTTTAAAGATATCCCTAAGCCCGGGCAGACTTAACTCCCGCCAGGCCGGCTCCAGGCGCCAGGACGCAGGCACCCTGCCGGGCTGGAGCAGGTGCCAGGAACCCCCTTGCGAGCCAGGTGAACTGTAGTTCAATGCCTTGCACCCTATGACCCAGGCAAACTGCAGTTCGATGCCTCACGGGGAGAAAATAAATTATGGGGACAGGTCAGTCTACAGAATTCCAGCACTCTCTAAATGCAGTCCAGCTTTTTTTATGTACAATCATCATGGAGAAAATACTTGCATGTTTAGATAAATGGAATTGGTATACTGGAAATGATCCTTCAAAGCAATTTCCTTGAGAGGGTACATTTTGACTTAAAAAAATTATTTCTCTCTGGAGGACATTAGAATCAAAAGGTAGCAAAAAATTTCTGAAAGACAAGTAAGGAATATCGGAGCAGTTGCATCTGGGCTGTGAGAAACAGCTGTTTGGACAAAAGCCCAGACTATAAGACCTTGAAGAAACTGCCCAACTCTGAAAGCTGTTAATTCAAGTTCTTTTCTTTCAGCTCCTTAACTCTTTGTGGTACAGAGTGTAGTCATGCAAGCATTTATGTTGCGGTATATGTGTATCTGTCATGGAGTTTTGTTTAAATTAATTGTCTTGCTAATATGTGCTTGGGTCAGAATCTGATAACTTGCCCTTGCAGCAACAAAGAACAGTTTTGGTTTTGTACTGCCAAGTTTCTGGCAATTAGAATCTGTATTAATCTGCACTCCTCATCCATTTGTGTTTGGAGCTTCTTTGCTTTTGACCGGTCTGGGTTAGTTTTGTCAGTCTGTTTGTTTGTCTGTCTTGCTGGTGTATCCATAAGGAGGGGACACCTTCCGATGTGGACACCTTGCAATACCAGAGAACAAAAGTTGTGTAAAACCTAAATAAGCTCACAGAGTTAAAACTTTCTCTTCTGTTGTAAAGTTAAGTAAGTTAGAGAGGTAACATAAATATATAGAAATAATGGGTATTTGAAATCTCCTGCTAAGGGTTATGCCCAGCAGGACCACAGGGATCTTCAGGGTCTGGTAAATCAAATATGCAAGTTAGAAGAAGGGTTTAATACCAATCTGCCAATCGCTCTCAGCTTTATAAATCCAAGATTTACTAAAGGAAGGGGTACTCATGAAGACCCAGAGCCCCTGCAGTAGCTCAAATTTGGCCAGTTCTAAAAGAAAAAAGATCAAATTTAAATCTCCATAATTCAGTAAAACTTGCTAAAAGAAGATAAAGGGTTTCTATTGGGATTTAACTGCCCCAAATGTATAAAAGGGAATGTAAACTGTGTACAGCACTGTAAAATCAGTTAGAGGAGTGAAACGGGTGTTTAAAAAAAAAAAGCATGCACTTAACTTGAGTGACCCTGTAATAAAATGCAATGTATATAATTGTCTTTTAATAAAGGGGAGTAATAGAAGTCAAAGGGAAAGTCAGATCCCTGTAATAACACCTTCAAATGGTGAAATCTGAACTACTAAAGTTTTCATTTTTAAGGGAGCAAGCGTGTGATTAAAGGGAGAGAGTAAACCACTAACTCTGAAGAGTCTGAAAAAAAAATTCAAAGTAGCTTGCAGAGGTTAAAAGGAACTAAGCATATTTGTAAATGGAGTATTTTAAGATGTAATCTGTATTTTAAGATGTAATCTGCCACTCCCAAATGGGGCTAGAAAATTGTTCTTTTGTCTTTCAGAAACACAGAAAAACTGGTAGTAACTGAAGAACAACCTAAAACATCGTGAATCTCCTTTCAAAATGAAAAGTGTGGTTTTGTATTTTGTTTGTGCTTGTCTTATTAACAGCATTGTTAAGTTGTCTATACTGGTAAGTAAACAAAAATACACATGGGATCCCAAATTGAAAAAAAAATGGTCCTTATGTTGCTGCCTTATTAAACGCCTTGCAGTTACCATGTGCTGTTGCAGTTACTGAGTGTGCTGCTCATCAGGCTGCTGGTGATGAAGTTACATGTGGAAATGCCTTGGCTAACTCAGCAGCTAAGGCTACAGCCCTTTCCCCTCTCGGCCCACTTCACTATTTCCTATTTTTACAGACTCCCAGTCTCTTCTTGCAACTCTTATGGATACTGCTCTACTCCAAGATCAGGCCCTAAATTTGGAAAAGGCCACCTGCAGACTGGATGGATGCCTTTTGCATCCTGACCACCTTTGGCGCTCCGCGCACGGCCGCCTGGTCGCGCCCAAGGTCCTTCTCCCTTATCTTGCTTGCGTGCACCACAGCATGGCTCACATAAGCAAACGAGGGGGATGATTACTGCTGTTAAAACAAAATTGGTTTGCTCCCAAATTCTCCCAAGTAGCCCAAGGCTACTGTCTGGCTTGCGCTGTCTGCCAAGCCCACAATGTGGGCAAACCTGTCAAGGCAGTTCTGGCAACCTGACCCTGCCTTTAGGAACAATCCTAAATTTGCAGCTGGATTTCATTGAATTGCCTAAATGTAAATGCTTTGAGTATGTGCTGGTTATTGTTTGTTTGTTCTCGGGATGGGTAGAAGCCTATCCATGCAGGAAAGCTGATGCGATCACAGTGGCTAAAAAACTTCTAAGTCACTTTATCCCATCCTGGGGTATTGCCCTTGTGGTCTCCAGTGATAGAGGTACTCACTTCACTGGATAAATCGTTCAGAACATGGCAAAGTACTATTCCATCCGACAGGCGCTGCACTGTCTGCGACACCCTGAGAGCGCGGGAGCAGTGGAAAGACAAAATGGGATTTTAAAGAATAAACTCGCCAAGATATGTGAGGACTCTCGGTTAACTTGGGTAGAAGCTCTCCCGATTGCCCTGAGTATGGGAGCCACTCCTAACCGAAAAACTGGACTCAGTCCTTACGAAATTGTGTGTGGTCGGCCTATGAGGCAGCTGAGCAGCCCGGAGATTGACCAGGCTGACATCACACTTGTCAAAGGAAGCATAGTTAAGCACCGTCAGGAGCTTACGAGGTGTGTGCAGTCCTGTCATTCACAGGTCACGGATGCTTTCCTGGAGGCCCCAGCTGAGCCGTGCCATAAGCTGCAACCAGGAGATTGGGTCGGTGTGAAGATCCACCAGCGAAAGACTGCCTGGAACCAAGGTGGAAGGGGCCCTACCAAGTCGTTTTGACCACCCATACCGCTGTGAAGTGCAAGGGCCTGCCCACTTCGATCCACGCCTCCCACTGCAAACCAGTTCCAGCCCCTATAGAGGTGGGTCCTGAAGAGGAGCACCACAGACCTGGTACCGGCAACCCAGGTCCAGAAGTAGATGAACCTGAGGGACCAAGACTAAGGTACCAACTACGGCCCAGGAAACCTGCCAGCGATAGGTGAAGAAAGCTACGAAGTCCTGAAGAACAGCTAAATGGGGCTGGCCAAACAAACCCTACTGAACTTTTTTTTTTTTGTTTTGTTTTTAATACCTAGTAGCTATAGCCTATATGGCTCAAATACATTTATGCTCTTAATGAACCCAGTTTCCCTAGAATTTAATACTTCAGATTGTTGGATATCAAAACAAAAAGCAGTCAAGTAGCACTTTAAAGACTAGCAAAATAGTTTATTAGGTGAGCTTTCGTGGGACAGACCCACTTCTTCAGACCATAGGTGGCCATAGGGACTGGGATGGGCTTTATGCTTATAAGTGGTTTCAGGGGGTTTATAAAGGTGTAGGAGATGTCGTAAGCCTTCTACACACCTGAGTAGCATGGTGTGGTAAGGTCAGTCTTACTCACTGGTCACAGACCCTGGCTGAGTTCACAATCTCGCAGATAAGCTGGGTCCCACTTGCTTTGAGGTTTGGCTTTCTGGCGTGGCTAGAAGGACGGCGGGGGGGGGGGGGGGTGGTCAGTGCCCCGTGGGCTTTGGGAAGGGGGTGGGGAAGGAAGAGAAGAGACGGTTTAAGTCCAAATGACGTTTTGCTTTGAGATTTTTGGTAACTTCAGACTGAAAACTGCTGACGGGGAAACCAAATGTTGGGACTGACCTAGAACAAAGTGGTTTTTGGTTTTGGAAAAGCCGGGGCTCGGTATAAGCCACTAGTTGATTCTGCTTGAATCAGAGAATCACAGGGCTGGATGGGACCTCAGGAACGGGGATTGGACTCAATGACCTCTTGAGGTCCATTCGGGCCCTACGATTCTACGATGGGCAACGACTTAAGTCCTCAAGCAGCTCAGCGCCCTCCCCCTCTGTTCTCTTTTCATTTAGTCTGAGGGCAGGGGACAAAATATTCCTGCTTATCTCTCCCACCCCCACCCCCGTCTCCCCCAAGCTAGCACCGGCTCTGGCCAAAGGAGCTGAGGTGGCAACTTTCACCCCCGCTGGGGACAGGAAACTTTTTTCACACCTCAAAAATATTCATGGCCCGAGGTCGTCGTGTCCCCCGAGCACCACTAATGATGCTTCGGTCCGCTCCCGGCCGGGGCCAGGAGAACTCACTGACCATCCGCTGAGTTCTCCAGGCCCCTTCGCAGCCAGAGCTTTGACTTCCCTGTTAGGAGGGTTTGTATTCTGAGCTCACCTTCCTGCCCGCCTCCAAAAGCCATCGTGTGACAGACCCCCCCCACCCCTGCCTGGCGGGAGGAGGACTTGACACCTGTTAGTGGGGCGGGGAGCGGGGCAGTGGTAGGAGTTTCTTTGCAACCCCTCTGCCCAGTTTCTATTCCCCCCTCGTAACCCACAAGCGAAAGGAGAAGGGGGCCAGGGTGTGGGATCTGCTTCTCCATTCAAGGGGGCTGTTCCCTTGTTTGCGGAAGGGAACAGGAGCAGCAGAAATTCTCACCGCCCCCCGGCTTCTCCTTACCCCCTGCCCATGGATAAGTCAGTGGCAAGGTGGGCGGGGAGGTGAGCTGGCAGCTCAGGCTGCCAGGGCCCCCATTCAAGCTGCATTCGCTCCACCTGCTGGGACAGCCGCCGAGCGTTGCCCTCCAGGCAGGTCCCTGCTATGTGTGCCTGGGGGTTAAAGCAGATTGAAATGTCCAGGAGCTGGTGAGGCCATTAGCACAGGAGGTGGAGCAGTGGGGGAGCAGGGAAATCCCCCCCACCATTTATTTAAGCCTTGCATTTGCCCTGGCAGATGCCTGCATCTCCCACGCCCCTCGGGGAACCCAGAGATGCTTTCCATGTGAACAGCCTCCAGCACCAGCAGAGCAAGCCAGAGACTTGCCTGGGCCCAGCCTGGGGTGCCCAGGAAAGGAAGAAGCAGCCAGCTGCTCCCATGACGCCCAAGGGGGGCAGGCAGCTGTTTGATAGGAAACAGGCCAGGGCAGCTTCTACCCCCCGCCCCCCGTGCCAGCTCTCGGAAGCTGCAGCCTCTCACCCCCATTAATACCCTCCCTCCCCAGTGCCCTGAGCCCACCCAGCAAGCCCCTTCCCTTCCCCTGTTCCTCTGGTGCCACGGCCCTTCCAGGCTCCCTGTCACCGCAGACACTCTGCATCCTGGCTCTGCTCCAGTCACGCCTTCCCCACCCGCTCGTCCCAGGGCTGAGGGAAGCTGATGGCTCCGGTGCCCACCACAAATAGCAGGGGCTGTGGAGACCGGGGAGGGCGAAGGCGGCAGGGCCTGGTCTAAAGGCAGGGAGGCCGTGTGGTCTACTGCCTTGAAAAGACGCCAACTCCCTCCGAGGATGGCTGGCCGACCAGCATGGGCAAGCTCTCCAGGGACAGAGCCCAGTGGCCATTGCGTACCCTGCCCATGGCGTTGTCCTAGCCGAGCTGGGGGGCTGGCAAATCAAGCCCAAACGAGCACAGGGGGAGCCCCTTGCCTGGCCAGTTTGGCACTTTTAAGTTGACGTGTCTCTGTTTTCTGCCCTCCTCAGCGTAGTGCCTCCTGTTCTGGCCACCCCACCCTGCCAGAGCCGCCCCACCCAGCCCAGTGCTCTGCCCAGCCACAGGAAACAGGTGCTGCTTGGAGAAACCAGCTGCTAACTGCTTTCGCTCATTGTAAAGCAGGCTTCCCTGCAGGGCTCCTGCTAATTTTTTCCATCTAGGCGCAGAATAAATTTTGTCCTTTGCAACGAGGCAGGTGCAGCTGTGCACCACCTATAGAAGCACAGGCTGCCGGCTGGGGGTGCTCTGCTAACCAGCTAGGGGCACCTGAATATTTCCTGGGCGTCCAGCCAGGCTTACAGGGAACACTGCGTCTCCAGGCCCCGTCCAGCCTCAACGGGGGCTGTATCCATCCGGCTTTCCTGGGAGCTTTCCTGCCTTCTTCATGAATCTTTGTGACTGAGCCCTGCAGGGCAGCAGCCCTTGATCACCCTAAAATCAACCCCTTGCCTTTGCTTTTGCTCCCCACCATAGCCAGGATTGAACCTGGCTCAGCAGAGCTAAAAAGAAGGGGCACATCTCCCAAACTGGTGCTGCAAAACTATCAGGCTCTGTGGATTACTCACAGGGCTGGGGCGATTAAAGCATTAATGGAGTGTAGCTTCACAGCTCTCCTGGGAAACCCCTCGCACAGACACCCCAGCTAGAGTTGCATCTTAGCCTGGCTTGCGCGGGCAGCCTGGGGCTGAAATGATTCAAAGCTAGATTCTGGAGTGTCCCCATCCTGGGCACACCCAGGAGCCCAGTGTTCTAGGCTGCTTCTTTCCACGGCGGTCGCTGTGCCTAGAAAGTCAGCTGAGGCCTGGTGGCTTTGCGCAGATTAATTGATCCAGTAAACACCGTCATAGCCGGCAGCCCCGGGACCAGGAGGGTGTTGGATGTGCAAATACGCTGGTTAATAGAGAGCAGCTGGGGGAGGCACAGGCAGTGGTCAGTGCCCTCCCCAATAACAAAGTTCAGCTCCTCCCGCTCCCCAGCACCGGCTCCTGCTCCTGCTCAACCACTGCTCCGTTACCTTGCACGTGGCCACGTGGTGCAGGGAACCGCTCTGGGCGGTGGACACTGGGCAGGAGAACCGGGGAGGCTGGCAGCTGTGCTCACATAAGACGGGGGGATGCAGGATGGGAACTGAGCAGGCCGGCGTGTGGGGGGTGGGGCATTGCTTGTGTGCTCGGTTCTGCTCTCTGAAGTGGGGAGGTGGCGTCATGGCTTAGGATTTCTGCCGGTTATTTGAGCGTTGTGGTTGAGCCAATACCGGGTAAAAACAGAGAATACTGTAGATCCAAACCCACACAGTATGGATACAGAAACACACAGACACACAGCCGACATAGATTGGTAAAGATATAGACACATGCACACATGGTAAAGCTCAAGCTATAGCTGCACACAAACACTGTCTAGATTAGGGCCAGGGCTCCCGAAATGTTCTCCATCCAGGAGCAGAATAAATTTTGTTACATGCACCAAGGCATGTGCGGATGTGTGCCACCAATAGAAACACGCCCCCAGCTGTGGTTGCTCTGCTAATCAGCTGGGTAACATCTGAATCTTTCCTGGGCAGCCACCCACAGGCACAGTTTACAGGGAACTTAAGTCTGTTGATTAATCGCGGTTAACTCACAAAAATTAACCGCAGTTTACTCACAAAAATTAACCACGATTCCTGGCACTGGTAAATAGACTATCAATTGAAACTGCTTACATCGTTTTGAATATTTTCCTGCATTTTCATAGGATTTCCATTACGCCAGAATACAAAGTGTACAGAGCTCACTTTCTATCATTTTTGCTACAAATATCTGCACTGTAAAAACCACAAAAGCCACACAACAACTGTAGCACATTCTCTTTATGTGCAACTTACAAATGAACGTTTGGTTTTGTTACCTAGCTGTCCTCAAAAACAAACAAAACTATGTAAAAAAACTTTAGTGCCTCCAAGTCCATTCAGTCCTATGTCTCGTTCAGCCAATCGCTCAAACAAGTTCGTTTACATTTATGGGACATAATGCTGCCTGCTTCTTATTTATGTCACCTGAAAGCGAGAAGAGGTGTTCGCATGGCCGGCCTTGCAAAGTAGCTTCGTGCGCTAAACATTCTTATGCCCTTTCACGCTTCGGCCATTGCTCGAGAGGACATACTTCAATGCTGATGATGCTCATTGAAAAAAATGCAATAATTAAATTTGTGACTGAAGTCATGCGGGAAGAACTGTTCGTGTTAGAGCCACCTTGGATGATGACCCTGCACGTGTTCATTTTAAGAACGCTTTCATGGCAAAAACGCACAGAAGATACCAAAGGGAGGTTTCTAAAGGTAGCTACAGCACTCAACCCAAAGGTTGAGAATCTGACGGGCCTTCCAAAGTCTTCGAGGGAGGAGTCATGAAGCATGCTCTCAGAAACCTTAAAAGAGCAACACTCCAAAGTGGAAAGTGGGGTTATGGTGGATGAAAGGCTGGATATGAGTCAACAGCGCTCTGGTAGCCAAGAAGGCTAACGGCATATTAGGGTGCATTAGGAGGAGCATTTCCAGCAGGTCCTGAGAAGTGGTTATTCCCCTCTACTCAGCATTGGTGAGACCACATCTGGAGTATTGCATCCAGTTCTGGGCCCCCCCAGGATAGAAAGGATATGGATGCCTTGGAGTGGGTTCAGTGGAAGGCAACAAAAATGATTAAGGGGCTGGAGCACATGACCTAAGAGAAGAGGCTGAGTGATTTGAGCTTATTTAGTTTGCAGAAGAGAAGTCTGAAAGGCGATTTGATAGCAGCCTTCACATTCCTCAAAGTGAGCTCTAAAGAGGATGGAGAGAGGCTGTTCTTAGTGATGACAGATGGCAGGACAAGGAGCAATGGTCTGAAGTTACAGTGCAGGTTGGATATTAGGAAAAACTACTTCACCAGGAGGGTGGTGAAGCACTGGAATGTGTTGGCTAGAGAGTTGGTGGATTCTCCATCCCTAGAGGTTTTTAAGTCCCAGCTTGATAAGGTCCTGGCTGGGATGACTCAGTTGGGGTTGATCCTGCTTGAAGCAGGGGGCTGGACTCGATGACCTTCTGAGGTCCCTTCCAGCCCTGGGATTCTATGAAACTACAGAACCACCTGAAAAGCAGCTTTCTGCTGGTGGCATCTGACTCGGATGGTGAAAATGAACGTGCATTGGTCCACACCACTATGGATTCCAGTATCAGAGGGGGAGCCGTGCTAGTCTGTATCTTCGAGAACAACAAGAAGTCCTGTAGCATCTTATAGACTAACAGATATTTTGGAGCATAACCTTTCGTGGGCAAAGACCCATTTCAACAAATGCATGAGTGGGGTGGGGGGAGTGGTTTCAGAGGGGTATTAACAAACAGAACCCACCATCAGCATGGATGAATGGCGACTGAAGCATGAAGGGATATTTGAATCCTTAGTGCATCTGGCATGTAAATATCTCCAGCAAATGTAAACAGACTTGTTTCACTAAGTGATCAGTTGAACTAGAAGTAGGACAGAGTGGCCTTGTAGCATGTAAAGCTTTACATTGCATTCAAAAATAAAACAAGGGTTTTTTAACATAATCCCACATTTGTGAGTACAACGGTCACGATATATTGCCCCACAGATTGTGCTATTGTAGCGGGGTGGTTGAAAATACACTATTTCTTTCCTGTTTTAACAGTGCAAATATTTGTAATCAAAAATAAATAGAAAGTGTACATAATACACTGTGGCTACCGCCACACTGGCCCAGATCTTTGAAATGGCCATGCAAATAGCCATTTCGAAGATGACTGACGAGGCACTGAAATACATATTCGGCGCCTCATTAGCATGCCGGCGGCCGCAGCACTTCCAAATTGCCACAGTTCGCTGCCGTGCGGCTCGTCCAGACGGGGCTCCTTTTCGAAAGGACCCCTGGCCACTTCAAAATCCCCTTATTCCTATCAGCAGATGGGATTTCGAAGTGGCCAGGGTCCTTTCGAAAAGGAGCCCTGTCTGGACGAGCCGCACGGCAGCGAAGCGCAGCAATTGCGAAGTGCCGTGGCTGCCGGCATGCTAATGAGGCGCTGAATAGGTATTTCAGCAACTCGTTAGTAATCTTCGACATGGCCATTTGCATGGCCACGTCGAAGATTTAGGCTAGTGCAGACAGGGCCTTTGCATTCTGTATTATAATTTAAATCGGTACATTCAAAAATGAAGAACATCCAAACATATGTAAACAAACAGTATTCTATAAGGCTACATCTACGCTACAAGCGTCTGTCTACAGAAGCGACCGTTGGAAGAGATTTTCTGAGAAAACATCTGTCGAGACAGCACATCGGCACATAAAAGCGGGTCGATCTTTCGCTCCGCTCCCTCGCCAAAAGGACTCCCTGGAGCGTCTACGTGGCTGTTATGTCGACAAAACCCATCTGGCGTGTAGCTACCCCGCGAGTCTGGGCGACAAAACCCGCTAATGTAGCTGTAGCCTTATTGTTTAGCGGTACAATTTAGCGCGACTGCCTTCGCGTAGCTCTCGTTGCACGCTCGTGCGATATATAGCCACACACAAACACACACTAGGTGTAGAGACAGCCCCACACACGCTCACGCAGAGCACAGAGCGATGCGGACGCACAGCCCATTGAAATGGGTTATTAACAACAGCTCAGCCCACAGCAAAAAGTTGCTAGTAGCTGCAAGTAGCCGCTGAATGAAAGGCCTGCGCTGAAGGTGGGAGTGAGGGGGCGAGGGGGGCCCACGGCCAGGAGGGAACCTACCACACACATAGGAGCTCTGATGTGGTGCAGTGGGAGGCGGGAAAGGGGTGGCAGGCAGAATATCCAGGACCTCTCCTTGTGCCCTGCCCTGACACTGGGGCTTGTCCATCCCAGGCTGTCCCCAACAAAACTGCCTGTGGCCAGGGCTGTCCAGGGCAGCTGGGCTATGCCAGGCCCGGACCCCTGCTGCCCACAGGGCACAGCACGTAGAGGCCAGGGACCATGCAGCCCCCTGTCTCTGGGTTCAGCATGTCCCAGCCCTGCAGCCTGCCTATGGCCAGGGCTGCGCAGGGAAGCTGGGCTGGGGGTGGAGGGCGGGTTGCTACCTCGCACCCTCTACTGCACATCCATCCCCTTTAGAAACACAACCCTGGGCTCCTCTTCTGCTGAAACTGGCCGGCGAGAGGAAGCGATGAGCTCGGAAAAAGGAAGTAACTCAGCAGATGGGGGGTGTTGTGGCCGGGGATTTATTCCCCTTTGATGCTCTGGAGCAGCGAGATTGAGTGTTAACCTGGGGGCCGGATGCAGGGGGCGTGCGCTGCTCTGCGGGCCGAGGGCCTCCTGGCCAACACTCGTGCCCTGGCTGGGCTCTTCAGAGCCCCCCGCCCAGCGCCTCTGCTGCCCGTCACCCCGGTGAGGCAGGCCAGTGCCCTTCTCCCCGCGGGGAATCGAGAGAGCAGGGACCTGCCGAGGGGTGTGGGGACCGAACCGGGGGTCACGGGGCTGTCACCTTCGGTTACACCTGGGGGCTGGCTAACCCCAGCTGTTATTAGGCTTGTGCATGTCCGCCGGGCTCGCGCCATCTGCTCCCTGGTTGCAGCGCTGATCTCAGCCCTGTGCAGAGGAAAGGCCCTGGGTGTGGTGGGCTCTGCCCTGCTCCCATGGGATGGGCCTGGCGCCTCGCTCCAGGCATGGCAACCTGGTGCATGGGGCCGCTGGGCTGTGGGGAGGGGAGTCAGCCCAGCTGGCCCTCTGCCAGAGTGGCAGGGCGCACGGGCACAGCTGAGCCAGCGGTGTTGAGACACAGCACACAGGATCACAGCACTCCCCGGTCCCGTGAGCTGTGTTGCAATACCCGGAGCCAGGCACCAGGCCCAGCCTGTGGGACCGGAGCAACAGCCGTCAGCGGAGCGGGGCCCATCGCCCACCCAGCATGAAAACCTGCGTCGTGCCCCTACGGCCATCCAGGGCGTGAGAAAGCGCCGCCCCTGCACCAAACAGCCACCCACGGGCTCCCCCGCTGCTCTGCGCGCCGGCCAGCAGGTTCCCGCGGTCTACGTCGGACCGACTGCGAATTCAGCGCCTGGTTCATTGCTCCACAGTCTGTCCCAGCCACCGGCCCTGAGCACCACGGCACCATTCTTAGCTGGGCCTGCTTGGCTGCGTGTCCAGGCCTGCTGCTTCCCTCGGAGGCCATAGCATTTGCTCAGTATCTCTTGGAGGAGAGGGGAGGGGAGATTCCCAAGGGTTGGGGGGCAGCTGGCTTTGGAAGGTACTTGAAGGCAGAGGTCACCACCTCTGTCACGGAGAGAACACAGCCTCTCTTTCCTGCCGTGCTCCCCGGCTCTCCACTGAAGCGAAATTGCAACACAGGCGTTGACTCGCTGGAAGAGAAAACCTGCGTGAGCAAGCTAGAAGTCAGGCTTCTGCTCTGTGCTGATGAGGATCTGCTGGAGGACGGCATCCAGGCCAGGGCGCCGCATTGCAGAAAAGAGTTGGAGAAATTGGAGACGGGCCAGAGAAGAGCAGCAAGAATGATTAAGAGTCTAGAGAACAACAAGAAGTCCTGTGGCACCTTATAGGCTCACAGATATTTAAGGGTCTAGAGAACATGAGTGAGGAGGGAGGACAGAAAAAATTAGATTTGATTCGTTTGGGAAAAGAGAAGGCGGCGAGGGGATGGGATTGCAGCTGTCAAGTACCTAAAACAGGGTGACAAGGAGGAGGGAGAAAAATTATTATCTGGGCCTCTGAGGCCAGGGCAAGGCACAATGGGCTTAAACTGCAGCAAGGGAGGTTTAGGTTAAACATTAGAAAAAATTTCCAGGCAGGGTGGTTAAACACTGGAATAAATTACCTGGGGGGCGGGGGTGGAATCACCATCTCTGGAGATATTTAAGAGCAGGTTAGGTAAATATCTAACAGGGATGGTCTAGACAGTACTTGGTCCTGCCATGAGCGCAGGGAGCTGGACTTGATGGCCTTTCGAGGTCCCTTCCAGTCCTATTGTACTAGGGTTGGATGAACTTTGCAGCCGATTCCTGCACCGACTTGCTGACCATAACCTGCAGGGAGCAGCAGAGATACCGTGGGGCTCAGGAGTCGAATGCGATGGCGGGGCTAGGCCTGGACTCTGGCCAGGAGGTGCTAGGAAGGCGGAGCTGTGGAGAGGGCCGAGGCCATTAAGCGTGGAACAGCGGGGAGTGCGGATGGCAAATCAGGGTTGTGGGCAAAGGCAGAGCTGGGTGTGGGGCGCCCGGGGCTGGGAGGGGAGGGGGGCTGCAGGTCAGGATGGAGCAGCACCCGCCCGGGGGGCTGGGACGGGGATAGAAGCAGCTGCTGCAGCTCAGCAGAGAGGACCGCTGGCTGCGCTGCACTCACGAGCAGCTGGCACTGCAAAAGGCACAGCTCCCGGCTCAGCACCCCGCAGAGCAAGGCTAGGCCTGGTGTGATGGCACAGCGGTGGGAGCAAACGTCCCCCCGAGGGCTCTGTCCCACCCTCACTCCCCCTCCGAGCACTTCTGATCCTCTAGTTCTCCCCCTCTGCCACCCCCATGGCTTGGTCACGTGCCTTCCTCCAGGCAAAGCGCTTCTCCACTGCATTACTTCTGCCAAAACACCTCTCGCCTCGCGCTCCAGTGCCCATCACATCGACATCCTGCAGGCAGCGAAATGCCACCCAGTACAGCACTGCAGAGGTGGGACAAGGACCTTGTCCCTTTGCCCTGAGACACCCGGCAACCCCAGAACGCCCCAGCAGGTGGCCCCGGCCGGGCTGCGTGAGCAAGTTTTTAGGGTCAGGAGACAGGCAGGGGTGTGGAGGTTTAGGGACACCATGCTCTTGACGCAGGGACCTAGGGAAGCAGCGGATCTTGCTGGGTGGGGGGGGCTCCCATTGGGTTCAATTGCTGAGGGGACATTCTCCCAGGGACCCTGGCACTGGGGAGGGCTTCCTGGGAGAAAGGGTTGCTCTATACAGCGTTTATGAAACCCCCCCCACAACCTCCAAGCCTGGGGCTTATGAGTACATAAAACAAGCGACACTCACAGCCGTAGAGTCTGGCTTGCGAGGGCCTCAGCAACTGGGCGTCCCTGGTGTCGGGCTGGTGGGGCTGTTCCGCCCAGGCATGCTTGGGCCACCGGAATGGGCTTTGCTGTATCGCTGGCTGTCCACCTGTGTTCCCTGTCAGCTGAGCCCTTGGGTGGCTGCCCAGGAGCGATTCAGGCACCGCCCAGCCAATGAGCAAACCTTCCCCAGAGGCGGCTGCATCTTGGCCCTGGGGGACGCGCCCACAGCCGACATGTTTCTGTAGGGGTGGTGCACACCTGCACAGGTTTCACTGCACATAAAATTTATCCTGCACACGGGTGGGAAAAAATGAGAGGGGACATTGCCCAGCCCCACCCGCACCATCTGGGTCACCCTGGGATTCACTATCACTTCCCTCTTCCTACACATCAACTGGAGCACAGAAAAGGGGAACTCTCAGACAGCTGGGTTCGGAGCTGCGACGCCACCAGCACATACACACAGCTCCCGTCTCTTTGCTCACAGCTGCTTCTCCCCAGCCATGAGCAAGCTGCTGGGAGCTCTCTTGTCCTGGGGCCTGGTGGTCTGGGTGATGGGCGCAGAGAAACCTCCAGGACCACCAGCGCCTGCGAGGTTTCAGGAGTGTAAGAAAGCCCTGAAGCTCCCGGCGCTGGAGGTGCTGCCTGGCGGGGGCTGGGACAACCTCCGGAACCTGGATATGGGGCGCGTGATCGGCCTAGGCTACACCCAGTGCAAAACCACAGAGGACGGGTCCTACATCATCCCAGACGAGATCTTCACCATCCCCCGCAAGCAGAGCAACCTAGAGATGAACTCGGAGATCATAGAGTCTTGGATGGACTACCAGAGCGCCACCGCTGCCTCGGTCAACGGCGAGGTCTCCCTCTACTCCTCTCTCAACGGCAAGTTCTCCAGCGACTTCCACAAGGTGAAAACCCACCAGGTGAAGGACAAGGCTGTGACCACCCGGGTCCAGGTCCGGAACCTGGTTTACACGGCCAAGTTTGACCCTGCAGCAGCCCTGGCCAAGGGCTTCCGCCAGCAGCTGGTGGCCATTGCTGGGCACCTGGAGAACAACCAGAGCCGGATGGCCGACTACATGGCGGAGATGCTGGTGCTGAACTACGGCACCCACGTCATTACCTCGGTAGACGCTGGGGCCAGCCTGGTGCAAGAGGATCACATCAAATCCACCTTTGTTCAGGACAACGTGTCCACACGGAGCGCCATCACCGCCTCGGCCGGGGTCACCTTCCACGCCATCATCGACTCCACCATCAGTGGGTCCCTGAGCACTCAGAACACCTTCACCAGGCAGTACCTGGACAACCGCACCAACTCCAGGGTGGAGAGCATCGGTGGCGTGTCCTTTTACCCAGGGATCACCCTCAAGGCCTGGCAAGAGGGCACCACCAACCAGCTGGTGGCGATTGACCGCTCCGGCTTGCCGCTGCATTTCTTCATCACCCCCAGCAGCCTGTCGGAGCTACCCAGCCCCACGGTGAAGAAGCTTGCTAGGCGGGTGGAGCTGGCCGCCCGCCGCTACTACGCCTTCAACACCTACCCCGGCTGCACCGACGCCGCCTCGCCCAACTTCAACTTCCACGCCAACACCGACGATGGCTCCTGCAAAGGGGCCGAGACCAACTTCACCTTCGGGGGGGCCTATCAGGAGTGCACCCCCCTGATGGGGCCGGATGCGCCTATCCTCTGCCAGGGGCTGGAGCAGAGGAACCCGCTCACCAAGGCCTTCTCCTGCCCTGCCGGCTACATCCCGGTGCGGCTGAGCACCCAGGAGCGCGAGGAAGGCTACAGCCACCTGGAATGCCGTCACGACTGCGTGCTGGGGATCTTCTGCCGCAGGGTGTGTAAGGACGTGTTCTGGCTGTCCAGGGTCCAATTCAGTGCCTACTGGTGCACGGCGGGAGGCCAGGTCCCGGAGAACTCGGGGTATCTCTTCGGGGGCCTTTTCAGCTCTCGGAGCATCAACCCCATGACCAACGCCCAGTCTTGCCCCTCCGGATTCTTCCAGCTGAGGCTGTTCGACCAGCTGCAGCTCTGCGTCAGCCGGGACTACGAGGTGGGGCTGAGGTACTCTGTGCCCTTTGGGGGGCTCTTCAGCTGCCAGTCTGGGAACCCCCTGGTGGGGGGCCACCGGGGCACCCTGGATGACCCCTACCCAAAGCGCTGCCCCGTGGGATTCAGCCAGCACCTGGCTCTGATCAGCGACAGCTGCCAGGTGGAATATTGCGTCCAGTCCGGGATCTTCTCAGGTGGGGCCCTGCCTCAGGCCCGGCTCCCTCCCTACACCCGCCCCCCTGCCCTGCCCTCGGCGGCCACCGACACCATCCTGGTGACCAGCGCTGATGGAGCACGCTCCTGGGTCAAGGATGCCCAGACCCAGCTGTGGCGGCTCGGGGAGCCGGCAGAGACACGCCGGGCCGCCGGGCTGGTGGGAGGAGGCCTGTCAGGCAAGGAGACGGCCGGCGTCACCGCGGGCATCACCACCGGCCTGGCCCTCCTCATCGCCGCGGCCATCTATGGCTCGCGGCGGTACAAGGCCAGGGGGTACCGCAGGGTGGGGGAGGGGCAGAGCCTGGTCCCGGAGACAGCCCCGTACGGCGCTGCTGCTGAGCTGGGGGAGAGAAGCCCAGCAGACCCAGAGAGCCAGACAGAATAAGCCCCCTCCCACCCACCTCCCACGGCTGGGGAAAGCCCCTTGCACCCGGGCACCTCAACCAGCTTCCTGCTGCACAGATCTGTGAGCTACCCCCCCCAACCCCCTACTGCAGCCCTGCCTGATTCCCTCCCCCCCCGCATGGGTCCCCCCAACCCCTCCCCCCCCGCTGGCCAGAGACACCCACCTGCAGCCCTGCCCACTGCCCTCCCCTGTGCATGGGAACCCCCCAAGCCCCTCCTCCCTGCTGGCCAGAGACACCCCCCCCCGCAGCCCTGCCCGATCCCCTCCCCCTTGCATGGGACCCCCCCCAACCCCACCCCCACCCCCGCTGGCCAGAGACACCCCCCCTGCAGCCCTGCCCACTGCCCTCCCCCCTGCATGGGATCACCCAAGCCCCGCCCCCCCCGCCACAGACACCTCCCCCCCCCCCGCAGCCCTGCCCGCTCCCCTCCCCCCCGCATGGGACCCCCCCAAGCCCCTCCCCCCTGCTGGCCAGACACCAGCTGCCTCGCACCCCCCCATTGCGTTATGAGCTCGAGCTGCTGCACCCCGCTCTGCCCCCTGGAGCCCCACTGCAGGCACGTGGGGTGGAGGGGGGTAACCCTCCATTCCACCTCAGGGAGATGCTGAGGTGGAGGGAGCCAGGGCCTGGCTGTGCTCTGACCCTGGTGATTGGCTGCAGAGGGGCCAAGTCCCTGACCTCCCCCCAGGCCCCTGTGTGGGGGTGGGATTAACTCAGCGGGGTGGCAGGGAAGGAGTCACCAGTGGAGAGGGGGGCGGGTCAGGGCTCCCAGACAGCGCAAGGAGAGGAGGGTGGGACCCAGGTGCGCCACAGTGCTGG
The DNA here is from genome assembly GCF_033958435.1 of Carettochelys insculpta. NCBI lineage: Eukaryota > Metazoa > Chordata > Testudines > Carettochelyidae > Carettochelys > Carettochelys insculpta. The sequence continues at coordinate 121,304,269 of NC_134142.1, read as the reverse complement.
GATCTCACTAAACACCCCCCCCCCCAAAACCGGGACCCGCTTAGAGCCGCTCTGCCCCTTCCTGCCCAGGAATCCCCTTCTGCCAGCTCACCCCCAGGAGATCAGCCTGGCAGCCAGCTCCCTTGGGGTGTCACTGGGGACTCCAATCACGAGCCCCTTCCCAGCGCCCAGGCGGTGAGGGGAGAGGGGAACCACGCAGGGCCTCTCTCTACGGCCATCGCCGGCTGGGCCGGGATTCGGCCTACACAGGTGTCTGTCCCAGGGCTGTCCGGGATCTCCAGAGTGGGACCAGCCAGCTCAGCGCCATCTCAGCCAGCAGCCACAACAACACCCCCCTTGTGTGCAGCAAGGCCAGGGACCCTGCACCAAGGGCTGGGTATATACACCCAGTCTGTGTTCCCAAGCTTCCCTCCCTACCCCTTGGGTGCAGCCCCTTTCTCTAATCCCCGGCACACGCTGCTTCACACCCCTCACTTCACCTGTGCCCACAGTGGGTGCAGCATCCGGCCAGTCTTTAGGGTCACCTTTCCACCCGGGGGAACACCAGCCTCTCTGGAAGCTGAGCACTGGGGGCGGCTGCCCAGGAGACATACAGGTATTGCCCAGCTGATTAGCAGAGCGCCCCCCAGCCAGCAGCGTTTCTATGGGTGGTGCACATTGGAACAGGCCTTTGTGCATGTAACAAAATTTATTCCACCCATGGATGGAAAAAATTAGAGGGCGCCCTCGCCTCCCCTTGCCTCACATGCTACAAGCCGCAGCAGCCTCCTCTGCATGGAGCTGGCCGCCACACCATCTGTGTGGACTACAGCAGCAGCCAAGAGGAGGGGAGAAGCTGAAAGCAGGTGGCAGCAGACAGACAGCCTCATTAAAACCCTGGCGGGCAGCACAAACCCCCCACAAAAGCCAAGGAGCGGGGGCAAGAGGAACATAACTTTTCTGCCAGGCCCTGGCCTACTGCACTGTGGGGCCCTGCCAGCTCCTTAAATAGCTCCTTGCTGGCTTGTACCACATCCGCTGCTGATCATCTTCACTTGTGCAACAAACCTAAAACAAGAGTGAGCGGTTCTGTCCATCCCCCCCTCGAGCTCCTGGGGTCATCCAGAAAAACAAGACCAGAACTGCTGGTAGGCTGTATTCTCTCAAAAATACACACTCTCTCTCTCTCTCACATTACCCTCGTCCGGGTGCTTATGGCTGGTTTATACCCCACAAAGGAGGCACAGCCTCCCAGGACTGGGATATGGAAAAGTGACCTGGTATTCTGAGCCCACCACCACCTTCTCCCTGTGAACTCCGGCGGGTTACCAGAATAGAACAGAGAAAGATGCTGCTTCTCTCTTTTATTTCAGCCAGCAGTTAATGGCACAGGCAGCGATGCATTAAAAAAAAAAATTAAAAAAAAGATATCCCTGTATACGGTTGTTGTAGTCTATGAAATGCAGCATGTGTTGGGAAGGGCGAGTGGACAGATTCCTAGGTCAAAAGGATTTTGCATAGAGGGAACCTGCTTTTCTCTAGGGCAACAGCCCCAGGGTTGGATGCTCTCTACAGGTTGAACCTCTCTCGTCCAGCAACCTCCGTAATGTGGGACGATTTGAGTTAGCCAGACAACCGTGTATCGCCGGCGTGCCCAAGTTTCCTGCAATCCCATAAAATTTGTTGCCAGCCACCAGGCCTGGCTCTCAGTGTTCTAGGCTGTTATTTCACAGAATCATAGAAACATAGAATAGAGCTGGAAGAGACCTAAAGAGCCATCAAGTCCAGCCCCCTGCCCAAGGCAGGACCCTTATTTATTATTTAGCTGTAATCATTTCATGTAATTTACCCTGAAATGTCTTCTAACAGCCCAGTAAGCGTTGGTAATGTGCTAGACAATATTATCTCCCGTAAGCTGGCAAATGATATTGTCCGGCACTGGTCAGGTCCCAAGGGTGCTGGATGAGAGAGGTTCAACCTATGCTAGTATTTGCTGGGCCCTGCACGTAAATAGCCAGGAGGATGCACAAAATGGGCTTGGAGGCAGATGGGGCGGGGAGGCACGACGGATTCCTTGAGGTAGAGGGAATTCATCACCCATTTCATGAGGGATCACGACCTGGGAAAGGGGAGGACGGGAGGGCCCGTTCGGACAGACCAACACACAGCACAGTTTCAACTCAACTCACGGGTACGCACGGCTGGTTAGCAGCGTTGTTGATGATCAGCCACACCAGGCGGACGAGGGAATCGCTTACTTCTGCGGCCGAGCGAGCGTCTCTGGAGCTTAGCTAGCTCCGGGGTGGAACCAGACTCCATAACTCCCCCTCAGCCCTGGGTTACCCTCCCGGGGAAGAAGAGGCGCCAGTGCTCCCACAAACAGCTAACAAAAGACACACGGACAGGCCCGGGAGACGCAGATAGCAAATGCCCCTCCAGCCTGGCAGGAGAGCGCTCCATTTATTAAACTGGCACATACAACCCCCCCCCCCAGGCGGACAGTGGCAACACACCAGAGACAGGCACAGCGCACCGTTCACAAACAGAACACGATAAACAGCAAGACTGCCCCTCCCTGGGCTGCCGCCACACCCCGCACCCCACGAGGACACACAAGGACAGGGTCCGCCCTTCCCACGGTCTGGCCGCCGCACCCCACTGGGGTCCTTCCAGAGAAAGTGTCAACTCCTTAGGAATTAAGACTAAAGCAACTTGGAGGGGCAGGGAAAAGACAGGGATTAGTATCCTGCCCCTCCCTGAGAGGAACAGTCAGGGGGCCCATAGGGGACCCCTTCCAACCCTCTGCCTCTAGCCTGGAAGCCACGTTGGACTGGAGGCTGCTCAGTGCTGGCACAGCGGTGGTCAAACGGCGTGAGTGGGACAGTGATTCTAGAGCGCATGTGGCAAGAGATTTCCCTAGGAGCCACACGCCTGAGCTGTGATGACAAAACTTAGGCTGACACCTGAAAGCCACCAAAACTCGCCGGAGGGTGACTTCCTGATAAGGAAGCATGTCCACACTGGCAGCACCATTGATGGTGTGAGCAATGCATGGTGGGTGCGTATCCCATCAGGCAGCGAGGCAGGAGCAGAGCTGCTCCCTGCGCATCTCAGGCTTCCCCTAGAGCTCCCTCCCAACCATCTCAGCTGCTAGGAGCTGCATGGGGAATCTCCATGCTGAGGCACCTCAAAGTGGCGCGGCAGCCCGTCTCCTGTCTGCCTGCTGCTGCGTTCCTAGGGCAGGGCAGAACCGGAGCAGCCCAAGCATTCTTGTGTTCCCCAAAGTCAGCAGGCAGGTACTTCCCCAGCTTTGAAAGGGGAGGGGTGCAGGCCTGGAGCCAGCCATCAGGACAGGCATTGTGGGATACTGGGGGAGCCACAGACAGAGTCTACACCGGCTGGTTGACAATACAGGGAGGAAAAACAGGACAGGTGGTTGTGGGGGTGGAGGGTTGGTTTTGTCACCGGAACCAGATGTTTTTCCCAATCAAACTTTTCGGCAACAGAACTCGGCGGTGTAGACAGGCCCCTACCGGCTTGGAGGAGGAATATGGACCTGGAAGAATAGACTGGACACTGACATACACCAAGAGGAGATGGAATAATGGACTGGAGATGAACTCGGGATGTAAGAGATGGGAGTGCGGGGAACACGGATTCTTTCAGAGTGCGGGAACTCAACAGCAGGGGAAGGGACAGCTCAGTGGTTGAGTATTCCCCTACTAATCCCAGAGTTACGAGACCAGTCCTTGAGGGGGCCATTTAGGGATCATGGGGAAGGGAAAAAAAAAATGGTGCTTAGTCCTGCTAAGAGACCCAGGGAGTGGATCGAATGAGATCCCTTCCAGCTCTATGAGTGGTGTATCTCCACAGACAGATGCGTGTGATTAAACGTGGGTTTCAGGTTGCTTGAGGTTGGGAAAAAAATTAGAAAGCCAAGAATTTGGCAAATCAAGTTTTGAACATAAAAAAAAAATTGCAAAGTGATTAGGAAGCAAAAAAGCCGTTGTTTCACTGGGGGAAAAGGAAACATTTCCTCTTTTTTCTGTTGCCTGAAACCAGCCAGCACAGTGGACAGAAAATGTTTCCGCTGCTGCATTTTGCACTGGAAAATGGTGTGGTTAAAAGTTTCCCCCTGTTCTAAGGTGGAGGGAAGATAACTCCTCCCCCACCCTTGGAATAAGCTTGGGGAACTCAAAGGAGGGGAGCACGAGGCACTTGCACCCCAGGGGGATGAAAGGGGAGGACAATCTCAGCTGCTGGCGGAGGGAGGGGTTGCTGTAGCAATGAAGGGGGTTTCCAGGCTGTCTGGGATTGGAATGGCTCCTCACACAGGGCTGCGAGGGGGCCACTGCGAACGCTCTGGGGCAGCCCGGGCAGGCCTTGCCAAGTCTCTGGGTCTTTCCTCATTCTCCTCTGCCGATTGCACCGGCCACCGCTCCGGCAATCCCCACCCGCAGCCAATTGTAACTCCTACCCCTGCATTCTCACCGCACCTGCCGCCACCTGGGCCCATCGCCTGCCTTCCCCTCCTCTGCCTCCCGCCACAGGGACTTCACAAAGCCTGCGAGGACCAGGAAAGCCCAAGGATCTACAAACCTGAGCCTCAAGCCAGGAGAGGGGCCAGGATCCAGCAGGGAGCCACCTCACACCCCTTCCCCGTCTCCCAACCAGGGCGGGAGCTGGCGCATAGCCCATGGGACCCACCTCCCTCGCTGCAAAGAGGCCACGAGGTGGCAGGACCACAGGGGCTGAGCTGGCTCACGGAGATAAGATTTTACTGGGCCACCATGTTGCCAAGGCCCTCCTGTTGCCGCCGGACCTTGGTAGGGGAGGAAAGAGGAACACGGGCCCCTGGGCACAACACAGGGTTGCCTGATGGGTGTGTGTTTGTGCCCACCGCGTTGCATGTGTGTGTGCGTGTGTGTGTGCGGCAGTCATTTTGAAACACGGCCAACCCTGACTGGGCTCCTCCTTTTCAAACTGGCTGCCTGGCTCGCCTGGCCCCCGGGGAGGGCAAACTCCAGCCAACGTGTCCTCCAGCTCTAACTTCAGTACCGCTTCCTTTTAAGGGTCCGAGCGCCGGCGTCACCTCCCAATGCGAGGAGACAGATACACGTACGGATCTACAACAACCCCACCCCCTGCTCAAACAGGAGGTATATAAATTTAGATCCACGCTGGGGGGACTGCCCTGTACAAACAGTTCCAAGAACCTATTTTGGGGGAGAGGGTGAAATGGGACCTGGCTTTCCCTTGCAGCCTAACACACCTCCCCTGCATGGGGTCGGACCAGACACAGCCTGTACTGGGGCCCGGTTCCTTCACAGGTACAAGGAGATCAGCGCATCCAGGTGTGGCCGAAGGACCACAAGTGACACAGACTTGGGTCTGAGCCTGTACAGAAGGGAGCAGGGATCCCCAGCCGCTGCACTCGCCATGTTCAGATACGGGTCGGGCTGAATCATTAAGGAACTTGTTCTGCTCCAGACTGGTGGCAGCCTGGCCCCGTCTGCAATGCATCCAGCAGCTGGGACATCCATTCCCCCCGGGCTCAGGTCGGGGCAGACGGTAGGCTCGGCTCTGACCAGACATGGAGATGGGACAAGGTGGGAGGGGAGGAAGGGGTCCCAGACCTGCAAACGACACATTTCTAATTCACACCGAGCCCACAACATGAAAGCAGCAGCGACATGACGACACACAACCAGCCTCCTACCCGGGCGAGACAACTGGGACTGGTTTGAATCCTTGGCATTTCCATGGGCCTCGGCAGCAGCTCCCACAAGGCCGTTCAGCTTCACAGGGTTTAGCGGTTCGACCCCCACCCCGACCGTCCCAGCCAAGTGCAACGAGATGAATGCAACCGTGGGTGAGGGGGCAGCCCCACGGATACGCCCGATGGCGAGGCACCAGGGGCCTCCTGCACCACGCCACGCGTCCCAGGGGTGCCACTGGTGCCAAAAAGCTGCACCGCAATGGGAGAAGGTGGGGGAGGGTGCAGGCATCGGGGCAGAAGGGAGGCGGCGAGCGTGGGGCGCCGCCCTATGGCAGAGCTCCTCCTGCCACAGTGGAAGGCCGTCTCCTCCCCACGCCCTCGGCGCTCAGTCCTTCTCCTGGGCCACGCTCTCCTCGGTGATGCCTTGGGCCGCCAGCTCAGCCAGCACATTGTCCAGGTAGTTGGCGTCGGGGTAGCCGTGGCCCGTGAGGTTGGAGCCGAACTCCGTCTTGTGGTGGATTTCGTTCCAGATCACCGTGTCCGACTCGCCGGTGGTGCTGGAGGTACCGATGGCAAAGATCAGGCGCCGGTCCCAGGCCACTAGCAGCAGCTTCAACACCTGGAGGCGTGCAGGAGAGAAAGGGTCAATACCCCTGGAGCGGCACATACAGCCCGATGCAGCGTTAACTCTGAAACCTAATGGTGGCGGAGGAAACGATAACCCCAGAAACTACTTCATGGCTGATCACTCAGCTGATGTGCTTATTCCCAGCACGACCAACCTGGCTCCCCATCCCTAACCTCAAGCTGCCTCTCACGACCGCTCCTGCAAGCCAGTGAGTTTTCCAGACAAAATGCTGCAACACAGTATGACCAGCCGATTCAGAGAGAGCAGGAAAGAAACATCAGTTCATTTTCATGTCAAAACTCAATAAAATCTCTGTGGGGCTTTAACTGGGGGATTAAAAGTTGTCTGGAGCCAACACTGTATTGGCTTCTTGTGCCCAGAGTGCTGCTCAATTGGGTCTCACTTGCTGTGGAGCACAGGGGTTTTACCTGCTCTGATTTCCCATTAGAGCCACCAAGAAGGTGGGCTCTTGCCCCCTTAGGGCTTTTGCCAGTGCATGGAACTGGCACATCCCTAGGCTAAAGCTTGACCCCTAAAAGGAGGCTGAACCAGGCTCAGATCTCACATGAATCCCCATCATCATCCATCGAATCAGACTCCGAGGGCTGGAAGGGAGCTCAGGAGGTCAGCAAGTCCAGCCCCCTGTTTCAAGCAGGATCAACCCCCACTAAGTCATCCCAGCCATGGCTTTGTCAAGCCGGGACTTACAACCCTTTAGGGATGGAGATTCCACCACCTCTCTAGGCAACGCATTCCAGTGCTTCCGCACCCACCCGCGATAGTTTTTCCTAGTATCCAACCTACTCCTCTCCCTCTGTAACTTCAGCCCATCGCTCCTTGTTCTGCCACTGTCACCCCTGAGAACAGCCTCTCTCCATCCTCTGTAGAGCCCCCCGCAGGAAGTTGAAGCCGTCTATCAAATCATCTCTCGCTCTTCTTTCGGCAAACTAAATAAGCCCAGATCCCTTAGCCTCTTCTCGCAGGTCATGTGCAGACTCCTAGGCTCGTCCTCCAGCCATACCCTCTCTGCCCGATTTCCCCCTCTCGTAGGCTCCTTCAGTGGGGAGGTTCTACCAAAGCGCTGTCTCCCAGCCCCACTCTGCCGGGATGCTCTCTCCCCTGTCTGGGGCTGGAGAACACTTCCCATCTGGGGGCTTAGGGTGGCATGGCTCGTCCTCTGGCTGTCGTCCCTCTCTGGAGCAAAGCTCGCTTCCCCCGATGCTGCCCTAAGGAACCAGCGACAGGAGGGAGGGCTGGGTGGTTTGGCCGAGTGTCCTCACCTTTCGGCCCTTCTCGCTGTCCGGGAGGTAACAGTGTCGAGGGAAGCCGCGGGCCGTGAAGCTTTTCCCAGGGCTGGGGTGCTCTGGTCCCTGTGCAGAGGGCAAGAGAGAAATGGTATTCCTGGGCTGTGGAGCGGACGCATAAGCTCCGCGAGTCACTGCAGCTCTCCTGGCCGAAGGGCTACCCAGCCGCAGTATCCTTCCAGCGCCTCCCACTGCCCACTGCTGGATCTACCACGTGCAGAGTGAGGGGGGACCGGAGCCCTGCAGAGACACGCTGCCCCCTCCAACTCCCCACACAGCTGCCCAGTTCTAGGGCTCTAATCGACAGTCCTGCTCATATTTTCCATCTGTGTCGTACCCAGCAGTTCTGAGAGCTCATCTGGGGTGAGTGAAGTCTCTGCTCTACAGCCTCCACTCAAAGCCAGCTGGCCTTTAGCTCATGTGGCAGAGCGCAGGACTTTAAACCCTGTGATTGCAGGTTCTATTCCCAGTGCCGGCAACTCGGGTCTGTCAGTGTCACGTGTGTATGGAGTGAGTTTTTTTATGGGCACCACCAGCAGAAACAGGCTGCTGGCCTTGGTTAATTAGCCAGGCAGCACCTGATTCTCTCCTGGGCGGCCGCCCCAGCACTCAGCGTCCAGGGACCATGGTTCTAACGCATGCGCCCTCACGTGCACAAGAGGGATTGTGCCTTCGGGTACTGGCTCACAACCGCCGACTGCCCTTGGGGTGTGGAGCTATCGCAGGGCTCTCTCGGTGGCCGCACCAGGACAGCTACATGGATCAATGCAGACACCCTCCACACCCACGTGCTGGGCTCCTGGGATCTCAAGAGGCCAATGGCAGAGGGCACAGGGGTGCCCAGGGCTTTATAAGCTTCCCCGCAGTCAGTATCTGGCTAATAATTCACCAAAGGGAGGCACAGGGGGTCGCTACCCAGCGCCTGGAGCCCACCGCTCACCACGATCCCTCTGAATCGCACATACCGACAGGAGGAGCTGGGCCCATACGCTGGGAATTATGTTCTCAGGGTGGGTGAGCAAAGGCAGGTAAACAGGAGGGGACTGCCTCAGACCACTACCTTCCAGGCCAAGCTGAACCTCTCTGCCCAGGCGTGGCCTGTTGGCTTTTCACAATACAGATCTAGGATAGCCAACACACTAACCCCAGCGAGGAAATACACAGGAAGAAACGAAACAGCAGGAAGGGATCCTGTTGACAAGTACCGAAGTCAGACTGACGGGGTAGAGCTGGGTGTGCGGCAGCACCCCGAGGACAACGGCGTGACCTACATCAGAGAAAAAGGCTCCCAGCCAGAATTGGCTGAAAAACCCTGCAAGGGCCTTGCTGGGGGCTTCAGTTGAGTCAGCCTGGCTTTCAGAACCCAGCTTAGGATTGTTACTTTATCAGCACCCTTTGGCTTCCCAAATTTCTCCTTGCTATCAACTGAACCTCTGCGCCTGGACCGGAGCCGGGAAAGGTACAGAAAGAGACAAGAAAGCCACTGAGGGAGATGGAACAGCTTCCGTACAAGGAGAGAGCGCTGTGGCAGGGTGGGGCCAGGAGACGCAAAGACAGGAGTAAAACCAGAGCGGAGAGGGAGCTGACAATGGAAGTGGGAGCGGACGAGGAGCAGGTGGTGCTAACTCAGTTAGGACCAGCTGATCCCACTCGGGACTCCCTTTCTAAGCCCTTCTCCATGCAGGGCAAGGGGAGGGGGATTCAGGAGAGTTTGGGAGGTGAGTGAGGAGAGGGCAGGAGACATAGAGGAACACCAGAGACCACAAAGAGGAGAGAAGCCTCAGTGACCCGGGGGGGCTGGACTGCCCCAATCCAGGGGGGCCCGGAGCTCCACCAGCGACTGTGAGGAACTGCTCAGCCGGAGGAGCCAAACAAGGAGGGGACTTGCTGCCACTAGCAGAAGGAGGTACCGGGGGAATAGTCTGGGGAAGTGGCCCGGGGAGAGGAGCTGCAGGGCGAAGGGAGTCAGCCCTCGCTGGGAGCGGCCATCCAGGGTCCCTGGGCCGGAGTGGGTGGGGGCTGGGTTCCCCCCAGACCGGCTCCTGCCCCAAGCAAGGGTACCGGGGGTCCCATGGTGGGGCCAGAGGACTGAAAGGAGGACCTGGGGCCCAGGAATGAGACTGACCCTGCCACAATACAGTAAACTCCTTCACAGCTGGCAGCCCCGGGTCCAGGAGGTTGACGGATGTTCCCATATGCCTGGGGCGGGGCAAGGAACAGGGATCCGCTCTGGGCAGCTGGTGCCCGGCTGCACCGCGAGTAGCTCTGACAGGGCACTGTGCCATGTGGGGAGCTGCTCTGGGCACCTCACATGTGGCCGTGCCTCGGGCCTTTCTGGGCAGGTGCCGTGCCGCGAAGCGCTCTGGGTGGGAGAGGGGAAAAGCCGCCGGCCGCTCACAGATGCCAGTTAACTGAGAAGTCTGGTTATCTGAACACCGGTTAGAACAGAGTTTACTGTGGGAAGAGAGGACTTTTCACCTTGGTAAAGAGAAGACCGAGAGGACAGAGATCTATAAAATCATGATGGTCATGGGAGAAAGTTATTAAAAACGTTATTTATCCCTTCACGTAACCCAAGAACGAGGGCTCACCAAATGAAACGGATAGGCAGAAGGTTTAAAACAAACAAAATGAAGTATTTCTTCACACAATACGCAGTTAACCTGCGGAACTCCTCGCCAGAGGATGACGTGATGGCCAGAACTTTAACAGGGTTCAACAGAGAGCTAGGTAAGTTCACGAAGGACCCGTCCATCAATGGCTACTGGGCAGGGATGGTGCCCCTAGCCTCCGCTCAGCAGGGCTGGGAATGGGCAACTGGGGTCGAATCAGCTGACGATGCCCTGTTGGGTTCTCTCTCTCTGGGGCACCTGGCATTAGCCTCCGTTGGAAGACAGGACAGGGGGCTAGATGGACCTTTGGTGTGGCCCAATATGGCCGTTTCTACGCCTTGTTACATAAGCCCTGGCCTGTGCTCACACCACTCTTGTCTCAGTGCTGTGAGTTACGCCGAGCCGTGACTGGAGATGACACCGGTGAGCTGGGCCACAGCAGCCAAACTGAATTAAGTGGGTCCTGCCGAGTGGAGGCTGAACGTCCAGGGAGACAGATGCTCAGAGGGCGGGAGTGCGCCTCTCGCTATACCGCTGAGAGACGGGGGAGCAGGGCCTGGAGAGGATTGTGCGCACTACCGGGGCAGGCACAAGCAACGTTCCCTCACACGCAACGCCGGTGGTTGCGAGGTGTCTCCCAACCCCAGGTAACTCCAGGAAGCACCACACACACCCTGGCCTCCTGTAGCACCAGGTTCTCACCTGGACCCCTGGCGGGATGTTGTAGATGATCCGAATGGTTTTACAGTCGGGGTGCCCAGGCAGCGAGTGGGGGATGAGGTGATATTCCATCTTCCCAGGGGGCTGGGTCCCTGTCTTCACCCCATAGATGGTTTTGCAGGTTGGGCACTGCAAGCTGCCGTCCTGAGAGCCAGGAAGGGAAAAAGGAGAGAGAGAGAAACCACGTCAGATCAGGAGAGCTTCACCCTTCGCCTCCACTGTCGTCAGACTGACATTCCTCCAACCCCGCAACGTCACGCGACGGACACTCCCGCACACCGTTACTGGGAAATAATTTGGAAGATTTTTTTTTAAGGGGGGTGGGATTTTTGATTGAGACTGAAACCGTCTTGGTTTCTTTCAAAAACCTTCACAGAATTTGCTCTGTTCTTCTTTTGACAAAACAACCTCTGCCCCTCCTCCTTGCCAGCATTTAAATAAAAACCAAAAGTTTCATTCTGAGTTTCACGCTTCTCCTCCTCGTGCCTTTCCCTCACTTTCTAATCAGTGGAAACAAACCCCAAAAGATCAATACCAAAAGTTGGATTCTTCAGAAAATTTCAGATCAAACTACTGTGCGTGGGGTTGGAAGAGCTACGCTTTTGATGTCCCTCTAGCTCGAATGCATCTTCTTCCAAAACACGCACGGACCAGCAATCAGCTGCGTGAACTGCTTTCAGAAACACAGACCTGCCCCAGCGCCCATTCCTCAGGGCTGGCGTTTCCTCTAATTTCCTCCAGCCAGGGTGGAACAAATTTTGTGACGTGCACCGAGACATGTGCGGATGTGCACCACCCACAGAAACGCAGGCTGCCGGCTGTGGGCACTCAGCTGGGCGGCACTTGACCTGCTCCTGGGCAGCCGCCTCAGCGTTCAGCTGACAGGGTGCCCTGCAGAAGACTGTCCTTACTAAGGTAAGTGCCCCAATGTCTAATCCCTTCACATCAGGTGAGTGTGGGGGTGGTAACGAATTCATGTCTCCCATCTGTATCTCCTTCCCCAGCCATTTGGTGACTCCAGACTGGTGGTGCTCAAATTTCCCTCACTACCCCGTCTCCTTTCAGGAATCTGATTGGTCTTGTGTATCCTCCACCCCCGCCCGAGTGTCCCTTCTCTTAAGAACCACTTGCTTACAAAGTCAGACCTAAGAATACAAAAGTGTCATCGCACGTTAGTCCTTAACTATCGCTGATTTCCTCATTTTTATCATCTTTAGCCGCGTCTACACGTGCCGGCTACTTCGAAGTGGCGGCGCCAACTTCGAAATAGCGCCCGCCACGTCTACAAGCGGCGGGCGCTATTTCGAAGTTGAAATCGACATAAGGCGGCGAGACGTCGAAGTCGCTATCCTCATGAGGGGATGGGAATAGCGCCCTGCTTTGACGCTGAACATCGAAGTAGGGCATGTGTAGCTGATCCGCGTCCCGCAACATCGAAATAGTGGGGTCCGCCATGGCGGCCATCAGCTGAGGGGTTGAGAGATGCTCTCTCCAGCCCCTGCGGGGCTCTATGGTCACCGTGTGCAGCAGCCCTTAGCCCAGGGCTTCTGGCTGCTGCTGCTGCAGCTGGGGATCCATGCTGCATGCACAGGGTCTGCAACCAGTTGTCGGCTCTGTGAATCTTGTGCTGTTTAGTGCAAGTGTGTCTGGGAGGGGCCCTTTAAGGGAGCGGCCTGCTGTTGAGTCCGCCCTGTGACCCTGTCTGCAACTGTTCCTGGCACCCTTATTTCGATGTGGGCCGCTTTGGTGTGTAGACGCTCCCCTGCAGCACCTACTTCGATGTAGTGCTGCCCAATGTCAACGTTGAACGTCGACGTTGCCAGCCCTGGAGGACGTGTAGACGCTATTCATCGAAATAGCTTATTTCGATGTAGTGACATCGAAATAAGCTATTTCGATGTAGCATTCACGTGTAGACGTAGCTTGTGTGTGTCTGTCTGTCGGTCCGTGAGCTAGCTTGTTCCAAAACTCCTCCTAAAAGGTAAGAGCAAGGGCCACCCAATTTGGCACCAGCTTCAAGCCAGGTGAGGGTTTGGTTGTGCCAGGACAATGGGATGTGCCTGGAATCTGACTGTTTCTCATAAAATGGAAAGGGAGGGGCCTGGCAAGAGGGGCAGTACCACTGCAGAATGACCACAAGGGGGCAGCAAGGGGACAAAGACTGGCACATGGACAGTTACAACCCACCCAGCCTGCAATGGGGCAGGGGTGGAGAAAGGGATAACTATCTGCTACACATTCCACAGAGTTTGTTTGTGTGTCTGTCTGTCCTTCAGCTGGAGGGACATGCACCCTGCTGTGCCCACTGCAGTGGTCAGGGACAAGCATGTCTCACCTGGTTCTCAGTGGCTGCATGAGAGAGGACTGGGGTTGTCCTCTTTCCCTTGGACAGCCTGCAAACTGAACCCCTTGTCCCCTGCCCCACCCCAGAGCAACGATGCAAACAGAAAAAAGATAAAACAAAAATAAAAAAAACACTTGGTCTACTGCAGAGAAGACTGAGCGGCCATTTGATAGCAGCTTTCAACTTCCTGAAGGGGAGCTCTAAAAAGGATGGAGAGAAACTGTTCTCAGTGGTGACACATGACAGCACAAGGGGCAATGGTCTGAAGTTACAGAAGGAGAGGAGTAGGTTGGATATTATGAACCCCTACTGCACCAAGAGGGTGGCGAAGCACTGGAATGCATTGCGTGGAGAAGTGGAGCGTTCTCCATCCCTGGAGCTTTTTAAGTCCCAGCTTAACAAGTTCCTGTCTGGGATGACTTAGTTGGGGTTGATCCTGCTTGAAGCAGGGGGCTGGACTCAATGACTTCCTGAGGTCCCTTCCAGCCCTGGGATTCTATTTGAGGTAAGTACCTGAGCAATGCCAGGTAAATCTTCTAGTAGAATTACAAAATAAATCAACTAGAATTGAAAATACTGTACCTGTACATCAATGTCTAACATAAACAAGTCATTGTACGACATTCTAATTTGCGCTGGCTTTGTTAGTGATTTTAATGTTGCCTGTTCATTTTAATTAATGTTTTATTTCTTATTAATTAAATTTAAAAATAACTGATTTGCCCAGGGGCTGATATCTAGATGAGGTGATGTACCCCTGGAAAAATCACCAAGTATTCCCATGCATACGTACCTGCTGGTTGAGAACCAACGCTCCAGACCAGAAACAGAACTTAGGCATTGCCAAAACATTTCATTTGACCCAAACAGAACTTCAGTGAGGCACATTTTTTTTCTGAATTTTCAAATTTGGCTCGACTCAGACAATGGGTTTTTACAGAACCCATCACCAAAGAGACACAAACGTCCATCTCTCATCCAGCTCTACTCACAGCTATGTCCTTTTGTACACAGGGGAACCTGAGGCACACAGCAGGGATGTGACTTGCTAAGGCTTGCAAAAAACACCAGGAAGCCTGGCTCAAAGTTTTCCATCAAAACTAGACGTTCAGTTGTATAAAAGCAAAATATCTGAATTCTGAACTGCTGCTATGGTGCCTGTCTGCAGTTACAGTTCAGCAATTTCGTGCTCCTCACCAGACTGTCTCCCATTAGGCATGGGGCGCATCCACCAGTACAGACAACTGCCTCTGAACCAAGCCAAGGAGACCCCAAAGCACTAAGGGAGTCGTAGTCCAGCCATGGAGCCCGACCTTACAAAGCACTCGCAGAGTAACTCCCACAAGGCACTGCAGTGTACTTTCCAAATGGAAATGTTTTGACTTGTGGTCAAGATATTGCACGTGTATATATATATATATATTTTATAGCTTTGTACTGAAAACTCAAAAGCTCTCCAGCGGAGGAGGTAGGGGAATTTTCCAACCATATCTGCAAAATCAGCACCAATTTTGTGATTCTCCTTCTGTATCTCTAAGTCTTGTCTCCAGCCCAGCACATGACAGGCTGATTATCTTTGCAACACAGAAGAGTGCCTTAATGAAACAGGGTAAAAGCATTAGAGAGCTCTGTAAAAAATCCACTGATGCTTTCTGGGAAGAGACTGGAAGAGGCCTTTTGGGGGCAGAGAAAGGGCCATTCTGAGAATGGTTTCAACTTGACTCGCTGATGTTTACAGAGACCATGCAAAGCCCTCTGACCGGTGTTCCCTGTAAGCCGAGTGCTGGGGTGGCCGCCCAGGAGAGATTCAAATGCAGCCCAGCTGGTCAGTACACGGCCCATAGCGAGTTTGTGTTTTTCCGGGTGGTGCACATCTACCTCTGACTCAGTACACAGAACAAAAAACTCATTGCGCACAGGGATGGAAAAAGAAAAAAAAACATAAGCAGGAACATTGCGCTTGTCCCACATGGCCAATGAGAGACACCGAGGAACTGGAAGTCAGAACACTGGGATCTTACAAGCCTATCAGGAAGGAGGATTTGGTCCCAGGCAAGGAGTCTGATTGGCTGAGCGTCCAACCCCAGGGAACGTTCTGTGCTCGCCAGGGCCCCCTGGTGGCAGCTGGTGGAGCGGCACGCCGCCGGTCCCGGGGCCCCCCACACGGTACCTTGTTGCCGTTGTTGTACATGGCGACCAGGCAGTGGAGGTGGTAGATGTGGCCGCACTTGGACAACTTCCCCACTAGGTCGGGCTTGACGGCGGGCTGGGGCCCCTTGTAGCCTGACGGGGTGGAGAGGCGCTCCATGCAGATGGTGCAGTCCTGCGGAGAGGCGCGAGAGGAGACAATCGAGTCCGATGGAGGGTCCTGGGCCGAAGCCGGGCAGGGACTGAGCAGGCTGGCCAATGTGCACGAGCCATGCTGGGGGAGAGATGAACTGCAGAGGCCTCAGCCCTGGGCTCACCGGGCAGGACCAGCTGCTGTCAGGGACAGATTCAGTGGGGAACGGGAGGTGAGGAGTCCAAGCCCGGTCACCAGGGTAGGGCCAGGGCCCGCCGGCAGTGGGGAAAGAGAAGACGTGAGCTCCAGCGGCATCAGCCTAACGCTACGATCCGCCCCCCCGAAGAGGCGCCGGCAGAGAGCAGAGGCAACGCCCCAAATGCCTCCCCACCACAGGCAAACCCCTCCTCACAGCACGAGCAACCTGTCCCCACTCGTGCCCCAAGAGGGGGGGTTTGCAGGACAAGGTCCCCCAGCTGGCAGCTGCAGCTGGCTGTGCGATCCGATTTCACTGGCAGAGGTCGGCCAGGGGTGGGAAGGGAGCAGGGAGAGAGCGCTGCCTTCGGCCGCCTGCACAGCTCCCCCGGGCGCCTCGCACAGCCTGAGCGCTACGGCAATGCAGACATACGGGTTTTGGGGGGCCGAGCCCAAGCTGGACAGACGGACGCACCCTGCCTCACTCACCTCGTCTGGAGGGTGACGCACCTTCTGCAAGTACTTCTTCAGAACCTCCTCCGGGGTTTTACCTGGGGCAGGGAGCGAGAGTTACGCTGCCCGGAAGGCGGCTGGAGAGACATGAAGCACCGTGGGGAAGGGGGAGGGAGTCCTGGACGGAGGGGAAACTAAGCAGCAAGGTGGGGGTGAATGGCACCACACGGGACAGGGGTCTCCCTGGAGAGTGACAGGGGCTCTCCCCATTGGTGGGTGGGGGGGACACCATGCTCGGAGCCATGGGGTAAGAAGCAGTGTCCCCTGTAAGCCGAGCGCTGGGGTGGCTCCCCACGAGAGTCAGACACCGTCCAGCTGATTAGCAGAGCACTCCCAGCCAGCAGCCTGGGTGTATGTGGGTGGTGCACATCCGCACATACCTGGGCGTGCACAAAATTTATTCCACCCATGGAGGGGGAGAAAAAACTGGCGGGAACCCCGGTCCAGGCTCGCGCTCACCTTTCTTGGCCTGCTTCTTGGTGGTCTTGCGGCAGGTGTTGGCCACGCCCGGGACGGACTTGATCTCGCTCTTGCTGACGGGCGGTGGGTGCAAAACGAGCTTGGGGGGGCGGGTGAGGCAGACTGGCAGCCCTGCCGCGCTCATGAGGATCCCAGTGATCCCTGGAGGAGAGATATGGGGAAAGGCCCTGAAAAGTCAGCTCCAGGGAAACCCCGACAGCCCCCAGTCCGTTCTGGCCAGTGGCCCAAAGCCCCCCGCCCTTCGACAAGGCCCATGGCTGCCCCTTGAACCTCCCTCGCCCCAGCCACTGGTGCCCCCACTAAAACCCAAAGGTGCCACCAGCCCACCACCCTTAGAGCCAACACCCTGACCTCATCCACCCCTACACCACAGCCCACAACTGCCCTCTTGTGCTGCATGGGCCCATCCCGCCCTCGGAGGGTAACCTCCAACCCCCCCAACACCAACAGGGACCCCCACCCCTTACAACAGGGCCACACTCGCTCCGTCCCCATTCCTCTGGGGGACAGACTCCTCCAGACCGGAACGGCCCCCCCGCCCAATCCCCTACTCCCAGCCCACTCCTGACACCCACACCAGACGTCTGCCCCCCACTTCCCCACAGCATCGCTTGCTCAGTCACGCTAGGCTCCCCCCTACCCTGCCTTCCTGGTCAGCTCCCTCACCTGCTAGGGCGGGGTTGACGGGGCTGGAGCCGTTGAGGTTCTTGACGGGGACGGTGGGAACTCTGAGGGGAAGGGGAGGAGGAAGGTCAGAAGTCAGGGTGGGGTCAGCCCCTGCCCCGCTGATTGACCCACCAGTCTCCAGAGGCCCCCCGCCCCATCTGAGGCCACCCGCCCCTGTCCCCAGAGCCCTGGCTGGAGAGCGGGGGGAGAGTGAGGAACCCCCCAAACAGGGAGGGTGCAGGAAGGTGGGTGGACCCCCCCAAGCTGAGGAAGGTTCAGCAGCACATTCACAAGAGACCAACCCACCGCACAGCCGGAGAAAGGGGCTGACTCAGCCAAGGCACATGGGTGACATGTTCCTCCTCTTCCCAGGATGACTTGTGCCCAGCCCTGAGTCGCTGGGCGGCCCAGAGCCACCCCAAGCTGCACCTTGCAGAAGCCGTCATGGTTGAGGGGACCCAACCAGACCAGCAGGTTTTGCAGGCGGCTAACATCCTGCCGTTCCCACGCCACGTGGGACAACCCGGTCCAGGAGGGGCCAGCGTGCAGCCAGGCTGGGCAGGAACACAGGGGAGTCACTCGATCTGGAAATACAACCCCCAGGGACGGCCATAGGCTGAGGGGAGCGAGGGCGAGATGCTGGAACCAATCTCTGGGCCCCACAAGGTCTGGTCCCGAAGAGTTCACGGTCTGGAGGACAAATGCGCTAACCCTCTGTGCCTGGTCTAAAACACCCCTCAGGCTACGGCTCCGCCTACTTCACACGCCTCTGTGGCAGCCCGTCAGCAGCACACAGCTCCAGTTCCGCCCAGAGAGTGCACAGGAAGGTTCCCTCGAAAACGGTCGTTTGCGAGTGGAATAAATTTTGTTTCGTGCACGGAGGGCTGTGCAGATGCGCACCACCCACAGAAACTGTGGGTGCTCTGCGCATCACCTGGGCGGCATTTTAATCTCTCCCAGGTAGCCGCCCCAGCGCTCAGCTTCCTGGGGAATGAAGCTGCACAGCCCTGCTAGCTGTCCTGCAGAAAGCCACGGTGGTGGCAGCTGAGCAAGGCCAGGTGCCGCTGCAGCACGACAGCAAGCGAGGTGACGGGATTTTGATACACACATCACCGAGGCGCCATCCAAGAGCTCGCTGCTAGGGCTGCCCCCACTTCCCCACAGAGGGCAGCGCTGCTCTGGCCCGGATCCCGGCGCTGGGACTCAACCGTGCACGATCTCGGGCTGAACCCAACGACCGCACCGCCCGAGACGGCACTGCAGAGAGGCAGAGGCTGCACCCAGCTGTGGGGAAACGCCCAGGCGGCAAAAACAGCGAGAAGTCCTGTGACGCCTTATAGACGAACAGATACTTTGGAGCATCAGCTTTCGTGGGCAAAGACCCGCTTCGTCCGACTTCTCGTTTTTTTTGCGGACAGGGACCAACCCAGCGACCCCTCCGATACTTGTCACCACGGAAAACCCAGGGGAAGAGCCCTGCTCTACAGCCAACCACGCTGCGCCTGGGAAACGGCAGACCTAGGAGTCAGGGGAGGCTGCGGGCTGGGTGTGTGTTGCCCTCTCACAACGCCCCCATTTCTTACTGGTGTCCGTCTTATTCATTCACACTTTGCCCTCCTTCTCCACCAATATTTGCACCTCTGAGGGCAAAGCGGAGGATGCTGATAGCGAAACAACACCCCCGTATTTTGCACCGGGGGAGGATCCGGCGTCCCATTCAGCAGCCCGGGAAGTGCCAAGCGGCCGGGGAATAGGAGACAGCTCCCGGGTGAGACAAAAGGGGCCAGGGGGCACAACGCCAGGGCCCAGTGTGCCCGGCCAAGCCAGAACGTGCCATTTCCTGGCAGGGCTGGGGTACGGGTGTTGGGGGATGCCGGGAGGATCCATTTCATTCCTGGGGGCAGCACCCCGGCAACAGAGGAGGGCGAGCCAGAACCGGGCACCTTCTGAGCTGGCCAACGGTTGCTGTAGCGACAGACCGAGGCCTAGCTCGCAAATCCTCCCGTCTAGAGACGTGCCCCCTCCCACTCCTTTTCTCTCGGTCTTTAGAAACCCGGCCAGAGTCTGCCAACTATTCACAGTCCCCTTTGTTCCCGTGGCCCTCCCCTCCCCTGCTCCTCCATGGGAAAGTTCCCCCGTGGGGTCACAGGCCCGGGGCGAACGGCGACAGAAGGCCGACGGCGACGCCAGACAAAGGCGAGAACCACGCTAATTAAAGGGCCAAGAAAGGGGATTTCTGGGGAGGGGGCGAGAGGTTTTCCTCCTCGGACAGGAGGGTGAAAAACTTTCTATGGGCCCTTTGATGCAGGCCCCCCTCCCACCGCTGGGCTGGGTGAAAGAATGTCCCAGAGCCTCATTCAGATTCAAAAGGGGGTCGGGGGGCCTCCCCGATTTTACGGTTAAAGAGGTCTCTGGTATTTGTTGAGGGGGGCAGAGAGGGGCCGTAGCGGGGGCTCCAGTCACAAGCGGCTTTATTTCTTCCTGAGGCGCTTTCCTCCCCCCAGAGGTTTGTTCCCTCCAAATCTGTACGGCACAAAACAGCCACCATGAAGATTCTGGGTCCGATCCTCAGCGGGCGTAAGTCAGAAGGTGAAGTCAATGGAGCGAAGGCTGGGGATCCGGCTCAGTGACTCCCCAGGAGCATCAGGCGAGTTACGCCGGTGGGGATCAGGGCCTTGGTGTTTCCTCCATTGTCTGTAGCTAAAACCCCCTGGCCGGTCATGAGTGAAACGCCCAGGTCGTAAGGGCTGGAAGGGTGTGGCTGGCTGCTGGGGTCCGGACCACCCTTAGCTGGTGTAAACGCACCCTGCACCCCTTGGCTGGGACTGACTCACAGGGGAACTGCTAGTTCCACCCAGCTCCGTCTCCTACTTCTGACAGTGGTTGGCATTAGCTGCTGCAAAAGATTCTATGAGCCCCCCCAGGAGCAGGTGAGGAATAATCTCCCCCCCACAAGGCTCCAATCCCTACTAGAGACCGGCTTTATCCCTGCAGCAGAAGGCTTAATATCACCGTTACAACTCTGGCTATTCTTAAGAGCAAGGGAAACGTCCAGTCCCTTTTTGAGCCTTGCTAGGTCGTTGGTCTCAACAACATCCTGCGGCAGTGAGTTCCCCGGAGAATGAAAAAGCGTACGGAAAAGCATTTCCTTCCATCGTTTCTGAACTTCCCCCTCCCACCACCTCACCGACTCTGCCTTGCTCTTAAGTTACGATTCAGGGAGAGGAGCTGATCTCCTGTCTCTAGGCTACCTGGGATTTTACAGAGTCCCCTCATGAACCCTCTCACCCATCTCCTCTCTAAGGCAGCAATCCCGATCTTTTTCAATCTCACCACCCTTCCCCAAAGCCCTCTAATCCTATCACACCCTTCCACAGACCGGGACAACAGGCCCTGCCGGTGGCATCCAGGCGAGGCCACCCCACTGACTGAGGCGCTGTTATTTGACTTCCCTTTCCTCTCCCTCCTAGCGCAGCTGCACAGCGAGCAGAGTCACCAGGGAGCTACCGACCATGACAACCTATTCCTGAGCCGAGGCAGTCACAGCCGCGGCGCCCGAGCAGTTTACGTTTCCGCCGCAATAAAGGCGACGGAATGCGCGTTGAACTTCAGCGATCACGTTGCCCGTTCCCCTGGCTTGTCCAGGTCTCCCTGAAGTTCCTCGGAGCCCTCTCTGGTCCTAACTCACCGTAGTATCTTTACAAACAAAACACACCCGCAAGCAGCCCGGTAGCACCTTCAAGACTCAACTTTGTTTATTAGGGAACGAGCTTTCATGGGAAAGGATCTTCCTCAGTCTTGAAGGTGCTCCGGGACTGCTCAGTTTTCTTTGTGAAGCTACAGACCAACCCGGCTACCCTCCAAAACATCTTTGCGTCTGAGGCACATTGTGCTGTCCACGCCCCTTCCCAGATCCCGGATAAACACATGCAGCCGAGTACAGAAACTCCACCCTTCCATTCGCCTTCTCCCGGGCTGAGGACTGACCACGGGACTCTACTATTTGCTTTGCCTCCGCTGTTTGCTTTCCCCCACCACGCTGCCTCCCATCCCACGGCTGGGTTTGCCAAAGGCCTGCCTTCGAAACAGCAGCAAAGCCAGAAGGAAAGCCAAGGCCCCGGGTGAAATCGACGCAGCGGACGCACGGTTCCAGACAGGCAGCTGCCAGGGACCAACCTGTCCTACTGTGGCAGAAGTACGCCCAGAGACCAGGCCAAGGGCGCAGGGCACCAGAAGCAAACGGCAGGGCCCCTGGGGGAGGCTCCTGTTTCCTGAACACAGCTAAAGGACCAGCTGGGCGGAGCGAGTACTGGAGAGGTCACCCCAGGGCGAGCTTCCCCGTTCAGTGCTGCCAACGGGGCATTTGGCCTCTTAGCCAAGGATCAGTGACATGGGTAATGGAGCCAGTTGGGACAGCAATGGGAGGCGGCGTTTCCTGTCAGCTGAGAGCTGGGGTGGCTGCCCAGGAGACAGTCAGCCCTGCCCAGCTGACTGGCAGAGCGCCTGCAGCCGGCAGCGTGTGTTTATAGGGTGGTACGCATCCGCACACGGCTGGAGCACAAAATTCATTCCGCTGGCGGACGGAAAACATTAGCGGCAGTGCTGACTGGAGGGCTGGCCTCTGGGGACGTGGGCACCCAGGACCTGGAACGACCCCTGCCCCCTTCCCAAACCGATTCGTTAAGAACTCCCCCGGGGGAGCTGATGCAGCCGCTCACTCACCCAGAGGCGATCAGCACACGGGACTGGGCGATGGCCAGGCGCTGCAGGTGGGCGCGGTTCAGGGTGCCGAGGCTGGCGCACGTGGCTTTCCCATTGGCGGCGGGCGGGCTGGCAGCCAAGCTCAGGGCTGGCGTGCTGGCCGCCTGCCTCTGGCTCACCTGGGTGGCCAAGGTCTTCTGCGAGCCACGTGCGGTGGCTGGGGCGTCCAGGGCCTTGAGGCCAGGGGCTGGGACTGGGGGCTTGGAGCTGCTGGGCAGGGAGGGGGCTTTACGCTGCTGCTGCTGCTGCTGCTGGGGGGCCACAGCGCCGGTCCCGCCGGAGGCCCCAGCTGTGACAGCTGCCTTGACGCTCATGACCAGAAGGCACTGGGGGCAGGTGCAAGGAGGAACCTGGGGGGAGCTGGCCAACCCTGGGCTGGCCGGCCACGACTGGGACTTGGGCAGGGTGCCGGTGACCAGTGGGTAGACCAGGTCGAGGCGGCGGCGGATGCGGCGCTTGCGCTGGGTCTGCCGGTTGATCTGGCCCATGGTGCTGAAGTCGATGACGTAGCAGAAGCCAATGGAGGTGAGGTCGATCCAGGGGTGCTGCTTCTCGTAGGCGTGCTGGATGGTGATGCCTACCTCCATGTCGTAGGGCGTCCAGGAGCCGCTGTCGTTCTCCCACTCCCACACCACGCCCTTGCCCGGCGCCGAGGAGGGGTCATAGTAACTGCGCCGCACTGGGCGGATGGTGCCTGTATAGAGCAGGGAGGAACAGAGGTGATCAGAGCCTGTGGGGACCAGGCTGTGCGTATGCCTCCCTCTGCACAGAAGGGGTACAAGGCAAGGGACCCACACTGATATGCCTTCTCATCTTTTCTATCCATGTGCAGAATAAATATTGTTATGTGAGCCCAGGCAGGCACAAATGTGCACCACCCATAGAAACACCAGCTCAGCTATGGGGGCTCTACTAAACATCCGGGCGGCACCGGACTCTCTCCTGAGCGATCGCACAGGTGCACAGCTTACAGGGAACACCGACTCATACCCTCCACGGCACAGGTGGGGGTAGAAGCCGGGAGATGCAAACAACACCAACTCAAAGCAAGATGCCAGAGACTTAGACTGCAGTTGAAACTGATGAGCGTTTAGGAGCATGCGCCAGTGTTCCCTGTAAGCTGTGTGCCTGTGCGGCCGCTCAGGAGAAATTCCAATGCCGCTCCAGGTAGGCTGCGCATTCCTACGGGTGGTGCACATTTAACGCTGCCTTGGTGCACATAAAATCTATTCCGCACGTCAATGGAAATGATGAAGAGAGAACGCGGGCAGAGACCGTTTCTTGCATTATGGAAAACGTCACATCCGCTTAAGGGAAAGGGCTGTTCTTGTATCACTTTACCCATTGGCA
Source organism: Carettochelys insculpta (assembly GCF_033958435.1). Classification (NCBI taxonomy): domain Eukaryota; kingdom Metazoa; phylum Chordata; order Testudines; family Carettochelyidae; genus Carettochelys; species Carettochelys insculpta. Next base: position 121,280,717 of record NC_134142.1, on the reverse strand, counting down.
CACCCGCACCTGTGGCCTCTCATCCATCAGGCCTCATCTACACTAGAGTCCTAGAGTCCAAGGCCCGACAGGTCTGCTGGGAGCTTCTTGTCTGACCTCCCGTCTAACGCCACTCGCCCAGAAACAATTCCCGGAGCAGAGCTTTTGATAAACACATGATGATTTTGAAGATTGGTGCCGCTGGAGAATCCCCCTGCGAGCCTTGCTCAGTGGTTCACTACCCTCCCTGTCAGAAAGGGAAGGGTTCGCTAGTTGAGTTCATACGCACTCATGAACAAAGCAGGTCAAACCAGCCAAAGGACTGGGTTTTGTTTCTTTACCAGTGTAATCTCATCTACTCCGGGGCTTTTACCAGCACAGCTATGCTGCTGAGAGGTGCATGGAGCCAGCCTTAATCCAGCTGGTAGCAGTGTGTCCTTCCATCCACAGATTTGCAAATAAAGTCCACGCCCATGTTGCACTCATACAACTAAACCAATTTAAGTCACACCAACGGGACTTAGAAGTGCGGCCGAGGGGCTCAGGTGGAATGGAGACCTTTGTTGGCTACCAACACTAATTCTGTTAAAACTCTGTAAAAGGCAGAAAATTTACATTCAAGAGTTCCACAAATAGCCTCCACTCTGGCCCCACCTCCTTGGTATCTGCTAGGGCTGCTGATGTGGAGATTATAGATACAGATATCGTGTAGTCAACAGGGTAGAAAACGTAGCCTGATCTTTCTTTCTCCAAACATCACCGTTTCCAAATGATGTTGGCAGCAATGGTATCGGTTGAATCAGACTTGACCGCAGCTTGGCACTGTCTGTACCACCCCGCACCAGGCCAGCTAAGTGAGTCCCAGAAGTAGCTACCTTTTATAGAAGTTAAGCCACAGGTATGCTGAGCATCACTATTTCTGGGCTGTAGGCGGAGGGGTAAAGGGAGGGATGCATGTCTGGTGTTTTGTTTTTTTAAAGAAACATTTCGTACCACTCACACAAAAAATTAGGCTGTCCATTAAGTGTAACTAACTCAACATGAAACATTTTTTACAATTGTGATTAATTTTTGAGTTAATCGCAATTAAATGCGTCTTTAATCACACCGCTAAAATTAAGACTGACTACTGAAATACATTTCAATATTTTTGGATGTTCTACCACATTGTCAAATAAATTGATTTCATTTAATCATTTAAAATGTTCGCCGAGTTTAACAATTTTTAATTACGAATGTTTCATTACTAAACCAAGTAACCTCAACAGCACTGACGACGTTACTTCGTTTAGTAACAGAACGTTTGTAACTAAACATTGTTAAGCTCGGCGAACATTTAAAATGATTAAATGGAACTTCCCGAGCTACCTGTTTTTACTTTTATTTTAAAATTGATTTCAATTACAATATAGTACAAGTTGCACAAAGGGCTCACTTTATATTACAGCTTGAACCTCTCTCCAGTGTGGCACTCTTGGGACCTGACCGGTGCTCAACCAGAGAATTTGCCGAACCACAACAGGTCAATATTGTCTAGCAGCATTACCAACACTTCCACTGAGTATTGGACTCTTAGAAGATATTTAGGGGTAAATTAGAGCTGAATAACGGCACAAAACACAGAGAGCCACGAATGCTACGGGACCATGGGAAATTTGGCCACACCCTAGATAACTGGTTGTCTGGCTAACTAAAATCATGCTGGACCATGGATATGCCAGATTAGACAGGTGCAACCTGTCTTTTTTATTACAAATATTTGCACTGGAAAAATTACAAGCCAACAATGGTATTTTTCCCAGTTCCCCTCAAACACGTACAGTAGTGTAATCTTTATTGTGAAAGCATAACTTGCACGTGTAGATTTCTTTGTTTATTACATAACTACCCCCAAAAACACAACATGAGAATGGCCATTATTGGGTCAGACCAAAGGTCCATCAAGCCCAGCGTCCCGTCTGCTGACAGTGGCCAGTGCCAGGTGCCCCAGAGAGGGGTGGACCAAAGAAAATGATCAAGTGACTTGTCTCCTGCCATCCATCTCCAGCCTCTGACAAACAGAGGCCAGGGACACCATTGCTACCCCCTGGCTAATAGCCTTTTATGGACCTAACCTCCATGAATTTACCTAGCTCTTCTTTGAGCTCTCTTTATAGTCCGAGCCTTCACAGCCTCCTCTGGCGAGGAGTTCCACAGGTTGACTGTGTGCCGTGTGAAAAAGAACTTTCTTTTATCAGTTTTAAGCCTGCTGCCCATTAGTTTCACTTGGTGTCCTCTAGTTCTTATACTATGGGAACAAGTAAATAACTTCTCTTTATTCACCCTCCTCATGATTTTACATACCTCTACCACATCCCACCTTAGTCTCTTTTCTAAAAAGTCCCAGTCTCTTCAACCTCTCCTCATATGTGACCCATTCCAAACCCCTCGTCATTTTAGTCGCCCTTTTCTGAACCTTTTCTAATGCCAAAATATCTTTTTTAACGTGAGGAGATCACATCTGTATGCAGTAGCCAAGATGTGGGCGTACCGTAGTTTTATAAAGCAGCAGTAAAATAGTCTTATTTTCTATCCCTTTTTTAATAATTCCTAACATCTTGTTTGCTTTTCTGAGTGCCGCTGCACGCTGCAGGGATGTTTTTAGAGAACGATCCGTGATAACCCCAGGATCTCTTTGCTGATTAGTCATAGCTAAATTAGCTACAATGCAGGAGCCTATAAATCCACTCAGTCCTACTTCTTGTTCAGATAATCTCCGGGGGAAACAAGAGTTATGGGCGATAGTGCTGTCCTTTGATGGTTTACGACAATGATTAATTGCACAATTAATTGTTTTAATTGCTTGACAGACCTAAAAAAAATTGTTACAGGCAACACAAGCTAGACAGCATGGCTCTGACTACAGACCTTGCAAAGAATCCATTCTAGACAATGGATTATAAAATGACACGGTTCTGATCCAGTATCCTATGGGGGACGTCTGGACATTATTCCTTCCAGTGCTGCCCAGTTCCGTAGTCTATGCAGACTGAAGGATGCCTACTACTACTGCTGCCCAGTTTGTGGGTCTCGCCAGCTCCAACACTACTGTGGTTTAAAACCCTGCTTGGCTTATTCTGAGAGCATGAGATCTCAGGGAGAGACACATCCATGGCACATAATGTCTCCACTGCGTCTCCCCTCTGCCCCCAGTGCTGCTGCTTCTGAAGTCAGCAGCACAAACCATGGACTTTGACACTGCAGGATCGAACCTCTTGCGGAAAAGAAAAAATAACTGTTGTAGCCCTACATGCCAGGCTGCATCCAGTCACTCTTGCACCAAACAAACGGGGAGCTGCCAGATCCAGCTCTGCGTGAGATCTGGGAACCCCCCAAATAAGCTTCTAGAGGCTTAAGAAAAACCCCAGCCATAAACTTCACCAATCAGTTCTAATGACAGATGCTTATTAGAAATCCCATTGCAGCAGGAGAGCCCAGTGGTTAGGGCTCCAGTGTGGGATTTAGGATGCCTTCCCTGCTCCGGCACCGACTTCCTGCATGTTCTTGGGCACGTCCATTATTTCTTTGGGCCTCAACACCGCATCAGTAAATTGGAGAGACACACACGGGTGGGATAAATATGAGAGCCTGTGTGACACCCAGACACTGCAAAAGGGGAAGCAAAATAGAAAACCCTCAATTTTGCAGCTCATCACGTGAGCAAAGAAAGGCTAAACCTGACAACTGGAGATTAATTACCCATCAACCTTCGTAATAATGCAGGTAAGCATGCTGCAAAGCAGGGTGCCCAGAATGGGGGCAGGTCCCCTCGGGGCGGGGCGGGAAATTTCTTAAGGGGGCATGACTGACTATCGGGGTCCCAGACTCACCCACCTCATTACAAATGTTAGACTGTGTTACTGTTTTTATGTCTGTGTATTCCCATTTATGCACCAATTAATAAAGTTTTTACATCTCACAAAACGTATTCTTACACACACCGAAAGGGGGCTTTTTCATAGGAACATAACTGACGTTTCGGTCGGTTCGGTTTACATCAGGTAGAGTGGGGGACCCTGCTAATTTCAGGGACAAAAACCGGGACCCGACATGAAGTCAGAGCTGGTCTGCTTAGCAGTTTGGTTCTGCTGCTATTATTCTGGTGCGATTCCACCCACACACTTAGATCACTACAACCCCTCGCACGGGTTACACATATTGCTACAGCTTTTACCTCTCCTCAAAGAGGAACCGTTACTCCCATATAAAGTGCCATGATTTTGGGGTACAGCCCCCCCCAAATTTTGCCAGCTCCAGCACTTTATTACTCTCCTTGGGAGGTCATGCTAGATTATTAAAGCACCGGAATGTGTTACCAACAGAGCTGGTGGAATCTCCATCCCTGGAGGTTTTTAAGTACCGGTTTGACAATGTCCTGGCTGGGATGATTTAGTTGGGGTTGATCCTGCTTTAGGCAGGGGGCTGGACTGGATGACCTACTCAGGTTCCTTCCAGCTCTCGGATTCTAGGATTCTATTAATGATGCACATTAGCGAGGCAGGACACAGGAGGTTAACTGCTCCCATCAGGACAGAATTCACCAGTCAATTACTCATTTGAGTCTTCAGTATAAAAAAAATAAAGATCAACTGCCCCTCCTGGAGAAAGGCCACACAATGAGCTGGGTGGGGGACAAAAGGGGGGTTTGCTGAGGGAGCTCAGTGTAGGGTGGGGCGAGAAATCAGGCTCCAAACAGTAGAAAGTGGGTTACAAATCCCCAGCTCTGTAATTTATTCTAATCCCCGATGAGCCGGGGAAGGAGCCAGCATTGGCATTCAGCATCTGGCAGGGCCAGCGCCAGAAAGCCCCCATCCTGCCCACCCCCAGCCAGAGCCGGGCGGCTGGCTTTCCCATTCAAGAGGGACAATAGCTATTCAAGACCCAGCTGGGGTCGTGACCCCCCCCACATCAGAGCGCCTTAATGACCCAAAATAACAACATTCAGAGCAAGCCAGCCAGAGGCAGAACAATTCCCCATTCAGCTCTGTGGCCTGGGGGGGGGAAGGAAGGGGGGGCAGCTAGCTGCCCCACCCCTCTCCCAACATCAGAGCCCCTATCTCACCAACACACCCTGCCTGCCCCTCAGACAGAACAGGAAAGAGGGGGTCCCCACTGGGAGCTCCCACCCCCTCCTTTGGAGACCGACTCCCCATCCCTCCAAACTGGGGGTTGGGGAGGCTCTCTGCAGCTCAGGCCTGTACAAAATGATGCTTTCCCGCCCCACCATCACACCAGGGGAGATCTCAGGGCTGGGAGCGGGGTGGGTGTAACTCTGTGCCAGGAGCACCCGCCCCAGTGGCCTCCCTTGCCACTAGGGAAAGGGAGCCACAGATGGGTGCAGTCACCTCCAGGGGCCCCAACCACTGGTGTGTGTGAGAGAGTGAGAGAGACAACCACTGGCACCTGTAGCTTCTCAGTGTGTGTGCGTGTGTGCGTCCCCGTCCGTCCGTCCGTCCAGAAGGGCTGCCCACCCCCTGGGTCACCCGACCCCCAGGTATCCCAGGCACCCCACTTAGGGTCATCCCACCCTCTCCCCCCATCCCCAGCTCACCCTGGCACCCGTCTGGGCAGTGGGCAATGGATCTCTGGCCATTGCACCTGGGGGGAGTGTATTATGGACAGTCCCCACGAGGGTACCTGGCCCAATGAACCTGGACTGACAACGTGGCTGTCTCTACGGCGACCAGCTCACTGAGTGGGTGCATTTCAGAAGACCCCAGCCCAAGCAAGTCCAGCGGGAGGGGTCGGGGAGGGCTGAGCCGCATGCTGCCGGGGGAGAGGTGCCTGCAGCGGGAACAGCCCCAGGCTCTCCTGGGAGCAGCCGGGGAGAGGGGCGTCATGTCCCACCACACACACCCACTGCTACCGATGTCTCTGGCGCTGCCCCACAGCCAGCATCACCCCTTGCGTCGATGGGTCACCAAGCCCAGGGGCTGGCCAAGGAGCCCTCCTGGCCCCACGGCGGCCCCAGCCCCAGTTGTCTGCCCTTCCCCCCACCCACAGCACAGCTTCACCCAAGAGGCAGCCCTTCCCCACTTCATTACAAAGCAGGGAGCTCCAGAGTCTGCCCAGCCCAGCCCAGCCCAGCCCAGCTGGGGTCCTCGCCAGCCCCAACTTGTCCTCCCGCCTAACCCCGTCCTTGTGCCCCTGACACACCCCACGCTGCCACCTCTCCGCCCTCCGGTCCCAGCCCCCTCCGACTCTGGCTCCACCACGCCCTCCCAGGTGCACAGAGAGGTGCCAGGTTGGGCACGGTCGGCCCTCCCCACCTGGCACCCTGGGGGAGCTGCCCCACCTGCAGCCTCTTCCCCGCTCCTCTAGGGATGAGCCGGGGAATCCCCAGCCCGGTGTGAGCTCACAGGCGCCCAGGGATTTCCAGGCAAGCCAGGGTCTGGGCGGTTTTCCTGGGTATTTTCCTGTTCTCGGAAACACCCACGCACCCCGTCCTTCCCATTGCCAGATGTGGGGAGCTCAGGCGCAGCTGGGCTGGGCACACCAGCCTCTCAGTCTACGCCTGAAAGCAACACGGTCACCAGCCTGACACATGTGGGGAACCAGCCCCCCGGCTCTGCCTGTAGCCCTCAATCCCAACCCCCTGCCACCCCAGCCCTACCCATGTCCCCACTCCTCTATCCCAGCCCTGGGTTCCCTCAGCTCTGCATGTGTCCCTCAATCCCAACCCCCAGGCGCTGCTTGCCCAGCCCTCCCAGTGCCTCTCAATCCAGTCGATACAGCGTGATATGGAGCAGGGCCCTACAGGGCAGCAAGAAGACAGAACAACCCGAGACAGGGCAATCCGGGACGGGCTCCCTAGCCCCGGAGCGATCCGATCCAGGCCAGGCTAGGCCAGGCCGGTCCCTTCCCCCTCGCCCCACTCACCGGTGTCCTGGCGGAACTGGTGCATGGAGTGCAGGTCCAGCAGGTAGGGCGCCAGCCGCCGGTCCGCCTGGCCCAGCACCACGCTGCCCGCCCGCGGCCCGGCCCGGATCACCGCCTCGATGTGGTGGCTCACGGCCGGGCTGTAAGGTCTCCAGCGGCCGTGCTCGTTCAGCCATTCCCACACCACCACGGCCGAGGCCAGCAGCATGGCTCCGCCGGCCGGGCTCAGCGCCGCATCGGTCCGCGACCTTTGCAACAAATCGGCGGGGATCTCGGGGCTGCTTTTTTTTGGGGGGGGGGGGGGCGGGGGGAGCTGCTCGCTTTCACTTCCCCCTCCCTGCAACGTGCCCCCCCGGCGTCCCCTTGCAGCACCCGCTCATTGCACACACGGGGCGCTGCTCTGCAATGGGCGCCCGAGACGGGGATTAGCTCGCTCCGGAGGGAAGCTAATGGGGGTTGGGGGGGGCTTAGTTACACCAGTTGCAGCTCCTCCGTCTCCCGCTGCTGCGTCTCTCTGCAACACGCCCTTCTGGAAATTTCATGCTCTAGTTTTTTTTTCCCCTTTTCCCTCCCCCTTTCTCCCCCCTTTGCACGGGATGAGCAGCGGCTCCACCTCCCTGTTGCTCTCCTGTCTCCTTTTAAAGGACTGCGGGTTTCCCCGGACGCAGGCAGGGAAATGCAAGCGGTCACCCAGCGCGACGTCCCCTTTGCAGAGCCTGCGAGCGATGTCCCATTGCACGGCCCGGCTGCTTCCTCCCCTCCTGCCTATTGCACCGTCCCCAGACAACGTCCCTGCGTCGCTCCAGGCTGCAGCCGGGGAGTGCGAGCCGCAGCCGTGCGAGCTCTCGGGAGCGCAGCGTCTCGAGCGCCCTCGCGCCAGCTGCCCCCCTCCCCTCTCTCCCCACATTACCTCATGCCCGGCCCCGGCCCCGCCCCCCGCGCGCCGCGGCGCCACCTACCGGCCACGAGCCGGAACTTGGCAGCAGCTGCACGATTGGAGCGAGCCATCTTACCCCCAAACGGGGAATTTCACCTGGGGGTTAAACCATTGGGGTGGGGGGGGGAGATTCCTACCATACATCTCTCCCCCGCATAGCTGGCATAATACCCTTTCCCTTCCACAGCCCTCTGCACCCCCAGTCCCAACCTTCTGCCCCCGGTATCCCAGCCTTGTACCCCAGCTCTGTCGCACAACCCCAATATCCCTGGCCTGCACACCTCACTCTGTCTTGCAACTCCAACCTCCAGCCCCCCAATCTTCCAGCCCTGCACCCCCACCTCTGCCCCTTGGAGTGTGCTGGTGCCCCTCAATCCCAACCCACAGCCCCCCAACTGTGCTCCACAACCCCAAACTGCAGCCCCCCATGTCCCAGCCATGCACCTCAACTCTGTTCCACAAGCCCAACCTGCAGCCCCTCAGTATCCCAGCCCTGCACCCCCACCTCTGCCCCTTGGAGCCTGCTGGTGCCTCTCACTCCCGACCTGCAGCCCCCCAACTCTGCTCCACAACCCCAAACTGCAGCCCCAAATATTAAAGCCCTGCACCCCCAGCTCTGCCCCCTTGAGCCTGCAGGGGCCCCTCAACCCGTACTGCAGCCCCACAATATCCTAGAGCTTTGCATGCTCATCGCTGCCCTGCAATGTCAACTTGGAGTCCCCTGTAATCTTTAACCCAGCCCCCTGGAGTCTGCTTCTGCCCCTCGGTCCCACCGGCAGCCCCTCCAGTATCCTAGCCCTGCATCCCAGCTGTGCCTCGCAACTCCAGCCTGCTGCTGCCCCCTAATCCCTGCCCCCTGGAGCCAGCTGCTGCCCCCAGTCCCAACCTGCAGCCCCCCCAATAACCCAGCCCTGCACCACCGCTTTACTGGTGCCCCTTGACCCTCACTCGCAGGTCCCAACCCCCGCTATCCCAGCGCAGGCCATCCCTACGTGGCTGTGCCCAGCCCCTTCTGAAGTCAGACCCGGGGCTTTTGCGGCCTTGCCAGATCCTTTCAGAATCTCCCCTGAGGAGCTCTGCAGGCTGGTTGGCCACCTGGCAGCTAGCGCTCCCCTTCCTAATCATCTGGAGGTTTTGTCAACACAATCTGCCTGGTGTTTGCAGACAGAGCGCTGCTGCTATGCAGAACCGGTTTGAACAGCTGCAAACCCCCAGACACAGGCAACTCCTAGCCAGATGTCTGGGGTTTTATGACCCACGCATGGCTGTGGTGCAGAGCCATGCAAAGGAACAGGCTCCCCACAGACAGAGCCCTTTGGATGGGCTTTTACTGAGGCATGACTGGTGTATCAGCCCTGCATGTTATTGAGTCATCCCCTAGGGGCCAGCTTCCAGAAGCTTGGACGCAGGCCCAAAAGGAACAGTCACCATTGCTCACCACTAGCAGTCACCCATTTCTCTCCCCTTTGCCCGTCACGCCCTGTAAGAGCCACACCGCCAGCAAATCTGCTCTGCTCCATGCACTGCAAGGGCAGCCCGGTACTCCTCTGCAGGGACTGAACCCACAGCCCTGTCACCATGAAAGGGATGTGTGTTGGGGGGTGTTATTGTGGTGCTAGTGATAAGCCCCCAAAAGTAGGTGACAGCCGGCTGAGATCTCAGCTTCACCCTTGCTTCACGGTATCAGTGAGCTTGTGAGCCGCACACATTTCTTATTCCTTCCACACTCAGGGACATACACACCTTTTGGCCAATCCGTAGGGCTCAAGGTGTGACCTTGTTAATTTAAACTCCACCCTTACCCAACTCCTAGGGCTCAGGGTGTAATTCCCTGCAGGTCTGCAGGATCTGTGCCACTGAAAAAGCCTTACACAGTAATATTCTTATTCTCTACAGTAATCCACCAACATATGTGAGGGTTGTGTTCCATGCAACCCTCACGTACCCTGAAACTCATGTAAGCCAGGGGCTTGGGCAGTGGGTTGGGGTGTGGGAGGGGGGTGTAGGGGGATTAAACCTGGGGTGGGTTAGGGCTGCAGGAAGGGATGGGGGGGTCGGTTTGAGGGAGTTGGAGCCGGGTCCGCAGGGGTTGGGGCCGTGGCGTGTGGTAGTGGCTGGAGCCAGGGCGTATGGCTGAGGCTGGAGTCAGGACTGCGGCGGAGCCTGGAGCTGGGGCCCCCAGCAGTGGCTGGAGCCCCCCCACTCTACCCTCTGCCGATGGCACTCGGGAAGAGCTGGCCAGCCAGCTCGGTTTCCCTTTGAGAGGGGGATCTCCTCCCCACCCCGCACCTGGGCATATCTGGAGGGTTTACTGTATAAAGTATGAACTGGGGGGTCAGCCGCGTAAGAGCGGGGTCGCGTACTCTGGATTCACGTACTCTGAGACCTTTCTGTATTAATTTACAAGTATCAGGAAAGCAGAATACATGTGAAGCACACAGGGTCATGCTCACCAGTCCTGAGAAGGCAGGCAGACTTCCCACTGGGCCAAAGTCACTCTCTGGATGCTGGTTGCTGCACCTCAGGGTCTTGGGAGTTGAGTCCTTCCTATCCTGCTTGACGTTCTTTCCTTTGCTTTCCTGCTTGATCATCTTTCCTTCCTTCTTTTTCCTTCTTGCACTCAAGTTCAAGTAGTGAAACTTGAGTCCTGCTTAGCTATACCTTGACCAATTATTTTAATATAATTTTACTAACCAATTATAACCTAGTGTAACAGAATTACCTAACCAGTCATAACCCACCACCTTGACTGATTTACACCAAGCAAAATTAACTATACAACAGACAGGAGCAATTACAAAACAGACAGCGATTATACAGAGGAAATCATCATAGAATGGTGATTCCACAACCTCGGCTATTGAGCAGTCACAGCTTGCCAGAGGAAGTGCTCTTAACTAAGTTTTCTTTACCCATCTTGGGATAAAAGACTAACAAAATAATTTATTCGGTGATGAGCTTTTGTGGGACAGACCCACTTCTTCAGATGAAGTGGGTCCCTCCCACGAAAGCTCATCACCGAAAAAATTGTTTTGTTAGTCTTAAAAGTGCTACATTTCTGCTGCTTGGTTTTGTTGGAATACAGACTAACACGGCCATCTCTCCGTTACTATTCATCTTGAGATATCAAAACAAAAAAGCAGTCACGTAGCACTTTAAAGACTAACGAAATAATTTATTAGGCGATAATCGATCAGGTTTATTTTGTTAGTCTTTAAAGTGCTACGTGACTGTTTGTTTGTTTTGATAGAATGCAGACTAACACAGCTACCTCTCTGTCACTGTTCATCTTGAGATATGTTTCTTTATCTGGTAACAGTGGATGGCATTAGGATGTGGTCTACTGCTTAACAGCCTGATCTGACATTATTGTACTGAAATATAGATGGAATGTGAGTATGTGACCTGTAGCATCACAGTTTATGGTGGCTGCTGTTCTTTATTCTGGCTACAGAAGAGCTGTAGGCCTCTCAATATGGCGAGAGAAACCATATCAGTTATACTGTTATGAGTTCAGGCCCCCAAACATGACAAAGCTGTAGTGCTGAGGCATAACAATGGACCTTTTCCATGGGCTTGGGTGGCTCAAGCCAGGATTCATGGATTTGAGGAGTCAGGAAACAGCCCTGGACAGATCCAGGGGACTCCTCGCTGATTAGCAGAACACCCACAGCCGGCAGGTTTTGTGTCTATGGGTGGTGCACATCCACACATGTCTCTGTGCACAGAACAAAATTTGTTCCACCCACAGATGGAAAAAGTTAAGGGAGACACTGGACCTGGGTAGGCAGCTAAATAGTTCTGAAGAGCTGGGCCATAGCAGACTGCAGTGCTGCCACTAGCAGGTCAGGCTCCTGTACCGGATATGAACTGCATCACAGAAAGCATCACTAGAGATGTGTTCCCACTCAGGTGCATTAATACACTGCCCGGTATGGCTGTAATACACTGCAGGAAGGGATAACAAACAGTCTGGTAGCACCTTAAAGACTAACAAATGTATTTATTAGGTATTTATTAGCTTCTGGGAGTAAGATCCACATCCTCAGATTTAGTAGACGATTAGAATCCAGGGTTTATATAGCAGGGAGTGGGGGGAAGGAGGAAGGAAAAAGAGATTTACCTGTCACTAATAAGACCAGAAGATAAAACAAATTAAGTGGGGTGTGTACCATTCCTGCAGTGATCAAAGGTGGGGAAATTGCCCTCGTAATGCATAAGATTATTGAGCTCTCTGTTAAGGCTTCATTTAAAAGGGTCAAATTTGCAGATGAGTTCCAAGTCAGATGTTTCCCTTTGTAATCTTGCAGTAAAATCCAGCGTCCCCTAGAGGCTGAACGTTAGCCCGCGTTTTGCATTCCACTGTACACTTTGTCTACACTACAGCTGTCACCGCTGCCTCCAGCTTCCACGGTGGCGGTACGGGGGTGCATGAGATCGCTCATGCATCCCCTCACATATTGCTCCTGCCCCTGTGCCTGGGGCAGCCAGCAGAGAGGAAAGCAAGGGCAATCGGTGTGAATAAGCAGCGATCCCAGGGTTGTTATGTTTAGTCAAACCCATGAGCTTCCAATGAACACAATCCCATCTCTGTTTGTTCCAGCTGGGCCAGGGGCCAGCAAAGAGTTTCCTACAGAGATAGCAAGGGTACCACTGTGTTCTTCCAGTAAATGAGCCATCAGGAAGGCTGTGCTTAGCCAGCGGCTGCTAGGTCTTTCCAGGCCCAGGCGAAAGGTAACTAAAGGACAGGCCTAAAAAAATCCCACAGTTCCTGCTCTGTTCCTGATTTAAAAATAACTGGGGAGGGGGACAAATGGAGAGTGACTGGCAGAGCTCAGCAAGGCAGGGGCCGCTGGGATGTGGTTTGGAGAGGGTGGAATGAAGTTGCAAAGCTCTGAGAACTCATCACAGATAAGAAGCTGGGCAGCGGTGCCTGGCCCATCACTTTGGACTGACCACAGTGACACGTAGTGCAGCCATGTGCGAGGAAGCCATGGGGCACCCAACAGGCTGTGGCAGAGGCAGAGCAGGGAGCCAGGACAGAGCAGGGAGAGAGTCTGGCTGACCTCAGATTCAGGAGGAGCAACGATTTGGTGTCATGGTTGCACCCGCTGGGCTTAAAACTCAGCGCAAAGATCTTCCATTCCCTGAATGACTCAGGCTCATATAACCCGCAGGCCAGGCCCGCTTCCCCCAGGGCCAAGATGCAGCCACCTCTGGGGAAGAGCATGGCAAACACATGGTACGTAGCAGTGCTTTTTTTCTAGAAAGAAAGGAGCCAGAACTCAAGCCCTACACTGCCCAGAGGCTTAATTCCCCCACAGCCCCAAACCACCTTCCCGCCCTGCAGCTTAACCCCCCCCCACACCCCAAACTGTCCCCAGGCTTAAAACCCGCGCAGCCCCAACACATCCCACCTCCTGCTCCTAGGCAGCTTAACCCCCTGCAGCCCCAGACTGCCCCCCCCAACACAGGATACCCCTGCCCCCCCCAACTCAATGCCCTCCCTCTGCCCTCCTCAGAGCCAGGTGCCCCCAGCCCTCCCCGGTGCCCCCAAGTGAATGCCGGTGACTTACTGACCTGCCGCCGCAGGAGCCACACCAACTGCATCCGGGCTGTCAGAGCCGCACAAGCGCCCCACTGGGCCTCCAGGGCCACGCCAGGGCAGCAGGAGCCGCACGCCTCCCTGGTGGAACTGCCAGAGCCACGTTTCCAGAAGCCACACCAGGATGGAAGGAGAGGCTCCCAGATGGAGCTGCACATGGACGGAGAGGAGGGTGGGGAGCTCACATGCTGCCAGCGCTGGGCCCTCTGCTAATCAGCTGGGCAGCACCTGAATCTCTCCTGGGTGGCCACCTGGCGCTCAGCTTACAGGGAACATTGTCCATCAAGGGTCCTGGCCATTGTGCCAGGGAGCTCCTGGCACCGACCATCATAGCAACACCCAGCATAGCTCTGTGTGTGATCACCAATCACCAGCTGTGAGATCTCCAGCCAGCAAGGAACAGGGAAAATCCAGGGCTGCTGATTGAGTTTTCACTGGCAAAGCCTTTGCATCCAGAGCTCTCCGGGTCTATGACCCCAGCCGGGGGACAGGGGATACCAGGTTAGCAAGACATACGTGCTGTGGAGCATGGCTGTTATACAGCTCCCTCCAGCCGTGTTGCTTGCAAGGCTGACTGAGGATGGAGGGGGTAAGAGCACCATCTACTGAGCTGGCTTAGGCTTCGTCTGCACCAGGCTAAGCCACTCCATGCAGCTACACAATTGTAGCTACGGCAATTGCGTAACTAAAATTGACGTGTCTGTGCTGGGCTAACTTGGCTGTCTATACAGGGGAAGGTCGATGGGAGAGCTTCTGCTGTCAACCTCCCTTACTCCTTGCATCTCATGAGTACAGGGCTCGACTGCGACCCCTGAGAAGTTGCTTTTGTGCGTGTCTACTAGACACGTGAAATCAAACCCCGGAAGATGGAGCCTGAGCGGGTTGATCTTACAGGGGAGCGTAGACCTGCCCTTAAGTACTGCTGGCTGTGTTAGAGCTGAGATATTCAGAGCACAAGGTGAGCCCCCCTGGAGGGTTTTGGGCACTGCAGCTTCTGAGAACCCGCTGCACTTTAGTCCTGTACTGTGATGGGATTTCTGGGCACAGCTTAAAATATATATGTATCAATCCAGAGTATCTTTGCTTAAATCCAGGCCACTTAGAATCCAGGCTGTGATTTCCTTCTCACTAAGGCAATTCAAACCAGCCACAAAAGTACCTCTGCCAGCCCCACTGGCCAGCCAGAGGCAACACAAGCAAACCTATGGATTTTCCAGCTGCTCTTAACACCCAGACCAAGGGTCAGCAACCTGTGGCTCCAGAGCTGCATGCAGCTCTTTAAAGGAGCCACTTGTGGCTCTGGGCACTGCCACCGCCTCTTAGCTGCCATGCTGAAATAATAGAACAAAATTGAATTGGTTTAATGGTCGGTGTTACACCAATTCAATTTAGGTTCCATTATTTCAGCAGGGAACAGTGCAGGGAGTTGCCTGCACTGCAAATGGGGAAAGAGAGCAGGGAGAGGGGTGGTGGAGTCTGCCCCAGCTGGAGCTGCCCAGCTGTGCTAAGGAGGAAGAGGCTGGGGGGAGGCCTCTTGCAACTGCAGCTGCCCTCCCCACAGGGCCAGTGGCTCCTCCTGTGCAGTGCAGAACCTCCCAGCTCCTCCTCACTCCACAGCAGTGGCCAGAGCTGCGTTCACTGGCGCAAAGTCAGCTTCCCCAGGCCCCAGCCCAGCTCCCTGCCCGGCTCTGATGACTCCAGCGCTGGCGCCACTGGGTGGGGAGACGCTGTGAAAGTTGCAGGCACTTTCTGGCCTGAGAAGCTGGGGAGGATGGGGAGACCCAGAGTGCGTGGGGAGGAGAGCACTGGGTGGGCAAGTTAGGGCAGGGTGGCTAAGGAAGGTTAAACCTGGGGATGGGGCGTAGTTTGGTGCTGATAGGGGTTAAGCGTGGGGATGGGGACTGGATTTGGGGGCTGAGGCAGGTAAAACCTGGAGATGAGGGTAACAACTTTCTACCTGGTACAAATCGTTGTGTGTGCACTGTTCTTAAAATAGGGGTTACACAAAGCACAGTTTGACATTATTTGTTAAGAACCGTCTTGTATTCATGTGCATTGTGGCTCTTGAAGTATTTTGTAACTGATTTTGAAAGAAATGGCTCTTTTCACTATAGTGTTTGCAGACCCCTGACCCAGACCGACAGCCCCCTATTCTCAGGTGGCAGTCTATTAAGCCTGTTTCGCCAATTCAACACAGATTCTTCTGGGCCCCCAAAGGTCCAGCCGCAGTCCCAGGTCAATATATACTTGGATCATACCCAAAACAACACGCTGTTGAATCTCAAATCTAAAGGTTTATTAACAAAGAAAGAAAGAATAGGGTAAGAGGAAATGTGTTACAGTGATACATTGCATACATCAGTTACAGTTATTAATGCAGGCCAGTGATGTTACATGCTGATATCTTGAAAGTCTCTGGAAACACCCCCCATGGGTTGGGGGTGATCCCAGGTTACAGTGGCTTAATTAATGGAGACCAGAGAACTGAAGACTGGAACGCTGGCACACTGAAAACAAGATGGGCACTCCAAACAAAGGTCATCTTATAGTTTTTTCCATGTGGAGGGAAAAAGTTCTTTCCTTTTTCCCATAGGCCCTTGAGGGTCAGGATCACCTGATCCAGGTGAGCCGTTGTGGCAAACTGCCATTGGTGGCTGGTTTTGCCAGCATGTCCCAGTCTATTTACATGGCAGGTGGAATGGATGTGTGGGCAGCTGATTTCAATTGCATTGCTCAGCCCAGGTCACCCGATCAGTTGGGCTGGTGTGGATGAAAAGTCCCAAATTCCTGAGATGTGTATTTGACCTCTGAGCCCTTCGTTTAGTCCATCATTGTGGCTGGGGGAGGTGATCACACCTCCTATTGTAACAGAGAGATAGCTGTGCTAGTCTATATAGTATCAAAACAAAAATCCAGTCCAGTAGCACAGAGTCTGTTCTGGTCTGGCTATGGTCTGAAGAAGTGGGTCTGTCCCACAGAAGCTCATCACCTCATAAATTATTTCGTTAGACTTTAAAGTGCTGCTGGACTGCTCTTTTGTTTTGACCTCCTGTTGTGAATCTTTGCTAATACAGCTATAGAGCCAAAATCTATAACTTCACGTATCAACAGGGCACAGACATACAAGTAGCACCAACAGATTCAGTTCATTACCAGCTTTCATTAGACATCTCACTTGGCCCACCTGGTACAAGAACTGGTGCCACTATCTACAATGGTAACATAAATGGCTTCCATGTTCAGTTTAAAAATCCAGTAACATCGCAACTCCTGACTGTGCGTCTCCTCCCCATACACATACAAAATGGGAGAA
The DNA here is from genome assembly GCF_033958435.1 of Carettochelys insculpta. Classification (NCBI taxonomy): domain Eukaryota; kingdom Metazoa; phylum Chordata; order Testudines; family Carettochelyidae; genus Carettochelys; species Carettochelys insculpta. The sequence goes on along the minus strand of NC_134142.1, from coordinate 121,263,965 downwards.
GTTTCTCCTTGGCTTCATAAAAAAAAAATCAGTGCATCAATGACAGATTTCTTAAAAACATGTCTAAAGATGGACAGGTTGCCCACAGCTATTTGATACATAAGGCATCAACAGGACAGATACGTGGCTAAATGCTGCACATTATCCTCAATACATGTATCAACACGTATACTCCCGATTAAGAACTTTTGAGACAGTCAGATTCAACAGCCTTTTTTTTTTCCTTTATCTGGTGACTAATTTCACCTTAAGGCATTTAAACAAACAAATCACTCATCTAATTTACCTATGACCTTGATGTACTCTCTCTGCTGATCTCAACTTACTCAATGAAGCCAATGAGCCAATTGTGCTTTGAGGTTCCTCCGCAGTAAGGTAAAGCTGCAACCAGGGCTGCGAAAGGGGGAGCAAAGGGGGCAGCTGTCCCAGGGCCTGGCAATTTTAAAGGGCCCAGGGCTACTTGATGGAGCTGCTGCTTCTGCATAGCTCAGTGGTTTGAGCATTGGCCTACTAAACCCAGGGTTGTGAATTCAGTCCTTGAGGGGGCCATTTAGCAATCTGGGATGGTAAAAAAAAAAAAAAAAAAAAGGAGGGGGGGGGAATGATGCTTGGTCCTGCCAAGAGGGCAGGGGAGTGGACTTGATGATCTCCCAAAGTCCCTTCCAGCTCTATGAGATGTGTGTGTAGCAGCAGAGTCCACAGTCCTTGGCCCTTTAAATTGCCATCAGAGCCCTGCTGCACGCAGCCTGGGAGGTGCTACTGGGCTGGTTGGGGAAGGCTAGTCCTCCTGCCCTGTCCCTTCCATCTGAGCCCCCCTCCCACGCACACATTGTCTAGGGTTCTGGCAACTCTGTTGGCCACCGTAGCTGCAAGCTCTGAGTTGCCTGCAGCATAGGGCACCATTTACAGCAAGAACAAAAAGAGTAGGAAACTCCCCCCTTCTCCCACTATCCCTCAGGACTGAGATAGAAAGGAATCTTTTGGGTTAGCCTGAAGAAGGATGTATCATTCTTTGGCCTAGTTTAAGGACAATGTTCCAGTTACAAGTTTGCTTGTTGCTCCCTGTAGATGTTGCATAAGATTTGAACTGGTGCAGAAACTCCCTGTCTACAGACCAGAAGAATCTCTTCCTCAGCCACATGCACAAGAGCCAGATCATTAACATATCAAATTAACTTCAGCTAAGGTAGAACATCAGAGTTACAGAAACCAGAGTTAGGAATTGACCCATCAACCACACACCTCATTTGTTACCTGTAGTATACAATCATGCAGCAGCAGAGAACAAAGGGGCGTCAGAGCAAATGCAGTACAGTACTGTGTTAAACACAAAATACAGGTTGAACATCTCTAGTCAGGTACCCTCAGGACCTGACCGGTGCCAGGTAAGTGAATTTGCTGAACCTCAAGAGGGCAATATAATCCAGAGGCATTACTGACATTTCCACTGCTTACTGGACTCTTTGAAGACATTTAGGGGTAAATGACAGCACAGAACACTGACAGCCAGGACCATTGGCTGTAAATGAACTTTATAGGAACATGGGAAACTCGAGCACATCCATAAATGGTCATTTGGCATCAGGCCAAATTACAGATATTACCAAACGAGAGTTCTGGATTAGAGAGGTTCAACCTGTATTAAAAATGGCAAAACAGCATTTTCAATTCTGCACCCTAACGTTGCAAAGCAGTATTAAGTCAACGGTGTGGTAAAGTTTTGAAAGAACTGTAATATTTTGATCAGAGTTGTGAACATTTCAGAGTTATGACCAATTTCCATTCCAATGGTGTATGTAAGTCTGAGGTTCTACTACACAAGCCATGATCACTTGGGGTTTTGAAGAAAGAACAAACAGCAACAAGGAACAGATTTCCTATAAAACCTGAGTACAGTGGTTGAGCTGGTTCAGAATCCCAGTCCAGCTCAGTTGTGGTTGGATGCTTAAGCAGAGGGCAAAAGGCTCCCATAGTGCACCTGGCCAATGGCATACTGTAACACAAAATTCCTTCTCAAGACCTTGCTACGGGTGATCATTTCATGCCTTGAAGCACAAGAATTGGGACACCTGGATTTTATACATTGTCAGTGAGTGGCCCCATAGCTTGTATTGTCAGGGATAAATTACTAATTACACCGATGATAAAGCAGTGCTAGTGTGGAAACGACATTGATGAAATCTGGGTTATGCCTTTGAGCCAGTGTTCCCTCTTTTTTTTTTTCCATCCAGGACAGAATAAATTTTGTCATGGGCACTGCACTATGTGCAGATGTGCATCCCCAATAGAAACACAGGCTGGTGGCTGTGGGTGTTCCACTAATTAGCTGAGTGGCATCTGAATCTCTCTTGGGCAGCTGCTCACTCAGTTTAGAGAACACTACTCTGAGCATACAGATGAAGTAAAGGATTCCAGATTCCTGTGTAGACACGGAGTCAGGTAAGCACTGGTGCTATTAATAAAAAGTGGGGTGACTCAGCTCTCTGAGTGCTTATTTCCAGTTGAGTTGGAAAATTAAAAGCCATCAGCCAAACGATAGACAAGAGAAAGCAACCTGGAAATCCTCCCTCTTGTCCTTGAGATCCATTCAGTGAGCAACCCAGGCAGAAGGTGAAAGGGTTAAAATACCAGTTATAAAGACTTTAGTTACATGCTTCTTTCATCCCAAAGGATTCCAAACAGCTTCATATAGTGTATAGAGAGGGATCACTTGCCTGTACGAGGAAATGTAATTTAACAGGGACAATACACAGCACAATGTACAGGAACAGATGAGAAGAACTTTGATTGCAATTACAAAGTTTTTACCTTCCCATTTGCTAAGATCAATGATCAAGGACGGATTTTAGTTCAAATAGCAAGGCTAATATTCTTGGTTTTGTTCCCCAAAAAGTGCAGTAAAAATGCAGACAGCTTAATGCTTTGGGTTTTCTCTTACACCTATTTAAATTCAATGGAAGATTGACCTTTCGGATAAAGGAAAATTCAACATTTCTTTTAGCTGAGGACTGTGTTCCTTGTAAGCTGAGCGCTTGGTTGACCTTCCAGGAGATTCAGCTAATTAGCAGAGCACCCACAGCCATCCATAGCTGGCAGCATGTGTTTCTATTGGTGGTGCACATCCACCAAGGCTTGGTGCACATAACATTTATTCCACCCTTCAATGAAAAAAATAATAGAGGGAACACTGTTTGAGGAGTGAGAGCTCACAATGGAACATACCTGAGGGTAGGTCTACACAGAACAGTTATTTCAAAACAACTACACTAGCATCTACATGACACAACTGCTATTTCAAAATAAAATCAAAATAGCATTCATCTCATTTCAAAATTGGTAACCCTCATTCTACAAGGAAGAGTGCCTATTTCCAAATAGCTATTTTGCAATAGGCACTGTTAACACAGGGAATAGGGCTATTTCAAAATAAGCCATAGTGCGCCCAATGGCTCTATTTCAAAATAGCCTCCGTGTGTGTAGAGGCTTTATTTCAAAACAGCGAAGTGTTATTTTGAAATGCAGTTCTGTGTGGAGCAGTGTTATTTCAAAATAAGCTGTTTCGGAATAGCTCTTCCAGAACAGCTTATTTTAGAATAAGGCTGCTGCGTAGACATAACCTGAGACACAGCAGAGATCAAGATGTTCATACAAAAGCCAGAGCTTTCAAGCCATTTTGCCTCTTGGAGACAGTAAACAGCAAAAGCACAATTTTAAAGGTATTTTGCAGCTCATTTTTCAATCTTGGCAGGCCAGATTACATTAACATCATCAGGTAAAGTTCTGATGCTGCTGGACAAGAGTGGTCTCATTCTAATCAAGAAAAACAAAAGCTTCCTCTCTCCCCAAAGCTTCTACTCTGCATGAAACTTATTTGCCACCTGGAACAGTTCTATAAAGACTGATCTGGTTTTGAGGCCTTGTCTATACGAGAAAGTTGCATCAGTCTAAATGAAGATAAGAAATTAAAGTGGGTTGGTTTACTAGTGTGTACTACTCAGTTTGCTTTCACACCTTTAAACTACTACAACTTTTTCATGTAGGCAAAAATAAAACAAAAACTCCGCAGTACAATTCAAACCTTCTCTGATAGGCTATAAAATGGGAGTAAGTCTTCAAAAAGTTTATTTTACAGCATTTAGTTTAAAAATATAGTCATAAAATACGTGGCTAAAATGTAAGAAATCCTACAGTTTTGGATTAAATATCTGGTTTAAAAATGTTCCTCATTAGAAACACTGACCCTGCTGCATCATAGAGAGGCCTCAGAATGAGGTTCTTACTGTTGGAGACAGAATACAGCATTTTAAAAGCTTGCTTAATTTTTACAGCCTGCTAATTACTGGCCCCTCTTGGCAGTGAAGATGCACGTTACACAGCCAAATGATGGAACAGGCTGAATGAGGGTATGGGTCTCTTTTTCCCACCATCACTGCCCAGGGCATAGATGATCACTTATATGGATTAACTAAAGCCAAGTCAGCTGAGTGGTGATTTCTTGGGTGAGTAAGTCCGCCGTTCAATTTTGATGGGAATTGCCAAGCCCAAATAAGTTGAGTGCTAAAGCTTTCAGAACTCAGAGATAAAATTGGAGCAAAAAAACAGGTCACTGGGAGGTGGCATAGGAAAAGCCTTGCAAGGATTCAGGCAGCAGGTCGTGGAAACGGAATTGAATCCCCCACATAGTCATTATTTTCCACATCGCTGTCACTTTCCATTGTCACGTCACTGATCTCTGCACAGGTGGCTCCTTTGCAGTTATCATAGGGAGCCTCTGCAGTGTCCTCAGGGCCACCAGAAGGAGCCTCGGTACCCTCCACACGGTGACCCAGCACAGATTCATACAACCCTGGATTCTTCTTTTTGATATCAGACAAAATGGCCTCCATGGAGTGGCCCCACTCAATAATGCTGTGCTCCTGATTACCACGTCTGTACAAGTAACCAGCCGTGTGCATGGCAATCAGATGACCTGACGCATCAAACACAGGGGAGCCTGAGGAGCCACAGAAGAAGCTGGTGTCATAGGTGACTTTGTGGGGATCGTCAATCACTCCCTCGAAGCTCCGTTGTGTGAACATGTGGATGCAACGGCTGTTTCTGCTCTCAGAGAAGACACCACAACTGGTGCTATTGTGGCTTTCCACCTGCCCTCTTTGGAGGCGTTCAGTGCACGCCCACCCACGCTCCAGAGGGGTTACTATCGAGCAGCCATCTGTGGACTTCTCCTTTCCATCTGGGCGGCCGATGATATAAATCAGGCCTCTACATGGTGGCGAAGCTATATATTTAGCCAACCCATCTGGGAATCCGGTGCTCCTTTCCTTCAGTTCCAAGACTGCGTAATCAAGAGGCTGGTCTAAGACTACCAAACGTGGCTCTATGTAAAACCAATCATCTTCTTTAGGATGTGTGCTTTCATAAGAAAAGGCAACCCTGACAGACTGACTAACTTCTGCCCAGCACTGTACTCCTTTTCCACTGCGCAGTACCTCAACTCCTAATCCTGCTACATCACTCACCACATGACCACAGGTAAGGATGTACCCCTCACATAAAACAAAGCAAGTGGCACAGCCCTCGTTTCCATTGTAGTTCCACTCCACATACCCTATGGCGTTGCTGAGTTTAGCAAGGAGTTTATGCACCCGAACTGGAGTGGAATTCTTCGCCTCCTTACTAAATTTTTTTCTATGCAATTCCAGCACAGCTTTCATGTGCGTGCGTGACTTTTTAACTTCTTGCTCAAAGAATTCTTTGATCAATTCGCTTTGCTCCCGTAATTCAGGATACTGGGCAAGAACAGCTAGTTTAAACCGACAGAATGCGTCTTCCTGCTCTGTCCGAATAGCCCCACCTTGCTGGTCATTCTTTGCTTTAGCAGCATTCTCAGTTTGGATCTCCACTTCAAACGATTGACTGGCTAAGTTATCAACAGAATAGTGAGTATACTGTAATGATTCACTGTTCTCCACTAGATGCCACTCCTTTTCTTTCAAGAGGGGCAGAAACCGCCCATCCTTGCACAGAGCTTCCTTGATGGTTTCTCCTTTTGGAGCAAAGACACATATCTTGCAGCGTTGTTTTGTAAGCTCCTGGCACCACATTATTTTTTGACCCTGTGCCCCACCAGGGCCTTTCTTTCCATTGGGTGCTACATAAAATACAACAAATTCAGTCCCTGTGCTGTCAAGTTGGCGATATCCTTGCTCACCTCCTTCCTGGTCTCTCTTCACTTTATAAAACTTCATTTCAAAGTGGGACTTCTTAGGCAGGCACTTGAGTGGCATTCCCACGTTCACAAAGGCCTTAATTTCTCTCTTCCCCTGAAGATACAGCTCCTTGCCCTTCTGCTTCTTGATGTGCATCTGGATATTTTTTAGAGCCATCAGAGCAGCATAAATGGTGTCCCTACCTTTGCCTTTCACAACGTATTCCCCTCCTGTTTTACCTAAGGAAACAGTGAATTCTCTTTCCTCATTGTCATCCGCTTGAGGGTCTTGGATTTCAGGCTTCTCAGCAGACACTGGGGTATTACCAATATCCTTCACAGCACTGGCTCCAGTACTGGTTCTTCTCCTTTTTGCTGTGGAGGGGTTTGAACCTGACCCATTTTTTTTCTGAACAAGAACAAAAAACACAATGTGACTAAATAACAGTTGCTGTTTCTCTTTTGTAGCTCTGTGTTATGTTAAATGAAGACTCAGTACTGAATTCTTTCATGTCCGGCATTCTATCATCCAGAACTCTCAAATAACCAGCATTTTCACCATGAATAAAGTTTAGTTACATTATCCATAAGTACATATAGTGAAAGCAAATACAAATAAATAGAGCAAATACAGTATAAGTTTACAGTGTACAGTACTACTGTTGTTGTATATAAAGTACTCTGCATACATTTTTGTTTGTTTCTTAATATCTAATCTTGTTTTCTTTAGTGCTCTGCATTGCCAGGTATACCCCTCTATTATCCAGAACATTTGAATATCCAGCAACCTCTTGGTCCCGGGACTGCTGGGTATGAAAAGTGTTTCCTGTGGATCAAGGCAGGCTTCCTTGGTCACATCTGCACCATGTGCATGTTCACCCACCATGCCCATGTTTTGCAAAGTAAGAAAATGTAAAATCTAGCATCGTTCCAGTTAGGAACACCACTGTGATTATCCCAGAATATTGCACTTTTTATTCTTGACACTAACTCAGTTCTCTTTCTAAAAAAAACCAACATTTGAACAGTAATATATTAAGAAAAAAGATGAGCAAACAGCCTTGACCACTCCTTCCAACCATATTGTGGCTGGTAAAATGATCTCTGGTGCTTGCTCATACACAGAATCCCATTAGTTCTTCACATAGGATCATGGGATTGCCTGGGAAGAATGACTAATAAAGCTATGCTGCAAACCCAGTAAATCTGTGTTGCAGCCATTAACTAAACCAGAGATGGGGAACCTACAGCCTGCAGGCTGGCTTGCCTTGATCCAGCCTGTGAGGCTCAGGGTTCCTGCCCCCACAGTGGGGAGCCTAAGCTGGTGCTCCAGCCCCACAGCCCTCCTGGGTGGCTGGAGCATGAGCTTCTTGCTGAGGGTGTTGAGGAAGGAGAGCCCCAGGCCTTGTAGTTCAAATCAAGGCAAGCTAGGGCCAGATCTGGCCAGGGAGATCTGCCTGGGCAGAGGGAGGAAGTGGCTCTGTGCACTGCCATGTCCCCTCCTACATCTGGGGAGAACAGCAGCCTAAGGAAGCACTGGCATGTCCTCCCATTGGCCAGGAATTGTGGCCATCTGGAGTAGTGGAGGTGCAGAGGCACATATGCCCCTGTGGGAGCTGTACAGGTAAGTGCCTCACCCCCATCCCTCTCATGCCCAGCACCCTCAGCCTGCTCCTGCACCCTGCTTGTCACCCAGACCCTATGCTCTCAACCCATCTGCTCCTGCACCCTACCTCTGGCTGAGATCTTGTACCTGCAGCCCACTCTGGCACACTGAACCCCTTCTTTTTAGGGACATCCCAGAGCAGAGAGAGGGGTCCCACAAAATCTACTGACCCTGGGCCCCCAAAAGAGTTAATCCACTCCTGGCTCGTAGCTCTAAGCCTTGGTGTCCCACCCACCCTCTGACCATGGGGCTGGAACAGGAGGGGTTTTTTTTTCCTTTCCTCCCTGCTTCTCAGATTCTCCTGGGTTGGCTGCCCAAGCACTCAGTTTACATGGAACACAGCTCATTGGATTGCCACCCTGATTCGTCCCCACTCTCCCGCCCCCCCTCACTGCAAAAAAAGCAGTTGTGAAGGGAAGGACAAGTCCTACCCAGTGTTCCCTATAAGCTCTGCTCTTGTGTGGCCATTCAGGAGAGATTCTAGTGCTGCCCCACTGATTAGCAGAGCGCTCACAGCTTGGTTTGTGCTTCTCCCAGTGGTGCATATTCACTCATGCCTCAGTGCATATAACAAACTTTATTCCAAACATGGATGGAAAAAATGCACACACAGGTGAAGAAGATTAGAGGGAACATTGGTCCTATCCCTTCACAGCCCAGCTAGAGCTAGGAGCCCCCGACACTTCAGGCACTTGTTGCAGCAAGGAAAGATCAGACCCACCTCCACCAACCTCCTTCACTTGCAGGAACCTCTGGGGCTACTGCCCAGTCCCAGCACATTCTGCAGCAGGGGGAGGCACCCAGAGACGGGTCAGAGCTCCCTCAGGACAAGTTGTGCAGGGGATAAACAAATCATAATGTTCCTCCCTAACTCAGGCCTAGGATCCCCTTGACTGGGGCACTCCTAGCAGCAGGCAAAGGTCAGGTTTCACAAGGTATGGCTTATTTCATTCTCTTAGACCAGTGGTTCCCAACTTTTTCCAGACGGGGACCCATTTTGACAATTCAGGAAGACTTAGTGACCCAAGGCAACTCAAAAATGGGGGTGTGAGGGGGCAGTGCTGTAACTAGCTAATTTTGCAGCTGAGGCAAGAATATAAACTTGTGCCCCCTTGTGTTTATATATTCATAATAGTTATTTCATAGAAAAGGGGAAATACATTAATAAAATAACACTACATTTATTATGGTCAATCAGAGTTGTGGTGGCAGAAAGACACCCATCCCCAAACTGCTCTCCCCAGCTTAAACCATACAATCAGGGGCTAGGGAAGTCAAACCTAGGGGCTAGAGGGGACTAGGGCGAGGCATAGAGACCCCAACCCCCACAGCTGGAAGCCAGCTGGGGTGCAGAGCTCTGGGCTGGCAGCACCAGCTGCAGGAATCCTGGCTGGGTGCGAGGGGGTAACCCAGACTCCTGTGGTCGGAAGCCGGCCAGGGCACGGAGCCCTGGGCTGGCAGCAGCACCAGCTACAAGAACCCCGTCTAGGGGCAGGGAGGACCCCTGACCCCCACAGATGGAAGCCAGCTAGGGCACGGAGCCCTGGGCAGCAACACTAGCCTCAGGAACCCCCGACGACTGCTAGGGAGACCCTCAACCTGTGGAGCCCAGGGCTGGCAGTGCCAGCCAGGGTGCCCCAGCTGGGTGCGGGAGGGATGCCTGGCTGGAAGCCGGTGGGAGCATGGAGTCCTGACTGGCTCTCAGCCCTCAGTCCAAGGCTTAAGCCTGCTAAGCCCCAACCCGGCCTTCCCCTCACCTACTTCACCTAAGTTTGGTGCTGCTCCTTTGGCTCCCTAGTTCTCTGCCCTATACCTTTTTCACATGCAGGTGGGCAGCTCCCTTCCCTGCATGGCTGAAATGGTATTTAATTTAACTGATTGGTTTAACTGCCTGACAGCTGTTAAGCCAATTAAGAAGTTGAGTACCATTTCAAAGTGAGTGGCTTCTTAAGAACTACCTGGGGAGCCGCTCAGCCCAGCTGTGGACCGTTTTCAAATGTAATCCTGACCCATGTGTTGGGAAACCCTCATCATCATCATCATCAACTGTGGGCTCAGCGCCCGTTGGCATCTGATGCCTCTCTCACTATTTCCTTCCATCTTTCCCTGTCCAGTGCGGAGTGGTTTAGTTTCTGTAGACGAGCTCTGCAACAATCTATTATATCATCTATCCATTCTCTGTGGAGTCTGCCTCTCCTATTCGAACCGTCCATTATGCCGAACACTAGGGTCTTGATTTTTCATTCGTCATTCATTCTGCAAATATGTCCAAATGGCTGTAGTTTCCATTTTAGAACCTTCTGCAGCAGGTTCTCTTTCGGCTGTATCTTCCTATAGAATTCCTCATTGGTGACCTTCTGCATCCATCCTATTCTCAGAATCTTTCTGGAACAACCCCTTTCAAATGCCAATATTCTTCTTTTCAAATCTTTCATTATCACCCATGTCTCACATCTGTACAACATGCTGCTGAATACATGTTTTCACGACGCCCATCTTCATTCCTAAGCTAACTGCTTTGCTTTTCCAGATCTTATCCATTGCCTTCAAATTCGTGCTTGCTTTTGCTATTCTAGTCGCTATTTCCTTCTTACAGTCTAGATCATATGTCATGTTGCTCCCCAGATATGTGAACTTCTCTACGTTTTCTAGTTCAATACCATCCACACTGATCTTCCTTCCTATTTCCTTTTCTCCAGATACCATTGTTTTATCGATGTTCATAATCAGTCCGTACCGCTTCCCTTCTTCGTTTAACACCCGCACTGGTTTCACTAGCTTCTCATCTTCCTCAATGATAACTATATCATCCACAAACTTCAAGTTGTTAATTCTTTTCCCATGCACAGATATCCCTCCTACCTCTTCCTTGATCTTGTCCATCGCTCCCTCCAGACGTGCGATGAAGATACTTGGCGATATTGGATCTCCTTGTCTCATATCTCTACTTGTTCTAAACCAACTTCCCAACTCCCCGCATGTTCTCACCGCTGCCTCCGCATTATCATTGATATCCTTCAAACAATCACATCAGTCTGCTATCTACTCCGTACGACTCCAACATTGCCCACGTCACTTTCTGATCTATACTGTCAAATGCCTTTTGAAAAATCGATGAAGCAAGTGTATACGTTCTCATTCTTTCGTCGAGCTTTCTCCGCTATCAGTCTTAGTGCCAATATCTGCTGTATGGTACTTCTATCTTTTCTGAACCCTGCTTGCTTGTCTGCTATATTTTCTTCTACCTGTGATTTTAATCTCTCAGTCAATATCATCATCAGCACCTTACCAAGATGACTCGTTAGGGCAATCGTTCTGTAGTTCTTGCACTCCAATGTACTTCCTTTCTTGGGTATTGTCACTAGCACAGATCTTGTCCATTCCTTAGGCACCTTCCCTTCTTTCCATGCTATATTATGTAGTCGATGTATTTCCTGAATCATGCTTTCTCCGCCGTATTTGATCATCTCTCCTGTGATCTTATCATTTCCACGCTCCTGTTGTTCTTTAGTTGTTTCACTGCTTTTTCTACTTCCTCCTTCAAAATATCAGTCTCAGTCTCGATGCTCGGGGGAGACATCTCTTTCAATTCTTCAATCAGTCTCTCTGAGACACTCACGTCCAACTGTGCTTTGTATAGATCTACGCAATATGTTCTCCATCGCTGCACAGTCTTCTCCCTGCTCATGAGCACTTCTTCATTCTCATCTTTGATCGCCGTCTGCTTCAGTTGCCATTTCCTATTAATATTCCTAATTGTCTTATACACCTCCCTGGTCTCACATTCGCTATAGTACCTGTCAATATCTTCACATTGCTCCTCTAACCATTTTTCCTTATCCTTTCTGTCTGCTTTCCTTACCTCATTGCATTTAATCCTATAATGCTGTTCTGCCATCTCAGAAACATCTCTTCTGATCTTCAATGCTCTCTTCTCTTGAACCAACTTCAGTATCTCCTGGGTAATCCACTTTTCTTCTTCTCGAACAGTCTCCTCAATTGCCTCTTCTATAGCGATGGCTATCCCTGCGACTTTCTTATCTAGGTCTTTCTCTGTGGCAATATTCTTAATCTTCTCTTTGAGTGCTGTTCTGTATGCATTCTCTGTTTCTTCCTCACATAAGCTCAACACATCTCTTCTTTTCTTAAACTGTGTCTTACATTTTCTTTTGAGTTTTATCTTGATGTTTGCAATCACTAGACTGTGATCTGAGTCTGTATCTGCTCCTTGGAAAGTTTGGCACTGCTGTACTGATGTTATCCATCTTCTTATTAAAAATCATATCTATCATGTTCTTGGACTTCCCGTCATTCGATCGCCATGTCCACTTCCTACAGTCCTCCTGTTGGAATCTCATATTGCAGATCACCATCTCATGCTCTCTAGCAAACTCTTAACAGTTTCTCACCTCGTTCGTTTCTTTCTTCATATCCAAACCTTCCCATGACTCTCTCCCAACTTTCTTTATCTGTTCCAACCTTCGAATTCCAATCTCCTCCAAAGATCAACATGTCTTTCTTCAGTATCTCCACCACCGTCTTTGGCAAGTCTTGATAGAATAGCTCAATTTCTTCCTCCGTACTGTCCGACGTGGGTGCGTACACCTGAATGACCGAGATGTTGAATGGTTTTGCTTTGAATCGCGTGACCATCATTCTTGCACTCACCAGTTTGTATCTTAATAATGCTCTTCTAGCTGTTTTGCTAAGAAGGAATCCAAGTCCTGCTTCATGCTTCATTTCGTTTCATGACCAAATGACTTTGCAACCGCATATCTCTCCTGATCCTGTCCAACGCATCTCTGCCAGTCCAAGTATATCACATTGGTATCTCTCCATCTCCTTCCGAAGCAGCTCTAATTTTCCAGTTGCCCACAGTGTTTGGACATTCCATGTTCCAATGGATAGCATATGTGTTAGGTGTAATTTTCTTTCGGTAGTCAACTTATCAACCCAACCCCGATCACTCGATTGGTATTGAGGACCTTGTTTATCCAGGCAACATCCAGGCCAGCATCTTTTAACATTTAGTTGTACTGGCATCAGATTTAATTCATATTGTTGTTTGACAGTCAGTGCATCAACACACATCTGACCAACCCTCCTTCTTCATCCAGGCTTGGGACTGGCATGGAGCCCTCAGTGGCTTCATGGCAGACTTTAGGAAACCCTGTCTTAGACAAATTTGTCATGGCTGTGAAATTGGTAGGGACCTATTTCTCTCTCTTTTTGAGCCTTGTCCACACTATAGATAGATTGTGTTTTGAACAGTAGTCCCCAAACTGTGGGCTGCACCCCATAGGTGGTGCCCAGGAACATTCAGATGAAATGGCAGTACCTGGTCCAGCCCCCACAGGGAGTAGAGAGAGTGCTGCACAACCTTGCCTTGGCCCTATTCCTTCTCAACCCTGACCCCTAGTTCTGCCTTCAGCCTAAGATCCTTTGCGGAGCCAGCTGTGCAGACATGGAAGGTGGCTATAGACAGACTCCATCACTGGTAAGAGAAGAACAACTGGAAAAAAGTAGGCATCACTGGTTTTGAGTCTAAGCCAACCCCACTGCATTCAAGGAGTACTCAAACCTGGCTGGTGGGGCAATAATTTTTGATGGGGAGGTGGGGACTAAGATTTTGGTAAGTGGTCAAGGGCTGCAATTTTCTATAGAGAGCAGGGCAGGGAATGGGATGGAGGTTGGGTGCAGAAGGGAGTTCAGGGCAGGGGGCTGGGATGCAGGAAAATGAGCAGTCTGAGAGAATCTGGCAGAAAGAGGTTGTGACTTGGGGCAGGAGCTTGGGAGGCAGGGTCTGAGCAGCAGTATAGGTGCAGGATTGGATTCTGGCTTGTGAGAGGTATGTTAGAGGAGTTGCAGGGTCTAAGAGGAAGTTTTGAGGTAAGGGAAGGGGGATGCAGAGGGTTTGGTTGGGGACCTAGGTCAAGGAGGGGCTGGGGTGCTAAAGGCAGGCTCTGACCAGAAGGCACTTACCTATGCAGCTCCTGGACAGCATCTCTCTGAAGCAGGCTTCTTGCCTGTGGCAGCCCCAGATCAGTTAAAACTGCTGCCTGCTCCATGTGGCTCTTTGCTGCAGACAGTCAGGGCAGGGGGAGGCTTCGAGCGCTGCTCCTGCCCCCTCCCAACAAAATCTGAGCTCCTGCTGGCTGGAAACCACAAACCCATCAATGGGAGATGAGAGATTTTTGCTGGAGGACAGGAGTAGCATGCGAAGCCTCCCACTCCCTGCAGGGTCCAGAAGAGAGAGCTACATGCACTCAGAAGCTGCTTAAAGTGGCATGGGGTAGCTCCACACTGCTTTAAGAGGCTTCTTGCTCTGTGCCTGAGGGTCCCACCAGGGCAATTTGTGGGTTGGGTACGACAGTTTGGCACGCTGTATCTTGCTCACTCCTGCTGTAGATTCTTGTTTGAGAAGTATTGTTGTGTGAAATATAGAGTCGGGAACCACAGAATCTGCTGAGGCAGGAAAATGGACAAAACAAATAACCACGAAATGGAGCAACATCCACAACTGTTTAAAGAGCTAGTGTTGAATGCAGAAAGGCTCCAGCATTCAATTGCTCATTTCCTGTGTTGCTGGGATTGTCTCACTGCAGTGGAAAATAAATCCATCCCAGTATTTTAGGAACTCATTTTTAACAATGCTCTGCAGAGGCAGTATAGTAAAATTGACTTTTGATTTGCTTCTTTAGGATTCACAAGCCAGCCTGATTAGAAAAATCAACAATGTAAAGTTCAGTCTTTCCTGAAAAAATTACTGAGAATCTTATAGAACCCTCTTCTTTTGTAGTTTCTAGAGATTGGGATTGGATAACTGCTCAAAATAATCCAACATTAATATACCGTAACATAATTCAGGATATTTCCATCGTTGCCGGATTTCCTGCCTTGGGAGAGCTTCTTCCCATCAGATTGCTTCTTGGGTCCCATGTTGACACACAGCAGATGCAACTGAGAACACGGAAAAGGCAGTTTTCAGTGTCTGGGGACAGCCAAGTGACAAGAGGGAGAACACAGATCACATTACCTGTTCTGTATCTCCCCAAGCTCATCTTTTCAAAGCAACAAGTTTTCTCATGTTTTGGCACCTCACACTATTACCATTACTCTTGATATTTGGTGTTGAAAGCATGAAAATATGACCTTTCTGGATTCACAACCCTCAGAAGGAAATAAAAAAGAGGGATTTTATAATGTCTTTATTTCCAAACTAATCTAAATATCTGGGGACCCTATAACTGCTTTCACAATTTTTGGGGATGGCAATATTGCTTAACAAACCAGTTTGTTTTTAAAGTTGACCTGAACGGCTAGATCAGGGTCAGCAGTCTTTCTGAGGTAAAGTGCTGAAATTTGACCTTTTGACCTCTATGTACAGCCTGAGTGCCAGTGATACTTTTTACAGCCACCAATAGTCCTACTTATAACAGCTTTATTAATAAAATAAGATGCAAAGCTTTACAGTTTTGGTGGTGATTGGTAGCATTAGCTGGCCTTTTGTTAATGTACAGGTGGCAAGTCTTTCAGCAAACTCCTGGCTGCATGGGACAGGAGGAAGAGGGATGAGCTCCTGCCTCGTTTGCTGATGAAAATCATCTCGTGTGCCACTCTTGACACCCGTGCTAGGGATTTCTGATCCCCGGGCTACATGATAGGCAAAGAAAAGGCAGGAATGCTGAGGAGGCTTGCACTTGTCATTTATGTATGATTTGAAGAGCTGTGGTTAAGTACAGAAGCTTGTCTCTTTCACTAAGAGCAGCTGGATCCATAAAATATATTATCTCACCCACCTTGCCTATTAAAAACAAAACAAAACAAAAAAACTACACATTCCTCTTATTTCCCTCCTGCACCCGGAGCTGTGAAGGAATTTTCCTTCCAGCTGGGTCTCCTCAGCACTGGGCAGGGGTGGGGGGTCACTCCTGTTACACAGTTGCAGTGCAGAGCCTCCGCCCCAAACCATATGACCAAATGCATGTACCCTCTCTGCACCTCCCAGATGCAGGTAACATGGCCAGGCTCCAGAGTGCAAGTGGGGATTGGCAAAGGCTCCATGAAATCTGCAGTCCCTCTCCACACAGGCTATTTGGCATCATTTTCCTCCCCCCTGCCACACAGGCAATGCTGTTGGCATGAGAAACTGTCAGACGATATAGACCAGGCATGTCCAACCCGCGGCCCGCGGGCTGCATGCGGCCCTGGACAGCTAGTAATGCGGCCCCACAAGATCATAAACTTTTAACATTATTATGTGATTTACATACATTAACTATATCATATATTTTATATGCGTCCCAAGACAATTCTTCTTCACTCAATGCGGCCCAGGCAAGCCAACAGGTTGGACACCCATGATACAGACATTCCCTCATCTTCCCTCTCCCCCTTCAACCCCACAGCTCCTCCCCTCCCCAACCCACTGCTCCCCCCTCCCCCTCCCCCTTCCCCATAACCCCACAGCTCCTCCCCTCCCCAACCCACTGCTCCCCCTCAACTCCTCCCCCTCCCCCTCAACCCCAAAGCTCCTCCCCTCCCCCAACACACAGCTCCTCCCCTCCCCAACCCACTGCTCCCCCTCAACTCCTCCCCCTCCCCCTTCCCCTCAACCCCACAGCTCCTCCCCTCCCCAACCCACTGCTCCCCCCCTTCCCCCTTCCCCTCAACCCCACAGCTCCTCCCCTCCCCAACCCACTGCTCCCCCCTCCCCCTCAACCCCACAGCTCCTCCCCTCCCCAACCCACCGCTCCCCCCTCCCCCTCAACCCCACAGCTCCTCCCCTCCCCAACCCACCGCTCCCCCTTCCCCCTCCCCCTTCCCCTCAACCCCACAGCTCCTCCCCTCCCCAACCCACCGCTCCCCCTCAACTCCTCCCCCTCCCCCTCAACCCCAAAGCTCCTCCCCTCCCCCAACACACAGCTCCTCCCCTCCCAACCCACTGCTCCCCCTCCCCCTCCCCCTCAACTCCACAGCTCCTCCCCTCCCCCAACCCACTGCTCCTCCCCCTCCAGTCCTACTGCTCCTCCCTCTCCCCCTTCAACCCCACAGCTCCTCCTCCTCCTCCCCCCTCCCAATCCAACCCCCAATGGCTCCTTCTCTCTCCCCGCGGCCCGCTCGCCTCGCACTGACGGGGATCGCTCGCTCCGGCTGCCCACCGTCACACTTCCCGCGCTTTCCGCCGCCACGCCCCTTGGTCCCCGACCCGCCAATGGGGGAGCGGGAAGGGGACAGCCGATCCGGTGGGCTCGGGAGCCCCGCTCGCTGCCCGCTGATTGGCTGGTGCCCGGGCGGCGGACGTTCCTGTCGGCGGTGTAGGGGAAGCCGGACGGGAAGAGAGCAAAGGGCGGAGCCAGGAGTGCGTCACGGGAGGGGCGGGGCATAGGCAGGAGGGTAGCGCCTGGGGGTGCTTCGCGGCGGTGCTGGAGTGGACCGTGCAGCGCTGCCCCTGCCCAGCTCTACCCCGCTCAGCTGCGTGCTCCCGCCCACGCCGCCAGCTCCTTGCCGCCCTCACAGCTCTGCCAACGCCCCCGCCCGCTGGGTCCCCCAGAACTGCCACCCCCACCCAGCTGTGTCCCTCCGCCAACCTCTGTGTCCCCACGGCTCTGCCCCCAGCCCCGCTCCGTGACCCCCAGCCCCCCAGCTGTGTCTCCCACACTTCTCCCCGCCAGCCCAGCTGTCTCACAGCTCTGCCAACACCCCCGCCCGCTGGGTCCCCGAAAACTGCCACCCCCCACCCAGCTGTGTCCCTCCGCCAACCTCTGTGTCCCCACGGCTCTGCCCCCAGACCCACTCTGTGACCCCCAGCCCCCCAGCTGTGTCTCCCACACTTCTCCCCGCCAGCCCAGCTGTCTCACAGCTCTGCCAACACCCCCGCCCGCTGGGTCCCCGAAAACTGCCACTCCCCACCCAGCTCTGTCCCTCCGCCAACCTCTGTGTCCCCACGGCTCTGCTCCCTCCCGCCCAGCTCTGTGCACCCCCAGCCCACCAGCTGTGTCTCCCACACCTCTACCCCCCCAGTCCAGCTGTCCCCCAGCTCACAGCTCTGCCAACACCCCTGCCCACTGGGTCCTCCAAAACTGCCACCACCCACCCAGCTCTGTCCCTCTGCCAACCTCTGTGTCCCCACGGCTCTGCCCCCAGACCTGCTCTGTGCACCCCCAGCCCACCAGCTGTGTCTCCCACACCTCTCCCCCCAGCCCAACTGTCCCCCAGCTCACAGCTCTGCCAACCCCCCCACTAGCCTAGCGCTGTGCTCCCCCTCACAGCTCTGCCAGTTCCCCTCAATACTTGCCTTGCAGCCTCCCCCTGCTATCCCAGTTCTGGGCTCTCCACTCCCAACCTCTGCTAGCTCAGACTTAGCTCACAGCCTTTGTTATCCCATCCCAGGGCTCCCAAGATGCTAGTGCCTCTCTCTCAAACCCACAACTTGGGGTTTCCCCCCTCACAGAGCTGCTGGTGCCCCTTGGACCTGACCCACAGCCACTGGTACCCACCCTCTTGCCAGAAACAGGGCCCAGCCCAGACCTCTCCACCCCTGCTCAGTCCTGACCCAGTCCTTGATGTCTCTGCCCTGGGCTCACCTCACATACACTGCTCTGCCAATACCCCTGAAATCCCTCCCTGCACTTCCGCCTCCCTGAAACCATGTAACTAAGCTGGTTTTCCCCGAGGGTGTTTCCTTGTCCTTGTGGCAGATGGATCCTGGCAGAAAGTCGATCACGTGACTTTTTTTCTGATCAGTGCACATAAAATCTCGTCTGATTGCACACCTTAAAGTTATTCTGGGGTAGGGTTGAGTGTTTACGTAAAGCAGAATAACTCTATCTCTAGGGAACAATAAGCCAGGGGTTTCTGTCACCACCATTCCGTCCAGAACAGGCCTATAACGTCCATCACTGTTTTATTTAAGGGTTGCTGGGATCAAAGTCCTCTCCAGAGGAATGGAAACAGCTGTCTGCAGTGCAGTTGCTACTTGTCGTATGCAGATGATGACTAAATCAATGCCAACCATCATAATTTCAATAAAGCAAGAATGCAATGAAGTTCTGCATGCTGATGTCACCCTGTGTGAGAACTCCGATAGCTTGTGAGACTGGGGAAATGAAACTTGTGAAAGCTCCATGCTTCTCTTTAACTATTACACAAAATTGATTAAAGTCATGGAAAAACTCAGCCTAACAGGATGCACTAAAATTTAAAACAATTTGAGAAAGATTCCCTTTTTAAAAACAGTGTTTTCTGCTGTTTTAATTTCTTATTTGTGTATATAGTACACACTTTTCTATGCCAGTCTGGAATATATTCACTTATTTTTGCCATTTTACTATCTTAAGTCAGTGCACACATCTTATTCATGTGATAATTCTTTAGTATGTCTAGATTTTCTGTAGTTTAGTTGAGATGTTCTTCCTGTCTCAAAAAAAGCTGTGCCAAACTACTGTCTTTTTTTTTTGTTTGTTTGGAAACTTTTAACTAAATGAAATGAGTTACATTTGTAAGCATTATTTAAAACTGCCTAAGTGCACCAATAAAATGTTTACAATATTCCTTAAAAACAAATGATAGCAGAAAGGTTCTATCGCTAGAGCTAGCAGTACATAGCACATGTACTTCACCACCTGGCTTCTCCAGCAAAACTAAAGGGAATTTGCACGTCGTCTGCAGAATTTGCCGAACTTTGTCATTTCAGCAGAGAAAAAAGCCAGGGGGTTATATTTGACAAAAGCAAATTCTTTGGAAGCATGAAAATACAAACACACTGATTAATAAATGGGTTGTCCCTTTCAAGAGCAGTCTAAAATTAATCAAATAAATGACCTTTCAAGCTGAGCTTTGTTTTATTTTTTTCACATCTTTTCCACCCTTCTGAGCTCTTTAATTCCTCCATGGGGATTTTTTTCCCATAAAGGTCTTAACATGGACACCAGATGTTCTCCAGTTCCTGATGATATCTTCCAGCTTCTTCTTGTCACTATCTCCCAGTAAAAGCTTTATATGGTATTCTCATTAACTGGGGAGAGCGAGTGATCAAGGAAGGTGTGTGTATGTGTTACTACAAGCTGAACCTCTCTCATCCAGCTCCCTCCTGATCTGACCGGTGCTGAACAAGAGAATTTGTCAGCCCACAGGAGGTCAATATTATTTAGCAGCGTTACCAACACTTCCACGGCTTACTGAGCTCTGAGAAGACATTTAAGGGTAAATTACAGCTACATAGCAGCACAGAACACTGAAAGCCAGGACTGGTGGCTGGAAACAAACTTTATGGGACCGTGGGACACTTGGCCAGACCCATGATAAGTGATCATCCAGCTAACTGAAATCAGGCCCATTATGGATGTTGCCAGACGAGAAAATTACAGAACAGAGAGGTTCCACTGTAGCATCCTCTACTGTTGGGAATCAGGGGCACTCTATTTGTTACATGCCCTGTACTGTTAATAACGAATGGAGATTCTCTCAACACAAGCTGAGCTTCTTTGTCCTCGCTCCATGTGGGGAGGACAGTTTCATCACAGTGAGACTTGGAAGGATTACATTTTTCATCACTAACTGTCAGTAAACATGGACTTCCCCATACTCACAAACCAATGAAAAAGTGTCCATGAGTACTAGCTGAAATTTACAGCTCGGCCAAGCAAGAAAAACGCTGATTCAGCCCTTATTAGAGGCTCTCATGAAACTATGAGGGTGGGAGGGCTCAGTGGTTTGAGCATTGGCCTGCTGAACCTCAGGTTGTGAGCTCAATCCTTGAGAGGGCCAATTAGGGAGTGGGGCAAATAGATATCAGGGATGGTGCTCTCTCCTGCTTAGAGAGCAGGGGGACTGGATTAGATGATTTCCTGGAGTCCCTTGCAGCTCTAGGAGATGTGTATCTCCATATGTGTGTATATGGTCTTGACACCAGCACAATTGCCTCAAAAATAAAAAGTGCTTAAAATAAGCATCAATGTTATCCACCGATAATAGAAAATCATTTCAGACCAGCCTAATTGCAACATATGATATGTTAACAATGACCCCCCTGCCTTTCCAATCTGGACCTGTAGGTGGCACTTGTAGTCATTGCATTCTGGATCACCCATTATTGAAGGTCAGGTCTTTAGACTCTGCCATGTGGATGGGCTCAGGAGCTTCACCAGCTGCAGAGGACTCAGACATCTTGTGCTGCAGCCACTGCCATGCAGACTGAGCGCCATGAATCGGTCAGTTGGGGTTGGACCCAGTTTACTCACCCCCTCCCTTCAACTTCTTTCTGCTGCATCCAACATGGGTGGCTCTTCTAGGGTGAGGATGCCCCACCAGGACTGGGCTGGGTGGGAGGTTTGCAGGGTGTGATCTTGTCTGCTCTGGTCCCAGGTCGCTGTGGAAAAGACAGTTTCCTGAGCAGAGGCTTCACTGAAAGCAGCTGGTTGCAAGGCAGCATGGGTTGCTTTAGGGCTCGCTCCTTGGGCTGCGGAAGAGAGCAGGTTGGCTGCGGAAGGATGGAGGAACACCAGCAGAGGCTGGGCTAGCAGGACTGTGGGTAGGGAGCCCACGGCTGCACTAGTGGGGGTCTGAGGGCCTGGATTAGTGGATACCAGCAAAGCAGGAGGTGGGAGTTCAGGGCTGGTGTAGCAAAGGGCTGGAGGTTGGAATTAGGGGTTATCAGCAGAGCGGTAGGGAAAGCCCAGAAGTGGCGTGGCTGAAAGTAGAGGAGGGACCGGCTGAGCTGGGGGCGTGGGCATCTCAGGACTGGCAGAGCCAGAAAGAGCCCAATCCTGGATCCTAAGAGCAGGGTGAGCTCTGCAGCCCCATGGATGATTGGAAGTGACTCAGTTACCTCTTACTGGTGAATCAAGGTCTCTGCCACTAGCCATCTGCTCCTGTGGAGCATAGGAGAGGCTGTTAGCCACAGCGTTCAGACCCCAAAGCAGCGGTAACTTTCCTCTTTCTCTCCCGGAGGTGTCAGGAATAAATTAACGGGGGCAGGGGGTGCACAGCTTTTCTGTCTGATGAACCATCGGCACAAGGACTTCTCTCACTTCAACCGATGTAACACACACACACAAGCTGAGGCAATAGGTTTAGAGTGTTTTAACCACTTCACATTGTTTTCAAAGCCTCAAACGGGCTTGAAGACTCAGTTGCCGGGAGTCTAGGGGCTCCCTCCTGCTGTGGGGTGGCTGGGATCGGGGGAACAGCAAGGAAACGTGAGATGATTCTGTTTCAGACCGAGCACACAACTCGGGATTGCCCTTCAGAGCCTACCAACTGCCCCAGCAACAGCCAATAGCTCTTTCTTCTGATCAGCCAAGCGGTTTTAGTCATCACAATAAGAAAACTCACGTGTCAGAAGCACTTCAAAGTCGAGCGGCCGAACTTTCCCCCCCTACCGCCTCCCGGTTTTATGGACCTGTCCCAACTTCCCACTCTGAGAGCAAACCTGCCCATGGGTGGCTCCGGGGCCTGCCTCTGGGGGTTGGAAATGTTCCCAGCTGGGCGATGTTTGCTTTTCAGGCGGCAGTGGCTGTCTGCACACCAGGGCTGGCTGCAGCACCGTCAGATTCTGGGGCACAGGCAGAAATGTCAAGTTCAGGACTAGCACCACGAGCACCAGCTCATGCCGCTTGCGCCCACCGCCCCAGCGACCCTCTGCATTGCTTTCTCTCCTCCTGGCCCAGGCCCTCTCGCCCACAGCCCTGTGCAAGGCACCAGGGCACAGCCCAGGGCCTCAGGTCCAGGCTTTGATCCTCTGCCAGCTGCTGGAGAGGAGGAAGGGCGCATGGACAGGGGCATGGGGCTCCCTCTGGACAGCCAGGGGAGACATGACCGAGCAGGGGGGCTGCTCCCCAGTCTGGCCTCTGTGAGCCCTGCTCAGTGCAGGAGCAGCATTTCGCTCACCAGGCCCCAGCCGGGCCCCCCTGTGGGGTAACCCCATCCCAGGCAGCCCCCAGGATGCACTGGGCACCAGGCGGGAGCCAGGGGCACTGGCCTGGAGGCAGCTCAGAGCCAGGTGCCGCCTGCTGGTCTCTCAGGGAATTGGCTCTTCTGCAGCGCCCTCTTCTGGCCGGTGTCTCACTCGTGGTTACCAGTCCTCTACCGCTTCACTCAGTGCCTGCGCCCGCCCCCAGACCACGGCGCCCTCCCCTCAGCATCCTGCCCAGCCGCAGGGCCCCATGCTCCAGGCTCCTCCCCTCCCCAGGAACCCCGAGCCCCTACAGCCACCTCAGTGACCCCCTGCCAGTTATCAGCCAGCCCCTTGCCTCAGGGGTAAAGTACAGTCTGGCAAGGGGGCAGACCTGCTGCCCTGGCACCCGCAAGCCTTGGCTCAGGCCCTGCAGCCTGGGTCTTGCCTGGCCAGAGATCCCCAGCCCTGTGTTAAGATGCCCCTGTGGCTGTTCCCCTGGCAGCCAGGCCCCTCCTGCACCCCAGCTAGAATATTCTCCCTCCTCCTCTCCAGGCACCCACTTTTATACAGCCTCACTGGGCCCCAATTTGCTGTTATATGCCGCAGCTGCTTCCTCTTCAGCCCCAGCCCTCCCTGGGGCCAGTGCCCGGAAGACACTCCCTCACACAGCCCCACAGGGGCTTCTGTCTCCTCCTCCGCAGTTCCAGGGCTTCCCTTGCCCTGGCTGCTCACCCTGGGCCACCTTTTCCACTTTGCTCAGCACCGAGCCTCTTCAGCCTAGGGAAATTCCTCAGCTGCAAGAGCCCAGGCAGGCTGAGGTTGCAGCCGGGGAGGGAGCGGGGTGTTGCTCAGCCTGAGAGGGCGGCTGGAAATTCCCCAGGCTGGCTCCAGTTTGCATTGGCACTCCAGGGGGTGGTTCCCCGGGGAACTCCCCGAAAGCATCTGTGGTGGGGCTCGTGAGGGGGACCGTGCGTGGGTGTGCTGGGGGTGCAGCTGTAATTGTATTTTGTCTGGGGAAATTTTCCCCAGCCTGTTTCTCTTCCTCTTTTTGTGGGGAGGGTGAGGCAGATGATAAGGTTGGTGACTGAGCTTAGAGCACTCCCAGGAAGGCCATTGGCCGATCTAAGATTTCCTCTTTGTGTGTGTGTGATTTATCTGCACATTTAAAAATCAGAGTCTTCCTGCAAAAGGAACCTCGCTGGGGGACAAGTCACGCCAGCATTTGGGAGAGAGAGGAGCTGGGAGCGGAGACAGGAGCAGCGTCCCGCTGATGGGAGCTCAGGTCCCGGACAGCACAGCCATGGCGCCTTGGCTCTGGGCTCTGCTGCTGGCCGCCGGAGCGGGCGCTTTTGAACCTGGCTTCCAGGCATGCAAGAGGGCCCTGAACGTGAGTGTGCTGGAGGTGCTGCCGGGCGGGGGCTGGGACAACCTGCGCAATGTGGAGGTGGGGCGCGTCCTGAGCCTCAACTACTCGCAGTGCCGCACCACTGAGGATGGCGAGTACCTGCTGCCAGATGAGGTGGAGGTGGTGCCGTTGCGGCAGAGCCAGGTGGAGGTGCACGCTGAACTGATTGAGGACTGGCTGTCTTACACCGACGCCTTCGCCCGCTCCATCAACGCCGAGGTCTCCTTCCTGAGCGTCCTCAATGGGAAGTTCTCATCTGGAAGCCAGGAGACCAAGACTCACAACATCTATGACCAGACAGTCACCACCCGGGTACAAGTGCGGCACCACATCTACTCGGTCAAGGCCCAGCCAGCCTTCACCCTCCACCCCAGCTTCCGGCACCAGCTCCTGGCCATCGGCAACCAGCTGGAGAACAACCAGAGCCGGGCAGCCACGTACCTAGCTGAGCTGCTGGTGCTGAACTATGGCACCCACGTCCTGACCAGTCTGGAGGCTGGAGCCAGCCTCATCCAGGAGGACCAGGTCAAGCGGACCTTCCTGCTGGACAAGGTGGCCGAGAAGGCAGGCATCACCGCCTCGGCCTCCGCCACCTTCTTTGGCAAAGTCAACTTAGGGCTCGGCACCACAGCGCAGGCGCAGGATGAACTGACCAAGAGCTACGTGGAGAACACGGTGTCCTCACGCATCGAGAGCCGGGGCAGCGTTCCCTTCTACCCGGGCATCACGCTCCAGAAGTGGCAGGAAGGGATCCCCAACCACCTGGTGGCCATTGGCAAAGCCGGTCTGCCCTTGCCCTTCTTCATCAGCCCGGAGGCCCTGCCAGAGCTGCCGGCGCCCACAGTCAAGCGGGTGGCTGCCCTGGTGGACAAGGCCATCCACCTTTACTATGCCATCAACACCCACCCGGGCTGCGTCAAGGCCGACGCCAGCAACTTTAACTTCCAGGCCAACGTGGACGACGGCTCGTGCCTGGGGGCCAACACCAACTTCACCTTCGGGGGCGTCTTCCAGGAGTGCCACACTGTGTCGGGCACAGACGGGGAGGAGATGTGCCAGCCCTACCGCACCCAGAACCCACTGACGGGCGACTTCTCCTGCCCGGCTGGCTTCGCGCCCGTCGCGCTGCATGGTGAGGAGCGGACGGCCAGCAAGCCCCTTGTCGAGTGCCACAGGCGGTGCCATTCCTGCTGGGTCGTCTTCTCCTGCTGCCGTAAGGAGTGCGGCGTCCAGTACTATCCCACCACGGTGCACTTCACGGCCTACTGGTGTGCTGCCGCCGGCCCTGTGCCCCAGGGCACCGGCTTCCTCTTTGGGGGGCTCTACAGTGCCGGGGAGGAGAACCCCCTCACCGGGGCCAGCGCCTGCCCGGCCTACTTCTACCCCCTCTCGCTCTTCGAGGGGCTGAAGGTGTGCGTGAGTGACGACTATGAGATGGGCGCCCGCTTCGGCCTGCCCTTCGGCGGCTTCTTCAGCTGCCAGGCCGGCAACCCCTTGGCTGGGCCCCTGAAGGGACAGAGCCCCGGGTTGCTCCTGGATTTCTTCTACCGGGATTCGGCCACCGACTACCCCATGAAGTGCCCCCAGGGCTACAGCCAGCACAAGGCCTATCTGAGTGATGGCTGCCAGGTCCTCTACTGCCTGCAGGCAGGGACCCTCTTTGCCCAGCAGCTGGCTCCCCTCAAGCTCCCGCCATTCCTCCGCCAGCCGGCCGCCAACGCCAGCGTGCCCGAAACCGTCCTGGTACAGGAGGAGGGCAGCTGGGCCTGGGTGAAGGTGCAGGGCGATGGGCACTGGCGGCTAGCCAACATCACGGACGAGAGAGAGATGGCCTGGCTCTTCCAGGCTCGGCCCAGTGGGGGGCCCACAGGGGGTGCTGTGGCCGGCATCTCCGTGGCCATGACGCTGGTCCTGGCGGCGGCTATCGCGGGGGTTGTCTATGGCACCCGGCGGTACAAGAGCCGGGGGTATCAGGAGGTGCAGCCCAGCTGTCTAGTGCAGCAGCAAGGGAGCTACGGAGCTACCACAGCATCTCCTGGGACTGGCTCAGCCTGACGGCCCGTGAACGATGCCACGGCCCCTGCACCCCGGGGGTGAGCGGGACAGAGCGTGGCCAGGCTGGGGGAACCGGCAGCTTTAATCGGTTCATGCCTGGGTGTTGCAGGCTGCACTCAGGCATTGCTCTGATCCACCCGGGGAAGGCAGCAGCACCCCAAGAGGAGCCCCATGTGGCTGGACAGCCGTGGAACCCCCTGGGCCTTGGAAGGGAGTTCCGAGGGTTGGCCACCGGGGGGCACTGTTCCATCCCCGGACGGGGACAAAGGGATGCAGCTGTCTGGGGCGGGAATAAGCTGCTAGCTCGTAAAGGGCAGGGGCCCATGCATATGTGTGACCCCACGGCTGCCACACCCTGGGTTCAAAAATTGTGAGATTGATTCAAATATATGATTTAAGGGCTCAGTGTTTGTTTTATCATCCCGGGTGTGGCGGGGTCACGGCTCTGTGTATCCCCCCAGCCCCCAGGACTGGCAGCTTTCGGAACCTGAGGCTCTCGGGGACTGTCATAACTTCGTGAGCTAGGACTGGACGGTACCAAACAGCGCAATTAAACCAGGCAGCATCGGTCACACTGGGATCCTGTGTCCCCACCCCGATGCCCTGAGCAGCCTCTAGGGGATTCTGAGCCTGGCCAGAGACCTTCACCCAACGTGAAACATCCCTGTCTCTCTTGGGGCTGCCCTTCTGCCCCACTGCCCCGCACAAGCCGCTGCTGGGGGGCAGAGCTGAGCCATCAGCGCTGTTACTGACCTTCCCGGGGGCGGGGGGGGGAAACGGGTTGGATCAGGGGGACTGTGCTGCAGGTGGGGTAGGGACCAGGGTTACTTCCCCCTTTGCAGGAGGGGCTAAGCAGTAGGGGCAGGCAGAGGGGGCAGGGGCTGTGTTGGAGGTTGGTTTTAGTGGGTGGCAGTGAATGAGGTAGTGGGAGGTCCGTGGATTTCAGTGGCTTGCTGATACACCAGAAAGTGGGGTGGGGGCAGGTCACAGAGAAGCCATCTCTTAAGGGTAGTGGTGGGGAAATGGAAGTGGCAGGGGCAAAGACAGGCTGATGGGGGGCCTGGCCCTGGGGTGGGCAGGGTTAGCCCAGGCTGCAGCGCTGTAAGGGTTACCATGCGAGGCACACCCCGCCCAGATGCTTCAGGGCTTTGGCTTCAGTTCCTGTGCGTGGGTGGTTGGGACAAACCCCAGGTAAGCTGGGGCGGGGTGGAGGACGATCAGCTCAAAGCCAACTACCTCACTCTACAGCTGCCCTTATACCTCTGCCCTAACAGAGCAGAGCCGGGGCATGTCTGTCTCAAACCCATGCTGGGGTCTGGCCCACTTGGGCTTTTGCTAACCTCAGACAGGGCCTGCACTGGTGGGTCTGTCCCTCTAAATGCCTTCTCCCCAGCCACTAAGGAAGAGTCTGACTGAGGCACCCCTCCCAAGCAGGCAGCACAGGTCCTAGACTCTGACCTTGGCAGCTGAGCGCTAGGGTGGCTGCCCAGGAGAAATGCAGGTGCCGCCCAGCTGGTGAGCAGAGCGCCCCCAGCCAGCAGCAGGTGGTTTGGGGAGTGGTGCACATCCACCCATGCCTTGTGCACAGAACAAAATTTATTCCACCCTGGATGGGAAAAAATGAGGGGCAACATTGGTCCTAGGCCCCTGCCACACCCTATCCGGGAGGCAGCCCAGGGTACCGGTTAGTATTGAGAGCTGGGAAGCTGAAGTCTGCTGCTGGGCCCAGCTCCGACTTTCTCAGCAGCTTCGATGCCCAACGTCCATGCCTCAGTTTCCCCTATTATCCTGGGATGATATTCAGACAGGGCTAGGATGGAGATTCACTCCCTGGCTTAGTGAAGCATTGGGACAGATTGCGCTGCAGAAATACTGACTCTCTTCTCTTGCACCCACTGGGGAGCAATCGTTGAGGGCAACCCCTGGGAACACAGTGGTCCTTTGCCCTCCTTGTCCCTGGTCTACCCAGGGGCACACAGGCATGGTAATGAGACCCTGCTCACCTTCCTGTGCCCAAAGCCCCAAAGTTTTGTTCGCTACAGTCCACGTTTATTTGCTTAGTATCAAAGAGCCGAAAGCCCTGAGCTCCCCGACCGACCCAACATTTCAACTCCCACTGCATCCAAAATATCGTGTATCCAGCCCCACCAAACCAAAAAAGTCCCTAATGAAAGCCAATAAAGCAATTGTTTGGGGCGGGGGGAGGAGGTGAAAAAAGGTTAAATTTCTGTCTGAAGCTGTTAGGTGGAAAAAAACTAAGAAAACCTTCCATGGGCCCAAGGAAATGACCCAAAGGCCTCGTCTGCGCCAGGCATCAAAGTTGATCCCAGATATGCAATTCTAGCCATCCTATTAGCACAGCTTGAATCGACGTGCAAGAATAGACTGTTCCCTAGTGTATAAGTGGGGGTCTTCGGGCTTGCGCCAACATCACTTGCTCCACGTGGCAGCCTGGACTACCAGGCTCGATGGCTGAGCCCAGAAAGATTGATCGTGGCACATCAACCCTTCCCCTTCGTAAGTACAGAGATACCCTCAATCCCCTCTGTGAGGAGCAGAGAGGGTGAAATAAGTTTGTCAAACCTCAAGTTTCTGTGGTCACTATTAAAATAAGTCCAGTTGTTTGCCCGGTGACACAGTGATTAAATTACGCACCTTCCATTTTTTCAAAAGCAAAAAGCCCCAAACCAGTCTGGGCCCAACCATTCCACCTGTGTCAAAATACACGATAGAACAGTTGAACCACATAGTGTAAAACCAGCCCTGGTAGAGGGATGGTCTTTAAAGGTGAGAAGAGACAGAGAGAGAACATGTGTTTGCATGCGGTCTGTTGTGCTTCTTTATAAACCACAATGGAGGGAGCAACCATTTAGGCCCCAAAGGGCTATTTTTGCCATATAAAGAAACCAAAAGTTTATTTTTCTGCTTGAGATTTACTCTCAACATATCGAATTCAAAGTTGTGGGACAGGTTCTGCAGCACAGCTAAGCTGCGTCTACACGTGCACGCTACTTCGAAGTAGCGGCAGTAACTTCGAAATAGCGCCCGTCGCGGCTACACGTGTTGGGCGCTATTTCGAAGTTGAAATCGACGTTAGGCGGCGAGACGTCGAAGTCGCTAACCCCATGAGGGGATGGGAATAGCGCCCTACTTCGACGTTCAACATCGAAGTAGGGACGTGTAGACGATCCGCGTCCCGCAACATCGAAATAGCGGGGTCCTCCATGGCGGCCATCAGCCGGGGGGTTGAGAGATACTCTCTCTCCAGCCCTTGCAGGGCTCTGTGGTCACCGTGTGCAGCAGCCCTTAGCCCAGGGCTTCTGGCTGCTGCTGCTGCAGCTGGGGGTCCGTGCTGCATATACAGGGTCTGCAACTAGTTGTTGGCTCTGGGTATCTTGCACTGTTTAATGAAAGTGTGTCTGGGAGGGGCCCTTTAAGGGAGCGACTTGCTGTTGAGTCCGCCCCGTGACCCTGTCTGCAGCTGTGCCTGGCTCCCTTATTTCGATGTGTGCTACTTTGGCGTGTAGACGTTCCCTCGCTGCGCCTATTTCGATGTTGGGCTGAGCAACGTCGAAGTTGAACATCGACGTTGCCGGCCCTGGAGGACGTGTAGACGTTATTCATCGAAATAGGCTATTTCGATGTCGCTACTTCGAAATTAGCTATTTCGATGTAGCGTGCACGTGTAGACGTAGCCCTAGACAGAAGGCCCAGGTTTGGACTCCCAGCTCAATTTATTTTTTCTTCCCCTCCCCTTTGCAAAGTGCTGAAGTTAAAGGCATGCTTCAAAGACACAGAACAAAAAGCCCCTCACTCTCCCTTCCTTTCCTGCCTAATCTGGGTGTCTCACACCAGATCAGAGCCCTATTCTGCAGCTGTTCAAGGAAGCAACCAGGACAACCAGTGCGACCAAAACAGAACACGCTTCTCCAGCCTGGGGGATGCTGCTCTCACCAGGCCTCTGGGGCAGCTGCAGGAAGAGGGGTACCTGTGTGGGGGAGGGGCGGGGGGAATGCTGGGGCATTAGAGGTTGAGAATACTTCCTGGGACCATCAATAGAATTCACCGAGGGCAGCCCAGAACAGACACTGCAGGGCTAAGCAGGCAGTACTCCTCCCTGTTCAGAGTTACTGGTAGGAGCATCTGACCCACAGGTCAGTTCTATGGTGGGGGCAAGGCTGAGGTGTCTGTGCCCAGTGCCCTGCCTGTCTTACCACCCGGACAATGGGGGAGGAAGGTCTGGGAAGGGCTTAGGGTCCCAGGCAAAAGGTTCTCCAGGCCCAGCAAGCCAGCTCCTCCAGCCACCCGCCCTGCACTGTCTCACCTTTCCCCGCTTCCCTCAGCCCCCAGCCCTCTGCAGAGCCAAAGTAGAGGAGAGGTGGGAGGAGACGGCACCTCAGGGATTTGACCACTCTGCCATCCAGGCCATAGCAACCCATTAGCCCTTAGGCGTTGGCCAGGAACCAGTGGTGCATACCCCTCTCCCACAAGAGCCAGTGTGGGGGGCTAGGAACAGGGTCCTACTCTAGGCCTGCTGGGGGCCACGGCTGAGGCTCTCCCATGACCCAGCCTAGACCAGTAGGGTCCAGTACGCGTGATGAGGGGCATGCACGGAGCTAAGGAACCACATTTGGCCACACTGCCACACCCCCTGGAATGGACGACGAGCACATGACACCGCGGGCCTAGCCCTTGGGTAGCAGAGCACCCTCCTGCCTCACTCCTGTGTTTCCTAATGGTGGGGAGGCCTTGGCTGCGCTGGGGGCAGACAGACTCAGTCCATTGGGGCCCGGGGCCCATGGGTGGCGCCTGAGCCCGGGCTGTGCCCAGCAACCTGGTGCAGATCTCGCACAGAGCGCACCGTCCAGTGAGCCAGCTCCTGCAGCACCTTCAGCCCCCGCAGTTTCATCTCCAACAAGCTGCGAGAGCCCCTGGGCTCAGGGCCAGCCACCTCCTGGACCAGTCCGCCATGCCCCAGCAGCGCCAGCAGCTCCTCCAGCTGGTAGGCTAGGGCCTCCACCTGCCGCAGGACGGAGAGGATGGAGGCATGGAAGTCTGTGTCCGGGGGGGTCAGGTGAGCTGTCTGTGCCTCCAGGACTTCACACAACAGCACCCGGAAGGCCCGGTAGGCCTGCAAGTTGGCGCCCAACTGCTCTGCTGCTGTCAGCTCGTCCCCTTGCTCCACAGCCGCTCTCGGCACACCGTCCACAGACTCGAGGCTGATGGTCTCGTCCAGCCCCTGCCTCTCCACCTGATGGGGGAGGTTTATTTACAGGAAGATCAGCCCAACCCGCTCCCCTGCCTCCACCCCCACTGCCTCCCCTGTTATAATAATAATAAAGAGCAGGTTAGATAAACATCTGTTAAGTATGGTCTAGGTCGTGCTTGGTCCTGCCATTAAGTCCAGAAGCCTGCACAATCTCCTGAAGTCCCTTCCAGTTCTAGTATTCTATATCTCCTCCCCCTCGGTCCCCCTTCTTTCACCCCATCACGCCCATGCCCTGCACTCCACTCTACTAGATAAGCATATCGCTTCCCCTCCCACCTGCTCGCTCCCCTCCTGATAACTAGTATCCATGTCAGGGTCAAGGGAAATCCCAGTCACTGACCTACTGTACTCCATGGTTTTCATAAGACTCTGGTCAATTTTGTACATGCCTTGGGAGGTAGTGCTGGAAAACTCAGCCTGCTGAACATTAGTGTCTGGGTAAAGTGAGGCCACGTTTCAGGTGAAGTTAGAAGATTCACTGAGGTTCCTGAGTTAGAAAGGCAGGGCAGGGCCAACCCTGTTTCTCCAGTGACAAAGACGTACTGGTGTCCGGGGCAGGTGTCAGTACAAATCAATTGGATCATCATCTGGTTAAATCATCATTCTGTGGCAGGAAGAAGCATGAGAGAGAGAACTTTTTGTACAACAGGACAGACAGGAGCTGCCATGTAAACAGAATGCATCTTGCCTGAGGAGAGGCAGAGGCAATCCTTGAAGAAGGGAGAGGGGAATAAAACAGGGAAAGACCAATTATTGGGTGTCCCCTGCCCTCTCTGCTCATGTCAGCTGTAGAGCTTGAAAGAGAAAGGAAACCTCTTTGAACTGAGGGATGGGTTCCGGCTGGAGGGTTTTCAGCTCTAAGCTTAGAGGGAGAAGCATCTGAAATTCACTTGGCTTTTTAAATAAGGTATGAGCTCATATTGTCTGTTTTCTTTGTAACCAGTTCTGAATTTTGTGCCTCATTACTCATAATCACCAAAAATCAGCCACTGCAGCTAATAAACTTGATATATGGAAGCCAGTGTTTGAGAACCACCACTTGAGAGAACAAGGTCTGTGCCTGTCATTTTCCATTGATGAAACAATTTCCAGGAGCTTGTATCATGCAGTGGGTGCTCGGCAGTCCAAGACATCCATTTATGAGAAATGTTGGGGACCAACAATTTGATGGCGCTGTTCTGTATGACGTTCATGAGTGACAGCCTAGAGAACTCGTGTTATATAGCTGGAGGTGATTTTGCACACTAGAGGACGGGTGTGAATAGACTCAGAGCAACAGGTCTCAACACAGCAGTGTAAAAACACCCCCATGTGGCACATTGAAGGGACATCTGTCCAGCAGGTCAGGGCATGTCACCCATCTTTCATGCAGAGTCAGACCATGCTAGGGCCAAGGAAAGAAGGGGGAAGTTTTTTCTTTTTGTATGAACTAGATAGAACCTGGCTGCTACTGTCACAGCCCTGGGCATTGGCTGCTCCGCATTGGAGAATTGAGACAAGAACAGAGAAATGCGTAAGACGACGACAAGTGTTTGCTAAAGTATTGCTGGCTCAGGTCTGGGACGAGACAGGGTAGCTTGACCCTTGCTTCTGCTCTCTTGAGTTAGCTTCATTGCTGCGTCCCCCGGTCTCTGAGCCACAGAGAATATAGGTCTCCTATAGTTTCCACCTACAGAGGTTGGTTCTTTAGCTCGAGATGTAGCAGGTTATGCTTTTAACGCTCAAAGTCCCTCATTAAAGCCCTGGTCTGCCAAAATAGTAGCCAACCTCTTGGTGCTGTCCATTGTTCTACTGGCCGTACATACAGGACCAGGTCCTCTGAAAAACATTTTGGAGTGGTGCTGAATATGACCTAAGGCTGATGCTGTGTCCAGAAGAGGTAATGGTCATTGGAGGATACCCAAATGGGAATCTGAGAGGTTATTTTCTCTCTTTTTGACACTGGTAGAATCACTGCTGGGACACGGGGTCTGGAAACCTCAACTCCAGAAGGATGCTGATAAATTGGAGAAGGAGTCAGAGAAGAGCCACAAGAATGATTAAGGGATTGGAAAATCTGCCTTGGGGTGACAGGCTTCAGGAGCAGAATCTATTTAGCATAGGATAAGGGCTGACTTGATTTTGAATCACAAGCACCTGGATGGGGAGCAGCTACTAATTAATGGATTCGATGCTAGCAGCAAAAAGGTCTAATCCCTTACAACAGCTGGAAATAAGGTATACATTTCTACCCGTGCATGTTGAATAGTAAGAGAGAAAGCCATGCTAGTCTATATACTATCAAAACAAAAAAGCAGTCAAGTAGCACTTTAAAGACTAACAAAATAATTTATTAGGTGAGCTTTTGTGGGACGGACCCACTTCTTCAGATAATAGCCATCCTAGCCATGGTATGCTGGTATGGCTATGGTCTGAAGAAGTGGGTCCGTCCCAGGAAAGCTCACCTAATAAATTATTTTGTTAGTCTTTAAAGTGCTACTTGACTGCTTTTTTGTTTTGATTTCTACCCCTGAAAGCATTTCAGCATTGGAATCAGGGGTGTGATGGATTCTCTGGCCTTGCAGATGGTTTTTCCTCAAAGCTCTGCTCTAGGAATGGTTTCGGGCATAGGTCTCTGGCCTGTGTTTTGCAGGAGTCAGAACAGAGGATCACAGTGGTTCCTTCCAGAGTTGGAAACTATGAACTGAAGGGTGACTCCTCACTTAAGCAAGCATCAAACCAATGCAAAAGCAAAATAGCAAAGACCCTGCAAGAGTTGCCTTCTAGAGCTGACTAGAAAAATCCCTCCTGGAAAATTTCTGATGAAGAGTCAGGAGCATTCACTGAAGGTGTGAAGATTGGGGAAAATTTACATCAGGGCTTTTCCAGAGTTCAGCACCCAGTTCTCCCTGGGCTCCAGTGTCAGCACCAGTCCACATCACCAATGCAGTCATGGGAAGTGACTGAGTCCATGAACCATCAGCAATGTTTCTCTCTAGCAGAATACACAAGGTGGCACCATACAGGAGGCACCTGGAATATTAACACAGCTTCCCAACCAAGCTCTGTTGAGACAAAGCTCAGGTCCTTCCCAGCTCCCCCCAGAAACTTTAACCCATGCCCTGCCTGAACTTCCGCAAAGTCAACACCAGCCCGTGGACGTAGGTTCACTCCCAGCATGGCTCAGTTGGAGACAGATTCAAATGCAGATCAAGGGGAGCCTGTCACATGTCCACTCTGTCTCTGACTCTCAGATTATAAGGGTGGAGGTGAGAGCAGAGCAATCTTTAGCCAAGTTCAGTCCCTTGAAGGGTGCTCTTGACACATGCTCTTAAGCAGCAGTCCTGTTCTACCTTAGAGGCAGCTGCATTTCTGCTTCAAGTTGATAGACTGCAACCTGCACTAATGAAGTAGGATGAAGGAGAAGAACTCGAATCATGTGAAATAGGTGGAGGAGAAAAGCACAAGAAGAATTCAGCCTACACCCTACCTCCCAGAGGCTGCACGAGGACCCTTTTACTCACCCCCCCGTTGCATCCACTGGCTGAGCCCACTGGCCAAATTCCCCCCACACCCCTGGCTCATTGTGTATTTGTACCCAGCATGCATCCATGTCCAGAATGGGAGGATGCACCCAAAGCCCAGGTAGGGAAGTGAACCTAGAGCCACCCCTTCGCTTTAAAAGGGAACACTGCTGCCAGAGCAAGATGCCACCTTGCTTGCCTGCCAGGTAAAATGTTACAGCTGAAAGATTGGCACAAGAAGGTGAGACTCACATAGGACTCCAGGAGTCTAGCCACATCTGAGTGGATCTTCCTGGCCAGGAGGATGGTGCGGCTGCAGAGGCGGTAGCGTTGGGTGGTCCCAGGGTGTTGCTCGGCTGAAGCCATAATGTCGGCCAGCTGTCCTGGATGCGGAGGGCAGCTGAGCTGGAGGGATCACATTGGGCGGTTTGCGGCACGGTCAAACCAGAAAAATCCCTTGTTCAGCTTTCACATTCCAGCTCTCCAGAGCTTTAAGCACTCACATGCTTCTCTCTCCACCCTCTCCTGCCCCCACAGCCCAGGAAGAGACTGAACATGTCTGCCTTGGAGATCAACAAAGACACATTTCTCTCCTCTTAGCACATCCCTCCCCCATATTCCGTCAAGGTGCCTGGCCCAGAATCAGTGCCCCACTCATTCCACCCTTCCTCCCACACAGCTCTAGTCCACACCTCTGCATCTGTGTGTGTACTGCCCAACTCATTTACCAGGAGAGTGTCAGCTTTTGCCAAGGTCCAAAATTCTTGGTCAAGTTACAGTCAAGGTCCAGACTCCAGAGAAGACAAAAATAATAGTAAGTAAATAAGATTTTGAGAGGTGTTCAACAGTATCTGACAGTCTGGATTCAGCCTGTTGTCCGTCCATTCACTAACTCTCTAGTATATTGTTGCCAAAAGGATTTTCTGCTAATCCTACACTGATTAGACACAAAGCCCATTATCCCCGTCCTGCCTGCAAAGTTCTCGCTCTTCCCCGTTATGCTGATTCATATACGGCACCCAGAACCCTCTCCCCAGACCTGGAGATATTTCTAGCTAATGTTAATCAAAGACTAGTCACAGCCAGGTAAGTGAATGTAAGAAAATAAGAATGCATTCCCCACTTGATATTCTTGTCAGCAAAAAACGGTTTGATCAACAACCAGACTGCAAACCTTTAACACAGAGGCCAAGGCTTTCAAAAACAGGTATCTAAAAATAAGGGACTTATTTTCCAAAATGCCGAGAACTCTGGAGCTCCCCTACTGTGGTCCACACGACATAGTAGCTGCTCACAGGTTTTGAAAAAAATTAAGACCCCTCCTTGTTGGGTGTTTTTAAAATCTTAATAAAGGCTCCCTGCTAGGTTCTTCTCCTGATCCTGTAATTGCCAGGAGGCAACAGATGTTTTCTGTCACCGTAGGCTGCTTCTCTCCCTTTCCCACTTATGCTGGGGACTGGAGAGTCCAGCACTCATTATGGGAGCTCAGGTGTGGAGCTCACTGCTGAAGGTTCATCTCATTTCCAGGTACTCTAGACCAGGGATTCCCAGCCTATGGGTTTGGACCCAAATATGGGTTGCGATTAGATTTAAGAGTCACC
Organism: Carettochelys insculpta; assembly: GCF_033958435.1. Lineage (NCBI taxonomy): Eukaryota > Metazoa > Chordata > Testudines > Carettochelyidae > Carettochelys > Carettochelys insculpta. The sequence goes on along the minus strand of NC_134142.1, from coordinate 121,227,362 downwards.
AGCAGCTGGGAGCTGCACGTGGCTCTTAAAGAAACCATTAGCCACTCTATCAATAAGGAAGCAGTTAAGCATTACAAAGACAGCTTCTTCACCTTTGCTATTTGCTATCATCCCAGGCAAGCCACTTAAGACTCTTGCAGTAATTTCTGCCCCCCTTTTATGTAGCTGATTTGTCAGTTTATGTTTTTGCTTGTATCTCCCCCGCCAGCCCCTGAGCGTGACTCAGCCAGACCCTCCAGCTTCTGTGACATTTAACCTGGGGGAGCAGTTTGGGGATGAGGGTCTTTCCCCCACCACAGTAACAGACAACTATAATAACTGTAGTGTTATTAGTTTATTAATGTAATTTTCTATGAAATTACTACTATGAATATATAAACATGAGGGGGTGCAACTTTATATTCTTGCCTCAGGTGCAAAATTAGCTAGTTATGGCACTGCTTCCCCCCCACCCTCATTTTTGAATGGTCTTGGGTCACCAAGTCTTCCTGAATTATCAAAATTGGTTCCTGTCTGGAAAAGATTGGGAACTGCCGTTCTAGGCCATTGGTCAAACTGGGGATACCACGGGGAAAAGCCTCAGCCAGCTTTTCACATATCCCCAATCCCTGGAAATGTCAGCAGGTATTCACTCTGCTCAAATGTAACTGAAAATAGCTCCCATGCTGCTTAGGTGAAAACCACGCCCTACTCATGGCCCCAGCATAATCCACCACAACCACTGCAAATGAGCTACATGCACCAAGACAAACAACTTTTATTGCGTTTTCCTTTATACATTTATTTTGGTTATGTCTTACCCAGACGAAAACGAGTTGAAAAGCCAAGAATCCCTTTATTACATTTTACATAACCCTTTCCCCAAGCCCAACTTGGGTTCAGGTAGCTACCTGGGCTCCCCCTCTGGCTGTGGGACAAGACTCCTACCAATCAAAGGTTTGTCAGCTTATGCATGTCCTTCTCCCCAGCTTTTGTTCCACACTAGAGGGATGTGTCAATGCAACAACTGTGTTGCCACCTGGTGGCTACTGCAGGTAGTGCTGCTAAGCAGTATAAAGCTTAACCTCCCCCTCCCCCCAGTGGCAGGTTTCATACTAATCCGGGTTGTGTCCCCTGCCCCCGGTCCTAGGAGCTGAAGGGTGCCCAGCCAGCTCTTTCAGAAAGCATCAATGCCACAGTGAGTGGAGCAGTGACAAACAAGCAGGTGGGCCAATGCCCCATGCACAAAGGAACAGCTCCCTCTGCAATATTCCATAATCTGCCCTGAAGGTCGAGCTTGATGGAAGAGGTAACTCCAACTGTGGAGGATGCACCTGCAATGCGAATAGCCCCACCGAACATTAATAAGAAGAGGGGAGGCAGAAGGATGTTAAGCCAGTCACCACAAACCAGCCTACATGAAAGGGGAAGAGAGCACCCTAAGCCCAACTCCTCAATGTGCTCCCACCGCCAGAGGAAAAAAATAAATACATAGAAAAAAATACAAAAATGTTTATTGCAAACTACTACAATAATTTATTGAAGCAAACTGCATGCGAGTGGTGGGAGAAGCGGAGGGGGAGAAGCAGCAGGAAGGCATTGAGTGTCAGTTTTAGTTTTTTGAAGCAGGGGCTGGATGGTACACAGGTCTCCCCTGCCCTGGAGGTTAGAAGGCTGTGTTTATGGACAAACAATTGGAGGAGACCAAAGGGGGGAGGATAAAACCAGAAAAGCAGATGGGACAACTACAGGGGAATGACAGGGACATGAAGGACCTCAGAGCCAAATTACCTACTCACTGCTGCCTCCTGGAAACGTGGGAAATTTAACCCCCCTGATTCTTGCTTCCCATGCTAAGTGAGTGGGCTGCATCACTCTGCAGGTAAACTGTGGGGCAGTCTCCAGAGCAGGTGCACCACCTGTTGCGCCACCCCCGAGTGAGCTTTCCACCAACAGAGCATTTTGTGCCATCCTTCGAAGTAAAAGGAAATTGATAAGGCTAAGTTCTCCTTTTAGTATTCCACGGAAGGCCTGGGCTACACCAGACTTCAACCAAGCGATGGAGGGTTTCACACACAGCTTCTGCTGAAGTCTAGCTGGCCAGCCAGCCAAAGCTAACTCAAACCAAATTGGAATTTAACTTGTGCCAGTTCGGAACCTCAAAAGAGTTTTACACACACACACATGGGTTCAGCCACAGCTCTCCTGACCAGCAAAACATGTCAAAGGCTCATTGAAAGCTTATCATAAAAAAACTGAGTTTGAGAAAAAAAATTATTTCATTTTCTGCAGAAAATTTTAAGTTCCTTCAAAAAAGCCAAAATCTTCAATTTGGAAGTGTTCATATAAATTGATTTTTTTGACAAACAAAATATTTCAACCCTCTTAATGAAATAGTTAGTTTTACATCATTTTAACATTACCTTAACGTTAACACCTTTCTGAGCTGCCACTGCAGTGCTTTATGGGAGTTGCAGCTCTGATGTCTTAAAGTCCCTGTTTATTCTCCACAGCTTATGCTCCCAATGGACTACCTCTCCCATAATAAATCACAGCCATATGACTTGATGACACACAAACAGACAGAAAGGAAAACATGGTGCATCAAGAGAGATGCAGTTTGACCAGAGAACTTAACACGTTACCTGAGCTGCTGCAAATCACCCAAACACAATTTAATGTTGAACTGCCCAGAATGAAGTGACATGTTTCACAATGTTTGACAAACATTTTAATGTAGGTTGACTTGACTGGCAACAACAAGTTTTGCTGTGATTTTCCCAAAAGTTTTTGGTTGTCGGCCTGTTTTCAGATTTTAGACAAAGTCAAAATGTTCTGTGGTAAATTGCCAATGAAAATAAAATGTTTCTAGTTTGTCAAAATTTTCTGCAGAAAAATTCCATTTTCCAATCAGCGCTACAGGAAACAAGTTTTGCTGGCTCAGTGTTCAGACAGTATCGCAGCTTTCTTCTAAGCCCCACGGACATGACCAAACATATTCCACACTTTTTCCAAAAAACAAAACAGCTGCAAGGTCACTGGGTCACTGCATGATGTTTCTGACAATGGAGAGAGCAAAGATTTCACATTCAATACTAAAGACAGGTTGTCCTAAAACTTTGAGGGACTAATGCTGTCAATTACTAGGCTACACACACCCATCTCTCGCTCTTAGGCAAAACGGAACCATCATGTTTCACAGAAACGAGGAATATTTTGTGTCCAGGTGAATAAGCTGGCCTCGTAAGGTGCCTTTGTATGGGGAACCCAACGCAGGCGCCATATCCCAGGGTTGTTCCCAGGGAGAGAAGGTGCCATTTCCATAACAAGATGGCAATCTGTCTCTATTCAAATCAAGCGCAAGGCTATTATGCCTAGTCTCTTCTCCAGAGCTGTTCTTCAGGAACAGAGGCAGAATTGCATGGGAAATGTGATACCCTGCACCCTGTAGTCACATATCTGTCACACAACTGGAACAAGTTCCTTGGCTAACGGTGCTAACCCTTACAGTGGCAAGGAGCGAGGATGAGTCAGCGAGAAAGGAAAGGGGGGAAAGAAAGGTCAACACAAGGAGCTTGGAATAAATTGGAGAGGCCGAGAGACCACAATACGTTGTTTCTGCAGTTCAGAGCCCTGTCCTAAGCTACTCACCCCCCACACTGCCTACCCTACTGACCCCACAGCAAACAATTGCTCCAAAACTCCACAATGTAAACGGAGCCCCTCCCATGGGGTCTGTCACACTCCCCTGTGAACTCCCTCAACTTCCTTAGTGCTTTCTACACCCTGATTCTCTGTGCTGGGGTCAAGCCCAGCAGCTGCTGCTCCAGCACGGCTTACCCCATGAGTTCCACTGATGTTAAGGAGCCCACCTTGGAACAGGCCAATTCCCCCCGAATGCAATTAAAAATACCAGATCTTCTGATCGATCAATAAATAAGGACTTTCGTTACCGCCACACAAAAACGAAATATGTTCAAAGTGCAAATGACTGTCGCCAATTGGAGACTTCTCACTGCCTCTCCCACACGAGGCTCTTGTCCAGAGCCAAGCCCCAGCATCTCAGCAAGCCAGCACCATCTGAGTGCCAGGGTGTTCCCTCGGCATCCCAGAAGAGACAGAGGGGAGGGGTACAAGAGGGGGGACAGGTGCTGTTTTACAGCTCACCCAGCTGAGGGGGCCCTAAAGTGCCAAGCCAAACTCCCAGCCCCAGGAGGAAGAAGACAAGACTGCAAGGATCAGAATGCAGCAATGCATAGAAGGTGGGTAGAGGGAGCCCTAAGAACGAGAAGCTGGTCCGAGCCCAAACTCCTTCAAGTTTGAAACAGGAATTTGTTGAGGAGCAGGGAAGGCGCCTGGGTTTGGGGTGAGCACGGGGCTCTGACTGCTTCCCTTCACTCAGAGAATTCCTTTGCTCTGTCTTGCTTCAATAATGGAGGCAGCCCCTTTCTGAAAAGGGACGGAGACAGAGAAGGGCTCAGGCAGAGGGGTGCTGTGATCACGCTGGAGGAGAGCAGGCCCTTCGCTTATTTACTAGTATTTTAAATTTAACTTCTTTAACAAGTTTCTCCATCTTTTTTCTTTTAAATACGAAGTCAGAGCTGAGCTGTCCCAACCGCCATGTGCTTCCCGCCTGCTAAGGTCCAGCAGAGTCGGAATCTTCAATCAGAACCTCCGTGGTGGCTCCCAGAATCTCTGTGTTCATGACCAGCCCTTCTGTGCTCCCGCTGCTCCCACTGCCGACGAAGAGCTTGCCGTCAGCCATCAGGCTCATGCGCTCAGCCCCACTGCAGTAGGCTTTTGGCATCCCATCGGGGTTCAGCAGTAGGCATTCACTAGGGGCAGTGCTTCCCAGCGGATCAGGAAGGAGAGGCAGGCCCTGGCCGTCGGTAGATGGGGCAATGGGCTCTGGATTAGTGCCTAAGATGTCGGTACTGGTGATTAGGGCACCCGCATTGGCAGCTAGTGCTTCTGCAATAAGCACCTCTGGATGGCTCTTGGCCTTATGTGCTACCACGCTGTCCTTCTTCTCAAACTTCTTGCCGCAAATGTTGCAGGAAAACTGGTAGAAAGAGTCTGCATCATGCTTTTTCATGTGCCAGTTCAGGGAGGCCTTCTGCCGGCAGGTGAAGCCGCAGATCTCACACCTGGGGAGCGGGACAGGCGAGGAGAAGAGGTTTGTGTGAGAATATGGATGCACGAGAACATGTAACAGAGAATGCAGGCATACAAAGCCCAGACAAGGGAGAGACACCTGCAGCATCTCAGACAGAAGCAACAGGTGGAGACAGCCGTGGTCACTAACTGGTTGATTCCAATCAGCTGGTTGACCCTGGGGAATCTCCCAGTTGACGGATCTCTCTGATGATCGAACGGGGCACTATTAAATCTTGCCCTACTGCCATGCTGCTGGCCTTCTGCAGGCCCTATGTGTGGGGAAGTGGGGTGAGAAAGACGAGCCTCAATGCTTGCCTACAAGCACTGCATTCCACAGGGCCAGGAACAGGAAACTACAGCTAATGGGAGGTAAGAAGGTACCTCAGGGCTAGAGAGGCGTGCTGGTCTTTTCTGGAAGTGATGTGGGACCAGGGAGATTGCCTCAACCTCACTTCGCCACGGACCGGGAGCTGCTTGTGATAAGTGCTGCCCAGCAGGAAGCTGCGCTCCAACCTTCGGCCCTCCCCCAGTAGCCAGCATCCCATACAGCTTCCTGTACTCCAAACCCCTGCCTGAGCCCAGAGGCCCCTCCCAGAGCCAGAATTTCATACCTCCTCCAGCTTGGGAGCAGTACTGAGCCCCCTGTATTAGCACTCTAACCCCCATCTTTTGCCCTGAAACTTCCCTGCACTTCAGCTTTCCTGCCCCACCCCTTACCCCACTCTCAGACCGAGCACCCCCTCCTGCTTCCAGGAGAGGAGAGTGTGAGCGGGGCAGGGCAGATCTTGGATTGCCCTTAAATTGAGAGAGGGATCTTGTGTGTAAAAAGGCTGGAGACCACCAAGTTGGGAGCACACTTCAAAAAGGCGAGGTAAGACGATGCAGGAGTACTCACTGTAAAGGCTTCTCGCCTGTGTGGATCATCCGGTGCACTGCCAAGTTGTGGGAACTCTTAAATGCCCGGGCACAGTATTCACAGATATAATCCCTTTGATCTGTAAAGCAGCATACATCTCAGTTTAACACATGCAACTGGATCAGAACCACATTTCTGGGTTGAGACTCCACTCATCTGAAAACTGCCCCACACCCCCACTTTAAATTTTGAAGGTTCTCGGGTGAAGCTACATGAAAGCGAGGCAGCAATTTAAGCGTTAACAACTGTCTGCTTTCATCAGACCTAGTGAATGGAGAAGTATCTGATGGTGTTCAGTGGCAAGCCTGGTGGACCACTTAAAGGTAAAGCTGATTGGCTCAGAAGGAAAGTACTGACCAGTCCCAAATGTTTGACAAGGTGAAGCCCAACAAGAGCATTATATATGTGGAGCAAGGATCAGAAAGCCCTAGAACGGGTGCCAAGAGTGGCACGTGAGCCGATTTTCACTGGCACGCGAGGAAGGAGTTCAGCCCTGTTCCTCCTCCTGCATGCAGCCGGGAGCTTGCTCAAAGCCATGCCACACCTGGACCGTACATAGGGGTCAAAAGGTTAAATTCTGGCAATCCGCCTCAGAGGTTGCTGACCCCGATGTAGAGAAAACAGCCTGGTACTGCTGCAAAAGGCAACCTATATGCCAAACAAAAAAAAAAAAATCTACAGTACAGAGATTTATTTCCACCTCCTTGAATGGTGGAATGGGTGTGTGCGCGCCATCTGACAGCAGTCCCAGCAGGAAGGGAAGACGTTTCAGTCACCTACAGTATCTGGGTTACACTCTTTCTTGCCTCGGGAGAGCTGGGTGTTTCCTCTTCCCCAACCACCCACAGGACAATGGGTTTGATTCATGTCTCCCCACTTCCCCCAGTACCTGTGTGGTGTTTGGCATGCCGCAGCAGCTGCTTCTGCAGCCGGAACAGCCGTCCACAGGAGGGATGGGGACACACGTATTTCTTCTTCAGCAGATGCTGGTATTTGATGTGATGCTAGGACAGAGAACAAAAAGGTTGCAAACCTTCACCCCAGCTGACTACTGGAACTGCTGAAAAACCAGATGCCAAGTGACAAGACAATGTGATGGACTCAGGACTACAATCAAACTCCTGTGCATGGCAGGAGAGCTAATAGGATGCAAGTACACCAGGCTCTGCGAGCTGATGAAATGCAGAAATACAGGTGAAGAGACACATAGGGTAAAGTTACAACAAGGCTGGGCTCAGCTTCATTTCTTGTTACAAGCTAGTACTACCACCTGGTTCTTCTGGCTTTTCATCAGTAGAGCCAAAAGTACTTTACAAAAGGAGAGCAGCATTAGCCCCCTTCTACAGATGGGAAACTGAGGCACAGGGAGGGAAAATGACTTGCTCAAGATCACCCAGCAGTCCTCTGCTAGAGCTGGGAACAGAACGCCAAACTCCCAAGCTCCTGTGCACCCTATCACACACACTAAACCAGCATCTCCCTTGCCACACAGCATTAAAAAGGAACACTGCAGTGAAAGGCGAAAGAGCAGCAGCCTCCTGGCCCCAGACAAACGAGTGGAACAGCCTGACTGACCTGCAAATAACGAGGGTGGGCGAGGACTGTGCCACAACCTTCCATCTCACAGCGCACATACTGTATCGGAGGCTTCTTCCTGAGAAGTACATGGGAAAGGAATGCACAGGGAGGTTAGCTGGAAAGCATGAAGTAAATACATTAGATATATTTAATAATAAAGCCAGTTCAGCTCACCAGAAGTGGCTTGTGACTGTCTTGGGACTCAGCTCATTTGAAGTTGTGCTCCCTCCTGAAGCTCTGCACCCTGAGGACGGCTTGTTGATTTCTAGTCACGTGCCCATCACCCAAGAGGTGACAGTGACAAAGTACATGCAGCCTTATAACTGGCTTCATGCCACCAGGAACTCAAAATGTACTCAGGCCATTTTCAAGAGTTCACAGCAAGTCTTAGGGTGGTTTTAGAGTGAGCCACAGTTATTTCTAAACTAGGCCCAATAAAAAACAGGTATGAAATAGGTGGTTCTGAGAGGTTTACCTCTTTACACGCAAGAAACAGAAAGGGCAAAACTACACTAAGGAAGTCACTCACCTTCTCTTAGGTAACCGGGGGCTCTTGTCATCTTTTCTCCTCCTTCCCCTTCTGTGACAGAATTACAGACATAGGATTAAAAAATATGCTCCTTTGAGGCACAAGGATACAGCTAGGATGGACTAGAGAAACCTTCTGCACATGAATAATCCAGAGCACGGCTCTGCGTGATGGGAGAACTCCACCACTTCAAAGCTAGCTGGGGAACGGCAGAAAATAGCTTCTGCAGAAAATAGTTTCCACTATGATATAAAGCCCACAGAAAGCAGTCAATGAGAGATTTTCCATTTACTTCCATGGCCTTTAGATCAGGGCCATACAGAGTACATGACAAACCAAAAACCCTACAAACCTTATGGTACAGGTTGCAGTCCCCAGGACACCAGCTAGATGATTGCCAAATGACAGCATTTTTTCCCTCAGTGGCCAGGTACCACTCACATAGGGATGTTCTCTCCCAAAGAGCTATGAACGAGAACTTCAATTTTTGTAACCTTATGCCACAAGAGGGTGCCAAACCCACCAATCCAGCCACATGTTGTCTGTGTGTAGCTAGTCTCTGCACCCAGTGTTTTGGATCTGATGCAGAATGGGGACTGAAAGATCAAAAAGTCCTCAGGAAACTGCTTTTTCCATCTATTGTTTTTCCCTACAGCCAAGTATTTTGAGTCACGCAGATCAATTATTTGGTGCACAGCACCCAGAAGATGTTGGATATTGCACCAGCACATACAAAAGACTGTCTTTACCAAAGAACTTGCAGAGCATATTTAAAACATATACTTATCAGTCATCACAAAACATTTGCTGAGTGAAAAAAATAAAAGCTGTTAACACACAGGCCCTGCAGAAATCAAAGCCTACACCGACTGTGGGACATGGCACAGAAGAGCTAATAGAGTTTGCTCTCATTTATGAATCTCCAATGGGACAGTTAAGGTTCTCAATGACAGTTTACAGGAGGGATATTTTCCTAGCCAGAAAACAAGCTGGGATCTAAAAATTAAGTTCCATTTGGCTCATATATAAGCAGAAGAGCTTCAGTGCTCAGTGTTTATCATCAAGCTTATAGAGAAGGCAGCTCATTCCACCACTATCTGCTTTGTGCAGCTAACACGCATGAAAAATAGCAAAGTCCTCTTGTGTCAGAAAAACAATCAGGTGTAACTTGGACACAAAGGGTGTGTCTACATGAGCCCTCTCCTTTCGGAAGGGGCGGGCATGTTAATGAGAGAGTTTGGAAGATGCTAATGAGGCACTGCGATGAATATGCAGCACCTCATCAACACAATGGCAGTCACAGTGAATTGGAAGTGCTGCTTTTGAAAGGCGTGCCACCCGTGTAGCCAGGGGCCTTTCGAAACAACCCCCATGACTTCGAAAGCGCCTTCTCCCTATTTGTTTTGGGAAGAAGGAGCTTTTGAAGTCCTGGGACTTGTTTCGAAAGGCCCCTGGCTACACAGGCAGCACGCCATTTGAAAAAGTGACACTTCTGAATTGCCGCAGCTGCCATTATGCTAATGAGATGCTGCATATTCATAGCAGCGCCTCATTGGCACCTTCCAAAATTCTCTCATTAACATGCTCCTCCTGAAAGGAGGGGGCTCGTGTAGACACACCCAAGGAGGCTTAGAGTAAGACAGCTCTTTAAAAAGATCTATTAAAAGGTTGGTGTGGTGTATTGTCATAAGAATCGTTTTCAGCTCTGATTTTTTGTGGCTTTTCTCTCAGCACTCTCTGGTTTGCAATATCAAGCACTCAAGGATTGAATGCTGTAGCCCATGTGATCTTCCAACACATTGAATTACACAAAGCTTTCTGCATGGTTCTGCTCTGAAGAACAATCCTATAAAAATGACACCACTTTGTGCAACAGACATGTCTCAACTAACTTGTTACTTCTGTTAACAATGCAGCTCAAACACATTAACAGCCAAGACGGCGCGGGGGGGTGGGTGGGGGGCGGGCGTATTTCCTGGTTAACATTCCGCTTGCTGACTCTTCGTGGTTGGTGATATATGAGGCAGCAACAATCCACAATGGGCTCACAGGACTGGTATAATTAATTCCTCAAACTGAGTATGTTTGATCTGGAGTGATTGAATATATCGGGAAACCTCATAAAGCCAAGGTTCAGAAAAGTTACTTTTCTAAGTATTACTGCACTGTAATATTAGAGTTGCAGAAACAATCGCTCACAGCTTAAGAACAGATACCACTGTTGTGGACTGAACTTCAAATAGTTGATGTTTTGCCAGCGCAGTCAAATAGAGGGAGACTTGCTCTTCTCCATCTCACGTCCACAAGTTCTCTCAAGAGTAAAATGCTCTTCTTTACATCAGATAGATATGAGGCCCTGACTTAGATCTGTGGCTCCCAAATTTTAGTGGTTCATGTATTATATTCTGGGAAGTAAACTGATGGAAACTAAGCTCACATTCCTCCAGAGGCACGCGTACCCCCAGTTTGGAAACCCTTGAACCTAGATTGGTGTTTTTTCAACTTTTGGGTTGCTGACTCTGCATGGTCTTCACACTATATCTGGATCTATGCTATAGAGTTCTGTTGACAAAACTAGAGGGTGTCCGCATTAGAAATACGTTCTGTCGAGAATCTGTCGACACAGCGCAGCAGTTTTCCGGGCAGAGTCCCATCTTTATCATACGAGGCACAGTGCCTCTGTCAACAAAAAACAGTGTAGACGCTCCCAGGGAGCTTCTGTCAACGGAGGGCTTCTGGTTCCCCAGGCTGCCCTGTCTGCAGAGCTTCCAGTTGGCTGTTCTGTCGACAGAGGGCTGGGCAGTCTGGCCACTCTCTGTTGAGAGACAGCCTTGACACGGAGAGCCTGTATTAGGGGTGGACAAGTTCTGCAGATAGAGGTTCTGTCAGGAAATCTCTCTCGACAGTGACTCCTGTCAGCAGAACTCTTAATGCAGACACAGCTTACACATACGATTTCCACAGGGCTCTGCACTTTGACTCAATTTTAGGGGTCTGCAAATGAAAAAAGGTTGAAAACACTGTTTTAGTTGCATCCCAGGTGACTTCTCATCTGCTAAAGAGAAGAGCTTCTTAATGTTTAGCTCAAGAAGTTGCAGGGCAATAAAAAAACAATTCTTGAAGCTTCGGAGGTTCCACAGCATTTGTAAGTCGCTTTTATGTTTGCTCCCCTCCCGCAAGCCTCAGCGCCACAGAATCTTGTTTGCTTGTTACAAACTTTCATTTGCCTGAAAACAATTTGGGAAAGTCTAGACAAAGAGTGAGGTATAAATCAATAGTGTAGCAGCCTTCTGACAGCGAACTGCCATGAAGATACAGGTGCCACATTCTAAAAGTTCCCCAGTGCACTCTGATTTACTGCATTTTTATTCTGGAATTGAAGAACGCTAGAACTATTAATGCACTGCAGCACCGTCTGCACAGCCAGTTGGCATGCAGCAGGCTAGTGCAAAAGAGATTTATGGCCTAGCTTGCTGCAAACTGTTCATCTAGTGTTTTTCTAACCCTTCTTCATTTGCACATCTGTTTGGAAATCTTAACTGTCGTGCCCAGGGACCACAGGCTGAACACCAAAGGTCAAGACAAGCCCTTGCTGGATCCACAATGTTCATTTATCAGTGCTGATAAATGCAAAGTAATGCACACTGGAAAACAATGGCAACAATACATGCAGAATAAAAGTCTAAATTGGCTGCTGCCCCACAAGTAAGATCCTAGAAGTCATTGTGGACAATTCTCTGAAAATATCTAATCAATATGTAGCAGCAGTCCAAAAAATTAACAAATGTTAGGAACCATAAAGAATGGGACAGATGAAACAGTAAACATGCCTCTGTATAAATCCAATGCATGACCAGACCATGAATACTACACGCAGTTCTGGTTGCTCCAACATGAAAAGAGATATTAGCAATGAAAAAGACAGAGAAGGGCAACAATGACAAACTGCAGACATGGAGTAGCTTATATGAAGAGAATTTAAAAAGCCTGGGACTATCCAACAAAGATAGAGGCCTGGAGAAAGTGAATATGGAAGTGCAATTTACTCCCTCACATAAACACAAGAACCAATGAAATTCACAGACAGCAGGAATAAACAAAAGGCTGTACTTCACACAATGCAGAGTTGACCCGTGGAACTCATTGCCAGGGTATGTTGTGAAAGCCAAGACACTTTTTTGAATTCAGTTATAATTAGGTAAGTTCATGGAGGCAAGTAGCCACAATGGTTGGTGATGCAAGTGTATGCTCTTAGCGTCCCCAAGCCTCTGACTGTCATAAGAACATATAAGACCATAAGAACAGCCATACTGGGTCAGACCAAAGGTCCATCTAGCCCAGTATCCTGTCTGCCGACAGTAGCCAATGCCAGGTACCCCAGAGGAGGTGAACCGAAGACAATGATCAAGCCATTTATCTCCTGCCATCCATCTCCCACCTTGGACAAAAGGCTAGGCAGCATACCTTACCCCTTGCTAATAGCCGTCTATGGACCTAACCTCCAAATATTTATCAAGCTCTTTTTTAAACTCTGTTAGAGTCCTGGCCTTCACAGCATCCTCTGGTAAGGAGTTCCATAGGTTGACTGTGCGCTGTGTGAAGAAAAACTTTCTTTTATTAGTTTTGAACCTGCTACCCATTAATTTCATTTGGTCTCCTCTAGTTCTTATATTATGGGAACAAGTAAATAACTTTTCTGTATTCACTTTCTCCACGCCATTCATGATTTTATATACCTCTATCATATCGCCCCTCAGTCTCCTCTTTTCTAGACTGAAAAGTCCCAGTCTCTCCAGCCTCTGCTCACATGGGATCCATTCCAAACCTTTAATCATTTTAGTTGCCCTTTTCTGAACCTTTTCTAATACCAACATAACTTTTTTTGAAGTGAGGAGACCACATCTGCACACAGTACTCAAGTTTTATATAGTTTTATATTGGGGCAAGTAAGATATAAAATGCTGGGACTGGAAGACAGGCATGGATCACTTGATCTCTGAAGCATCTGGCTTTGGCCACTGCTGGAAGACAGTATTCTGGGCTACATAGACCGTTGGTCTGACCCAGTATGATCATCCTCATGTTCTCTATTTTCCTACTGCTAAGCATGCCTGGCTCACATCCGAAAGAGGGGAAACCTCTCCTGTGGCAACGTGTGAACAATACTCACATCTGGGTGGATGCACAGATGTTACAGAGGCAGATCGACCTCTTTCAGACTAGTTTCTTTAAGAAGCCTCTTCTGCACTGGGATTAAAAAAACTAAGCAGCCACATCAAACAAAGCTGCTCCATCTAACAAAGCATCTAGTATACTTCAGATCAGTGTTTCCCAAGCTTAAAACACTTGCGTACCCCTTCCAGGACTTCGGCTTTATTGGCATATCTCCTCTTTCAGTGTTGTCCCATTGCTTATTTCCTGATTTTTAGTAGCTTATTTTCTGCTGTGTACCCTTTGAAATCCTTCCACTTACCACTGGTGGTACTTGTACCACGCTTTGGGAAACACTTGGTTAGATGACCAGCATAAGTCAACAGAAATGCGTTGAAAAAACGTACAGCTTAAAAAAAAAAAAGCCATCTTTCATACTATGCTGCTTCATCCAGCTGGCCACATCATATTACAGGACAATTTATCCTGAACCATACTGACATAACGTTCTTTAATATCGCCTTGACCAGCACAGACATGACCGTAGGAAAGATGACCTGGATCCATGGTAAGAAATTGTGATCCCTTCACCTAATTGATTTCAATCACTTTCCAGGGGAAGAGAAAGAACCACTCCTGCCACCCACACAACTGAGGGGAAATCATAAAACACTGGACAGAATGCCCATGCAAAACCAAACATGAACTACTGCAATTCCTGGAATCTTTTACTCACTTCCTCGGTGGTTCCTCATCTTCCCGAAACTCACTTTCTTCTTTCACCTCCACCTCCACTTTAATCTCCTTCTGTTTCTCTTTTTCTTCCTTCCCCTTGCCTGCTTTCCTCCTGGGCTTTGGAGCGTCCCTTATAGATACAAATGAGATACACTCTAGTGCTCAGCAAGTATAGTGCTGTCATAAGGCCCTATGCATCTACACTGCAACACCACTGCTTTCCCCACTTCCTCACAGGAACAACCCCTGGGAACTGCACAACTCTAGGAACCATCCCCAACATCTCCCGTTATATTCCTTCTGACCTATGTTTTTAATTAAGGATGATGAGGGTTTGGAGTTAAACAGGCAGCTTTGGACTTGTGTACAAACATGTAGTACGCCTCCCTGCAGAGGCAGGGCTATCCTCACAGCAAACCAACTTTCAGGGAGAAGCTAGTAGTCAGTGGCACTCAAGCCCAAGTCACCTGATCTATTTAGATTAGATAATTTTTCTGTTAACTCTAAGCAGCGAAGACATTGACACAGCTTATGGAACTCTCCAAGCTGCACTGAAAGAGAACCACTTTCTTTCTAAAACAGATGCTGTGGCTCAGACAATGTTCTAGGTGTGATGTAGATATGAGGGAGTGAGGTCCTTTGGCCTGTTTTGGCAAGAGGCCAGATTAGATGATCACAGCAGTCCCTTCTAGTCTTGCATGTGTATCCAGTATACCTTTCTAAGTGGGGTTTGTAGGTTTCATCTCGTGGGTCATCTTTGAAGGGAATCTCTTCCTCACTGATCAGCATCTCCTCTTCTTCATCAGTGCTACGATGGAGAAGGCAAAACAGAAGAGGTAGTAGAACTGCTTATACATACATTAAATAAGTCATAGCATGACACTCCTTGGAAAGATGGAAGATATCCTTCAGTCAAGACAGTTTAGGGAAAACAAACAGCCCATATAAGATAAAGAAAGCAACACGTGACAGGTATGATGATTTCCTCCTGGACAAACCTTACTGGGTTAAGTGTAAATATTGTAGAAGTTCATTGTGTTGAAAATAAACCTGTTTCTATATTATGATTTGTAGGAATGTATCAAGGCAGAATCCGGACTCTCTCAAAATCTGGGAGGGGTTCTGAGCTTCAAAGGGCTATCTGAAACAATGAACTTTTCAAAGTGAGTTTTCCCGGAAGTGTCTAGGGGAAGGCATGTGTAACTGTAAATTCCTCTGGGGATATACTAAATTCAGCTTTTGAAATTTCCTGAGGAAGAAAATATCTTCTGTTGGCTGACCACTTGTTAAATGGGAACAGATAAAAGGCCCACAGTGTATAAAAGAATGAGCCCTACAGTCACATGAGTGCTTGTTCTGGCTGGGTCAATGTGGTTATGAACTTGTAACCACAGGGAAAAAAGTCCTTGGCTGTGGTTGTTCACCTGCCAGAGCCCTTGGCAGCATGCATGTAGGTTCTCCTACTGTTTTTAATGTTCTAGAAAATGCTTTCACTCGGAGAATGTATGCGGCTGCTCTGAAAGAGTGGTGTGATAGTTTAACTGCATCAATGACATGCTTACAGCCTCTAAAGAGAAGCCCAAGCAGGCTTGCTAAAGATGTCTGCTTTTTGGGGAATTCAGTGTAGGCAGGAAGCTTGCAATACTGCTGAATTAGGAGGGAGGGAGATGCAGGTCACTGGAATCAGAGAGTGGGCACATTTGCTGGACCACTGAGGGGACTGCAGATGCAGTTGTCTTGAACAGTGATAGTGTATAAGCTAGGGATGCGGAACTTACAGCCAGCCTACTGCTTGTCTGGATCTGCAAATTGCGGTCAATGGAAGAGGAGGTGGAGTGTGTGTGTGTGGGGGGGGGGGGGGGGGGGAGGGGGGGGAGGAGGAGGAGGAGGAGGAGGAACAGGAGAGAGAATTTCCCTGCACAATATGGAGCCGCGTGCAGCACCTTCCCCAGCTGCACCAGGTATGTGACTGTGCCAGGCAAATGAGTGCCCCGTTCTTGCCCATACTCTGCCCCCTCCCCCCGACCTCCCAGTGTGCTCCTGTACCCCCTCCTTTCCAGCCCCTACATCTGCAAACCCCTCCTACAACCTTCCTCCCACCCTGTCCCCCTGCTCCTGCACTTCCCCTTCCAGGCTCCATCCCCAACCCCCATTCCTGTAGCCCCCTTCTATACTCCTCAACCCCAGCCTATTCCTGCACCTTCCTTCCCACCCAGACCCCCCTACCTCAAGCTCACTCCTACACCTTACCTCCTGCCACTTGCATGGGGTCCCCAACCCAAAAAAGGTTCCCCACTCTGGTTTAAGCAGAGCAGCCTCTGCCTAATAGCCAGATGGGAACATGACCCTAATTTACCTTTTCAATATTTACTGCACTTTGACAATAACAGGCCACCAAGCAACATGATTACATAGCAGTGGGGCTCCTCCAGTAACTCCTGTAATCTGACTCAATAAAATCCATCCTGTACTATTTATGCTTCCAGATTATCGCCTTGTCTGTTATAAGACATCAACTCCAACCCAGGGTGGGGAGGCAAGAACCAAAACTTAATGAAAACTGAACTGGTCTTTCCATGGCAAGTTCAAGATCCTTTCAGTTGAAGAGTTAACTTGGGAACCATTCAAACCGATCCCATCTTTTTCCATGGCACTACCCAAAAAACAAAGGCCCTACCCAGCGCTTACTACCTGATTCCAGTTGGAGACTGATGCTCTTCCGTGACCTCTGAAAAGAAAAGCCACAGTTAAGTTTTTTTAATCAGTTAACTAAGGACAAAGGCCAGTCTGCAATGTGTAAGTCTTTCTGGAGGTATTTTTGCCACAGTTGAGCACCAAGATGTGCTCCAACTAAGGAGAACACACTCAAGATAGTGAGGCACCATGCTCTTTGGAACACTGGTGCCAAAACACAATCAATCTCCCACAAGCAAAGCATTAGCTACAAATGGTCCTGCTTGCATTGGAGCATAACCCACCTCCTCAGATGCACGAAGTGGGTCTTTGCCCACAAAAACTTATGCTCCAATAAATCTGTTTCTCCACAAGGTGCCACAGGACTTCTCATTGCTTCTGCTTACATTGTTTACACTTTTATCCCAACATTTCCCATTGCCCTAAGTGCTACATACCATACTCAAGCTGATCTGTGTTGGGTTCTGACTTGCAGATGAGCTGCAGGGATCCAGTCTTGGACCTGGAGCTGCGCGAATTTTCTGTGTCACGTTGGCGAGTAGCAGCAGCTGTCCTGCTGCTGCGCCAGCCTCGACTGGGCCTGGCTGTACTGACAGGAGATCCTTGAGTGGAAACGTCTTCCTCCTCCCTCTCTTCTTTGGGATCTATGAAGGAAGAGCCCAAAGCAATTCATAGCTTAACACCACACACAAACTCAGCTCTACACTTTGCTGGCCATAGCTCCACCAGTTTATTGTTTATCCAGTAGTGGAGATGTTCCACTACATACAAAGAAGGGGCGAGGATGGGGGATATGGCTCTGGATTTTAAAACTGAAATGTGATACAGATAGATTATAAACCAGATCATCTACCTCTCAGAGGTAGACACTCAGTACAGCATATAAACAGAGCTGCTCACAGTCTTATCACACTCTTCTATGCATATACACTGGAAGGCACACCGGCTCCTGTAACTCAAAGAAAAGATAAGGCTCAAGAACATGAAAAGTGCCCTAATGAGCCATAAGGGCAGGGGACTGGACTCAACCTCTGGAAATCCCCTACAGTTCTAGCATTATAACTAGCCCAGAAGCCTGTCTGACCATACCAGTGTTTCAAATTGAATGTACAGAACAGGGTAATTTTGGAGAACTCTGTCTTCCACTCCCACCTTTTGGCAGTCAGATTTTACATAGCAAAGGGTTGGCTATCTAAACATCTTGGATAACAGCCATCAATGCACCTATTCTCCATGAACTTAACTAGTTTAAAATCCAGTTATACTTTTGGTAATGAGTTCCACAGGTTAATTGTGCAGTTTATGAAAAGTGACTCCTCCTGTTTGTATTAAAACTGCTGTCTAGTCATTTCAGCAGGTGAACTGTTTTTTACTGAAAGAATAACCAACACCTCTCTAGTTACTTTTTCCAAACAACCATGACATTAGAAATGTCTATCATATGCACCCTTAGTTGCGTCTTTTCTAATCTAAGATTTTAGCATCTCCTTGAATGGAAGCCATTCCATACCTTTCATCATCATGGCTGCCCTTTATCCCCAACCAACCTTCACTCACCAATAAAAGAACTGAAATAAAGATTCAAGTTCTACGAAAGATCTGTGAAAGTTTGGCCCACACTGAAATCTTGTTCATAGACTCCCCAAACACTGATTTACAATGAACGTATATACTGCAACAATTCTGAAGAATCTGAGCTGAGACTTTCTATGTAAGAAAAAGCAATATCCAAATAATCCTTAATTTTAACAAGTCCTCGCATTCTTTACCAGTATTTTCACTCCTTTATAACCACTACAAGTTGTTCCTTTTGGGTTGATGCATTTCAGATTGATCTCCACTTGTAAAGATTTGGAAAATCTACAAAACTGTTTGAAAGAGTTGTGGGAGCACCCTTCAGAAAAAAAGCCCAGAATATTCCTTTTATACTCCAGTTGCTTCAAGATTCTTTTTTTTCCATTTTCCACTTGCTATCAGATAAGTCCAAATGAAGCCAAGAGTTTCTGAATCCTGGCATTCAGAATAAATGAACTGCTGGTTACACTTAGGTATTTTGTTACTGCTTTAGAACAAAGCACAGCTCTCCCAAGAGACCTGCATTCAAAACTGAGCACCCATCCTTTTCCTTTTCAACTGTCCCTTTCACTTCATTTGTCAATATACTGTCTTTTCTAGCCAAGTTTGGCGAAGTGTGTAAATAACCTAGCCAAGTAAGCAATTTAGTTATCCAACTGCAAATAAATATAAGAGTTTTCCATTTGGACCTGCAGAAGAGGCAGTTCTAGTTTTATAAGGACAGGTTGAGATAGGCTACACAGTGCATCTCTCCCCGACAGTCAGTCTCTGTTAATATCCAGGCTGAATTCTAACAGGAAAACAGCAGCCCAAATGCACGTGGTGTGAAAACCATCCAAAGCACCATTATGACGCCTTAATTCAGAGTCCCAGAATCAATAAAGTTTGATGGGCAAAGGGAACCAACTCTCATATCATGATCCCTCCCCGACCATCATAGATTTTCAATATACAGTAAACTCTTTCATACCCAGCAGCCCCAGGACTGGGAGGCTGCCAGATAGTCAATTATTCTGGATAATAGAGAGGTATACCTAGCAATGCAGAACACTAAGGAAAAACAAGATTACATAGTAAGAATCAGACAAAAATATATGCAGAGTACTTTATTTGCCAACAACAGTAGTATTGTGCACTGTAAACTTATACTGGTACTTGCTGAATTTACTTTCACTATACAGTACTTATGGCAACCACAATTAAAATGTACTTATGGTTAAAATTTCAGATGACAGAATGCCAGATAAGATAGAGTTTATTGTAGTCATGTTCTTCTGTGCTGCTACTGATTGGCCCACTAATTCAGGAGCCAAGTCTCCTGTGAGAAACCTTGTTCAATCAGCACCAGCTGGGATTTCTACCAGGATGTTGTCCTCTGCAGCTCCTATGTGAGGTCCATCTGTTGTGTTGGCCTCTGTCTAAGAGCTGTCTGATAAAACTTGAAGCTCTACTCCTCTCTATCTACTGGAAAAAGGCACTTATTGATTACTCCTATTCCAGGGCCTTCTGCTTGCTGCAGAGGTGGTCTGTGGAAGTACTGCTCTACTCTACTAATCTTCCAGTCTCTGTTTTGGAATCCTCCACAGTTCATAGCTCAAATGCTTGCCTCCACTGCTACCCAAAGCTTTCTTGGCAACTGAAGTTACTGTGAAATTGATGCCATTCTTGACTGTTTCACTACTGCCCCCAAGCAGGGAATAGCAACTGTGAAACAGACAAAGATTTGGCATTTTTGCTCTCTGGATGTCAACATTTTAGCAGCAATACAATGGTTCCCTATGCAGCTTAGAATACAGCACCACAGAATGCCACATTCAGAAGTCCCCACCCACCCAAACACATGGATATGAAACACATTTTCTTCTAAAATGAGGAAACTTGGATTCTGCAGAGATCTTTGCTTCGTGCTCCCACCAGTGACCCAGCAGTTTTGCTTTATCTCTGACAAGTTGATAGTTCAAGCCCTGAACTATCTGCAGTTAAAGTAATCAACAACTGCGGCTCCCACCTTGTAGTGAGCATAGTCTGTATGAAGTACTCCAAACTTACTGTGGAACTGCAAAACTATGGTTTTACATGTGTTGAACAAACTTTAATTTCAGAAAAGGACCTATCACATCATCTGCTGGCCAAGTTATGTTAAGACCTCTAACCCTATTCTGCTCTTCCTCGGTCAATTTAAACTTCCCTCATTTTCATAGATTTACAGATCAGTCCATTCATTTGGAATACTTGACAGGGAAATATCCAGCTATTCCACACAGTGCCACCTCTCTCTCACATATATATTATTAATCCATTTATCCCTGATCTTGAAGAATGTTTAACCATTTTGGAGATTGGACATACATCCTACACATTAACTTGGATGGCAGGTGAACAAAACCTAGTATTTTAAGGTTTAATTCAGTGAGTCCTGTTGAAACAGTTCCCACGTATAAAGTACACCCAAAATAATTGGCAATTTCGTGGCACTTGTTTGAAGTAAACATGTTTAATAAGCCATTTCCCGATTTATGATTGCTACACTTTCATCTGCTTTAGTATTGCTATGTCTAGCAAACTCATTGCTCTTTGCATGTTAAGCTGGCTTCTGTGCAGCAAAGATATAAATATTTGATTAATACTGAAAAATGTCAAATATTCTGTTTTACACTAAAAACTGTTGCGAATGAATGTACATTAGTTTAACTTTAAAACAATTTCAAACCCCACAATTCGCTACCTTGGGCACGTATAAAGCTATGTGTGTGAATGCAACAAACATTCAGCCTTACTAATGAGTGACCTCAAAACTGATATGCATTGCCATTCATCAGTCCTAACCAGATACCAGTGAACCGCTATAGGATAAAGTCTTTTCTCTTCACAGTGCCATTTCTGTAGACTAGAAGCATGGCTCTTTTGAAGAAGCCAACCTTCCAATCCAGTATTCATGTGTCCCTAATGATTACAACTCTGCAACCTTTGTCTATAAATCCGGCTACTCAAGAAAAAAGCAGCACTTTTTCCCCCCACTGTTGTATTCTTGTGTAGCACATATTACCAAACATTAGAGATAGCTATTACCTTTTCTGTGGAGATGTTGCAAACATAGTACACCTCCACCTAGTACACCTTCTCTTTTTTGAGATTCACCTACCCTAGACTACAGTATCCTGTGTATCAACCATGCTTACTAAGCAAGTCTGAAGAGTTTGGCATCCATGGTTCTTACCTTCCAGAGTCTGACCAGTGGCGTATAGTGACCAAAGTGACTTTTTAAAAACCAAAGGTTTATTTTAAAACAATTGAAACAAAGCAGTTTTAAAATCCTTTTTCTTTACAAAACAGCCTACACTACTCATTTATCTTACCCAAAGGTTTCCCATCTCCTGCAGCTCATCTGAGCGTGCAGCGACCTCCTTCAGATACCCCTGCCAATGCCCGTGTCTTACTTTGATTTTGCTAGAACGGTGTTTCCGAAAGTGTGGTACACTTACCACTGGTGCTATGCAAAAAGATTTCAAGGGGTATGCAGCAGAAAATAAATTACTTAAAAAAAAAAAAAAAAATCAGGAGATAAGCACTGGAGCAGGGGCAATGCCAATAAGGCCGAAGCCCAGAAAAGGGTATGCAAATGTTTTAAGTTTGGGAAACACTGTTCTAGACAACTACCCCAAAAACATATCCTTGCTTCCCGACACACTGTAAATTCTATCTCTGTTCTTTTGATCTCCTGGTTCCCAAGTCTTTCCTCACCCTGGCATTGTTTAACTGTTTGCTCAGAAGCAGCTGCCATCCCGAGTCATTCTTCTTTCCACCTGTTTATCCTTACAGCCTCCAATACAAACAAACACACAGTAAACATCCCAATAACCAGGTCAACATTCTGCATTTGTAATTTACAGAGCAACTCCACTTCAATCACAATAAAAATTAAACCGCTTTAAATATAACCACAAGAAAAGAAAATTCCATCCAGCAAAAAGGAGGGAATTAGCGGCACAGATTTGGTATGAATTTTTATTGTTCCATGCAAGACTAACAAAGGGGTCAGAACTCTGAACATTGAGGGTTTCACTTCTCTCAACTGAATGTTCTCACGTAACCCTTCATACTCAATACAACATCCGCTTGGCATCACAAGCTCCAACTCTAGATGCACAAAGTAAACAGTTTTCTTCACTGCAAGATCTGCTTTTGCAGCATTTTGCGCAGAGATAAGGAAGTCCTTTCTCCTTCAAACCTCAGATCACAGAGTTATTCAATTTAAGTGCAAGTAAAGGCAGCTGAAGATGCCATTTAGTGAAAGAACTAAATGCTGAAGTCTTCTAGCAGCTCCAAACTCCATGACTCTTTCAGACCAACTTTCTCCTTCTCAATCTCACCTTTCTGCAGCAAGGCAAAAAACAAAACAAAACTCAGTTCCACAGCTCTCCTAACAATTCATTGGAAGGCAACATTGAGATTTCCATATGTAGTACTCTCTCCTTATTGATCAGTAGCATACCATTGCCTCATAACAGCTTTTTCCTTGAGAGGTTTTCCAGGAGCTTTATCTACATTATTGTTCTTTGTCACATATGAGTGCACATGTACTTTAGAATGCTGGCTGACCAAAGTTTCAGCAGAAGACACATGCACTCACTCCACAGACAAGCTCCCCCTTTAAGTGAATGCTCCAGAACCCTGGAGGAAGAGGAAAGTGAAATCCAGGAGAGGTATCAAATACTGCAAAGACACAGTTTACCATAAAAAGCAGAAATGGGTCAAAATTTTTATTATGCTTCTTGTTTCCCAAAAAGCTAATGTACCTTGCTCCATTGTTAAGAACAACTGCCTGTGGAATCTGCAACTGACTTGACTTCCAAGTGCACCAGCAGCGCATCACTGCTGAAATCTTTCAGCTGCTGTTATAACCAGTGACAATAAGCAGGGTCAGTGAATCATGTGACGTGTCTAAAACTACCTTACAAATGACTGTTTCAAGGGACAGCTGTACCTTAGAACTGGCTGAGCACAATGAACATTCAAAGTCGCATTTTGCATAGCTTGATAGGCTATTTTAACAGTGGCACCCTCACATACCGACTTTCAAGAGCCCCAGCTCAGATTCCACTATGAAAACCAAAAATTCCAATCCTTCTCTTAAACAGAAGGATAATGGGAGTAGTGGAGGGATGCGTGTTAAAGCTATAGGCCACAGGGAAGCAGTGGGACAGTGAAGAGAGAGGAAATGAAGAAAGTGGGTTTAAAGTTGCTCCTTTCCCTCAGTAAGGCATGACACCTCTTCAGCAGTAGTTTGTGGACGCTTTCAACCACTATCACTGTAAGAACTGAAACTGCAATTGTTTAATTTGCCATAGTTTTAAGTGCTACTTTTCAATCCTGGATTGCAGTTTTCACTTGCAGGACTTCCAATTACAAACCCATTTTCAGGTGTTCATGAACTTTTGTGATTTCCAGTTCGGAAATACACATTTTATGCTCCACCCTCAGCCCAAAGGTTATGATTGCAAATATACCAATTACCTATTAATTTCCTACTTGCTCAGGTACAAAGAGCCCAAACCAAGTAAACCTGGTTCTTAAATGCAGCGCTAAACTTTTGTCTTTTATATTACAAATGTTTCAGAGTGGCATTCTAAGCACACGGTAGACAGAAATTAACTGTGCACAAATAAGTGCAAATGAAAATGACTCACTATTTTATGTGAGCTACTAATCTGAAGACAAAACTGTACTCAGATAACCTAGGTTTCCAAGACGTACGTGTAGATTTTTAACTAGTACAAACGCCTGATCCACTATAAAAGTGTCATTGCATGAAATACGACTTCACTGTTCTGCTCTGGCGCAGCTTGGAACGAGGCTGAGTATGAGTGAAATGCACACCCTTATTTCCTCTGATTTGCAACTGTCTCAAACACTTCAGAAACTTTACTTATTTGGATGCAACTGAGTGCATTTTGGGGACGTTCAAGAATGAGAGCTTGGCTATCATTCAAGACTAACTTTCTCAGGCTTAACTCAGTTTAAATTTCCGTTTTCAATTAGGAGTTAGTCATCAAACAGGACCAGTCAATTTCCAGCTTTAAAAATGCGAAGTTATAAATATGTGAATACTCAATTTATATGAATATTAATTATCTGCTCGGACTGTCTTGTCACTGGAGACAATGCTGGGTACTAACAGGGTCAAAAGGTTCAATACCCTCACCAACAGCATGCAATGGATTGAACTATGCTTCTTGATGCACCACAGAAACTCACTTGGACACGTGCATACAGATCACACTCATTTAACTTTCTATAGCCACGTACTGTAAAGGTGCCCAGGGACACTTCCTTCCAGCATTTTCTGTAAGATAAGTGCTTGGACAGCCCCCCAGGAGAGATTCAAATGCCACTCAGGTGATTAGCAAAGTGCCCAGAGCTAGCAGTGTGTGTTTTTGTACTGGTCCTGTGTATCTGCACATGGCTTGGTGTGCATAAGGAAATTTATTTAGCAAATTTATGAAAAAAATAGCGGTAACATTGCTTCCCACCTGGTCTACGTTCATCTTAGTGTTCAGAGTCTGACAGTGTAACAATCCCACAAGTCAGACTGTGTATTAGTACACATATGACTAAGTGCTTAACCTTTCTACCCAAACTTGCTAAATCTTCCACACAAGCATTTATACCTCACTTCTGACAAGTCAAACCAACAAGCACATACTTCACTTATTTCCTTTTTGATTGAAAATCCAAGGAATTCCCGTTAATGTATCGGCTCTCAGCCCAGGGGCCACGTTTGGCCTCTGTGACCTCTCCAGGCCAGTACAGGCAGTTTACATATTGCTTGGAGGCAGTCCACATAATAGAGAGCTGCATATGTGACCCACAATAATAAATAGTTTGAGATCCATTTCATTAATGCAATGAAAAGCTGCACCGTTAAACACAAGAAATATGAAATGCAGAAATTACGCACAACCATAAAAGTGACCTCCAAAGGAAATAAAGCATTCTGACGCTCCTTTTTACTTCTTTTGTTAATGTCTAAAGACTCAAAAAGATTGCCAAAAAGGGTTTACAGTTTTCTTCAGTTAGAAATTTAAGTCTTGTCCAGATGTGAAAACCATGCTAACAGAAGAACTATCACATTACACAAGAACTGAGATAGGTACAGATTTTTACTCACATTGGTTTAAAATTTATGTTCTCTTTAACTCCAATATGTAATGAACAGTTGGGCGAAAAGATGCATTTGTTCTAAGATTTGTGCTCCTTTCATGCTAGTAAACGAGTGTCATTAATACTAAATCTTGGTCTCTGTCCCCATCACTTAAGTCTTAAAGACATAATATATCTGAGATCCATCAGCAAAAACAGAGACCAGACTTGACATTTCTACTAATCTGAAGGTTTAAAAAAAAATTAATAATAATAAGACACCTTTTCTTTAAAGCCTTCATTATACATCAGAAAAAAAGGACAAACCCACTATTTAAAAAAATATCCTAGAGGTCACTTTTACGATTTATTCTTGTTTATAGCATTATAATGCTGTGCTTTGTAGTCCTACTCTATTTCTCAAAACAGAACAAGTCCTCTCTTTGCAAATTTAGAAACACAGATATAGCAAGTTGTAGTACCATGTACTGTAGTTACAGAATTAGGAACTATCTGGCACAAAATAACTATGCTGCCACACATTACTATTTAACCACATTAAATAAGAACATTAAATGCAAAACAATAATGCAAAGTTGCAAGATCTCAACACTCAAGTCACACTTGGAAAAGTTAACTGCCGTGTTAAGCATCTTTTATATGTCATGGTATGCCTTAAGGCGATCTTTAGGGGGTGGCAATGAAAAACAGAAAATAGAAAACAGAACTGTGTTGAACATTTGTACATTTAACAGTGGCAGAACAATTTAGTGTTGGATATTTTGTGACTTGAATGTCTGACCTTCCAAACCTAATATTGCATGAATAACAGTTTCATTTGGAAAAAGAAAAAAGTAGTTTCCTTGTGCAGTTTACAAATACTAATGACTGAAGGCAAAGCATATGTATTTGTGAGAGGAACCGTGGCATCCAGAGATGCGTAAGTGAGGGGACTGTCTCCTTCTGCTTCTCACTTGATGGCTTTTTTTTTTGTGTGCTTCTCTCTCGTATGTGGTGCCCTCAACTGATTTTTCTGTGGGTCAGTGGCCCTGACCCCAACAAGGTTCCTTTACCCCGTTCTAGTCGGCAAAAGGATTTTACTTAAATTCTTCAAACACTCAAGTTTCTGGCAGATACCAATGACGTAAAACTATAGCTAAAAATATATTAATGAGTAATGTCAGATAAATGGAGGGATGGTGGTTAGAAAGAAAGCAGCTTTGTAACATAAATGGGTTACTACCAGCATGGCTCATAAACTGAACTTGTGAAGTTAACTTCCAATTCAGAGATGGCAGAAAAGCAAGATTCAAATTTTAACTATGAATCCTACAACCCAGTAATTCCCAACACTGTGGTTCTTACTAAAATGCTAAAGTGTTAACATTTTCATGAGATCATCTAAACTCATGAGAAATGGCACAGAAGCTCTGGTACTAAGAGTAACTATATGGAGATTAGGATGTCTGAACACTCTCAGAATTAAACAGCTATATAAAAACGACTTATTAATTATACAAAAAAATTTAATACAACTAGAAGGAGTTCTTCTACAAGAACTTCTCCAAATACAATCATCCTATAACAGTGTTTCCCAATCTTTTGTACTGGTGACCCCTTGCAGCAAGTTTGAGTGTGATCTCCCTCCATAAGTATTAAATTAAAAATCACTGGAGTGCTGATGGGAATTGCAGTGGGGTTTGGGATGGAGGTTAACAACTGAGAATCCGCCCATGTAATAATGCCACAATCTTCGGAGTTCAGTTCGAGAACACTTGTTATAAAATATATTCAGATACTACAGACTGAACTCTCTCGTCTGGCACTCTCTCATTCAGCACTCTTTCATCCAGCAATATCTGTAATCTGGCATGATTCTATAGTTTGCTGGATAGCCACTTATCAGGGGTGCGACCAAATTTCCTGGGGTCCCATAAAATTTGTTTACAGCCACCTGTCCTGGCTCTCAGCATTCTGTGCTCTGAAGTTCTAAGTTACCCCTAAATGTTTTCTAAGAGCCCAGTATGCAGGGGAAGCATTGGTAATGCTGCTAGACATTACTGACCTCCTGTGGTTCAGCGCTGGACTACAGACTTCAACTTGTTATACCCTAATACTCTGTAAACTCAAGTCCAGGACTTAATTTGTATACAGCCTAACTAGGGCGACCATATCTCCCTGTCCCAAATACAGGACAGTGAGCTATGGGAGGGTAGGGTGCAGCTCCTCCAACCCCTGGGGATCCGTGAAGGAGGCAGAAGCTGCCCACCCTCCCTGAGCCCTGGCAGCCCCCAGCTCTCCTGGGAGCCCCAAGGAAGCGGAAGGGATAGGGCAGCCATGGCACTCTGCTCCACCCCGCCCCCCAAGGAAACAGCAGGGACCAGGCAGCCACAGCACTTCTCCCCAGCATTCCCCAAGCCTGAGGGAAGCAGCAGCTGCTCATGCTCCCCCTGCTTCTGCAAGCCCTGGGGAATGAGAAAGTAGGCTAACCTGTGCAGCTGCTGGCAGAGAATATGGGACAATTATTCCCTCTTCTGAAATAAGTAGGGATGCCTTTTTGGCATCCCAAATATGGGACAGTCCCACCAAAAACTGGATGGATGGTCACCCTAACCCTAACACAACAGGACCCGAATCTTGAGTGGAGCCTTGGGGCACTATTACAATATTCAATTCCAAACAAACATGATATGTTCTCTTAAATTAGAAGATGCATCAGATGGAAGCCCCCCCACTTCTCCAATATTACATATCAATCATACACAACATAACTGAATGAAAGAGACACTCAAATCTTACCTTTACCAGTTCCTTTGTGTGTATAACTGAAAGAAATATAAAAGTAAATGTAAGTGACAAATTTATGCTGCCACACTTTATTACTATTTAACCCCATTAAACAAGAACATGAGCTCAATTTGCAAACCAGTGGGCAGCTGCTGCAAAAGAAATGTTCCCTTGTCTTGAAATGCTGGTTTATAACCACTTTCAAGTTAAACCTGCAGTTTTGCCATGGGATCCCTTCCTCGCTGAATAAAATCTATAGTTTTCTTACATTGAAATAGAAATGCTTCGTGAGATGCCTACTAACAGGAGAATTCTTAGAGCTATAAAGATTTATCTACAGGAGAAAGTTGTACAGATTTTACGCAAGTCACGAACAAAACTCAACCAATGCCAAGTATATCATGTATAACAGGCATAAAAATCTACATGAACCTTACAACCCTCCCAGCACTACTCAGGTAGCTGCCAAAT
This sequence comes from Carettochelys insculpta, assembly GCF_033958435.1. Classification (NCBI taxonomy): domain Eukaryota; kingdom Metazoa; phylum Chordata; order Testudines; family Carettochelyidae; genus Carettochelys; species Carettochelys insculpta. Next base: position 121,198,650 of record NC_134142.1, on the reverse strand, counting down.
TATAATATTGCTCATTCAATCTCTTTAACTTCAGCTTTTGCATAAGGGACAAAGTCGCACTCTCCTCAAAAGAAAACCCTCTTGTACTGAGTGCAAATCTGAACACTGAAAAGCGAAGAACACATGGATTCTGAGAACCTTACTTCTGCCCCCATCCTCACTGTGTCTCTATTTTTTCATCCAAGGGGACTCCCAGCCTCCAATGTGGGGAGGGAGCTGTGTGGACAGACCCAGAGTCCCACCCACTAGTGTGAGTGGGAGAGTCGCTGGGAGGGTGGACCCAGAGCCCCACCCCCACAAGTGTGGGGGGGGGGGGGCTGCGCGCGTGGACCCAAAGTCCCGTCACCCCAGTGCATGTGTGCGTGGGGCTCTGTGGGCACACCCAGAATCCCACCCCTAGTGTGTGTGGGGGGGAGGGGAGGCCAAAGTCTCCGCACTCGCCCCTATCAGTCTGAGGGGACCGCTGTCCCGGTACTCACGCGGGACGCGGGCTCCCCTTCTTGCCCCCGCTTCCAGGCTGGGCGGCAGCTGCCGGCGGCGGCTCGGGCTCCTGGGGCGGATGGGCGCCGGGGCTGCTCCTCCGGCGGCGGGGGTACTCAGACTTCCGGCGGCGGGATGCGGCGGCGGCGGCGGCGCCCCCCACCGAGCCCCCGGCGGCGGCGGCTCGGCCCCGCTCCCGGCCTCCCCTCAGCACCCGGCTGCTCCCCGACTCCTCCCCCTGCTCCGCGACAGGGGGCCGGCGGCGGCCAGCAGCGGCAGCGGGCGGCCCCTGAGTCTCCGCCTGCTCCGCAGCGCCCCCCGGCAGCTCGGTCCCCCCCGGCATCGGGGCGGCGAGCGGAGGGGGCCGCGGCGGTTGCTCCTCCTCGCTCCTCCCCCGACGGCGCGCGGCGCGGCGCAACACACCGCCCACCCCCGCCCTACGCAGCCGCGCCCGCTCAACCGCAGCCAATTAGGATCCGGCGTCGGCTTCAGACCGGGCGCGAGGCTCTCCCCGCCTCCCGACCAATCAAGCAGCAAGAGCCACGACGCGAGGCGACACGCCCCCGGCCCCAAACTAGCCAATCGGCAACCGCACCTCGCAGAGTCCGCGCGCCGCGCCGCTCGCCAATGGGCGAGCGCAGCTCCCCGGGCGCGCGCGCTCTCGGGATTCCCAACCGTGGCGCGCGCGCCGCCTGTCCTCCCCCCTCCCGCGCCGACTAACAGTCGCGTCTCGCGCCTAGCTCGGTGACCTTTCCACCCGCCTCAGCCCAGGAGTCCCCGCCGCGCAGGGGTTGGGGGGGGAGGGGGGTAAAGCGCGCGCTCCGCGCAGGCGCAATAGCTTTGCCTCCCTGCTGTTGTTGCGATCGTGGTGCCTACCGCCCCCGCCGCATCCTGGGCCCCTCTGGTCCCCCCGAGTCCCTGGTCCGTGCGCGAGGCCGCGGGAAAGCCGGTAGTCCCCGCGACCCTCCCCTCTCTGGCTCCCGCACCGTCCCCGGCGCTCGCAGAGCCGGAGCGGGGGGGGATGTTTTTTTTGGCTGTCGCTTCTCCTTTAAGAAAAAAAAAAAGCCCCGTCGGGCGGCGGGTGAAAGTCGGTGACAAAATGGCGTCCGGCGTAGAGGGGGCGGGGCTTGTGGAACGTTCGCCCACTTCCGCTCCCGAGTGCCCGCCCATGCGCCCTGGCGCCAAAGGCCTTGTGGGAATTGTAGTCTTAACGTGGAAACCGGAAGTGGGCCTGACGGCGTCGGGGTTCCTCCTTCAGGAAGGCCTGTGCCTGGCTTTGGGGGCGGGGGCAGTGGCAGTTTCCCGCCTGCGCCTGGCTTAGGGTTACCAGAGTTTTGGAAAGCATGCAGGACAGGCAGCCCCAGCTGGGATTCCGTGAGCAGGGGAGCCTGGTGGGGCATGGAGCCCTGGCTGACAGCCCCAGCTGCAGCGTCCTTGACTGGGGCGGCGGAGGGGCCCCGCAGCTGGTAGGTGGCTGGAGCCTGAGCCCATGCTGGCAGTCCCAGCTGTAGGCTGGGCTCACCTGGACAAGTTTCGCATCCCCCGTTGTGCAAAAATGTCCAGTGGGACGGGGGACTTGTCAAGGAAACTCTGCACGTTGCAGGACATCTGGCAGCCCTGCTTCCTGCCCCTGCCCCACAGGTGGGAGAGGCAGCCAGGGCACCCAACTTTCTAATGGCACAAAGCTGAGCAGCTGTGCCCTGTCCCGGCCCTTCCTTGAGTCCCCACCCTCTGCCTGCACCATCTCTCACACCCCCGTCCTCACTTGCTTTCACCATGGGAAGTGGGGGTTATGAGTGCTCCATTTGGGGGTTGAGGACGAGGGGGTTGGTGTTCAGAAGGGGGCTGCGGGCTGTGGCAGGGTCTTGGGGTGCAAGGTCTGGCAGTGCTCACCATGGTTCCGGGGAAATGGCTGCCAGGTTCCTATGGCCCCTAGATGCAGGAAGGCTCTGCATGCTGCTTGCAAGCATGGCCCTTGCAGCTCCCGTTGTTTGTGGTTAATGACCAGTGGGAGCTGCAGAGCCAGCATGTGGTAGTGCAGTAGTCTGCTGAGCATCCATGCCCCTTGAGGCCTCGGGGACTTGGTGGCCACTTCTGGGAGCTGTCCTGAGCCAGGGTAGGTAGAGCCTACCCTGTTTCTAGGCCTCTGCTGTGCCATGGACTAGGTATTTACCAGCGTAGTCAGTGGTGCTGACCAGAGATGCTAGTGTTCCCTTTCAATTGAGTATTCTACTTGAAAACCAGATGCCTGGCAACCCTTAAGTCTGTTTCCCTGGACAGTGCTTGTGTGAGAGGAAAAGTCCCTGATGGATGAACATGATCACTGCAGTCTAACCTTGAGGATGGGTTAAGTGAGAGGGCATTACTTCCCTCAAAACAATGTCAGGTGAAAGGAGGAGCAAGTCAATTGCCTTCAGACCTCTTTCTGCTGAAGACTCCACTCCAGGGAGCTTCATGCCAAAAATCTCTACTAGCTTCCTTTTGTGTAGGTTCAGTAAGTCCATCCTTAGTGCTAGTGTGGCCCTACACAGTACAGTATTACTAATTTGCTGTAGAGCAGAGACTTCCCTCTCCCTTGTCAGTGGTCTTAGTGCCTCTGGGGGTTACACATGTAAGGAATGTGCCAGCAGGAACTCAATAGTGCTGAAGGCTGGGAGGAACGTATCTCCCAGAGATCATTTACATGAGAATGCAAAGGTGTGCATATGTAGTACCTTGCTGAAGGCTGTGAATGGCTGGCTAAATACAAAAGCAGCTTCCCCTCCCTTGGTGTTCACACCTCCAGATCAACTGCTGGTAGTAAGCCTCACCCTTGCTGACTGAGCTAACCTTGTTATCCCCACCCTTGCTCTGGCTTATTTATACCTGGCTCTGCAGATTTCCAAGACCAGCATCTGATGAAGTGAGTCTGTGCTCATGAAATCTCATGCTCAAAATTTTTCTGTTAGTCTATAAGGTGCCACAGGACCCTTCGTTGCTGGGAGGAATGTGTCTCCCAGAGATCATTTGCATGAGAATGCAAAGGTGTGCATATGTGATACCTTGCAAACAAAGCCTGATGGGTAGCAAGAAAGGAATGAGGTTTTTGTCTATTGTAAACACGTTGTTGTAAAATCACAATTTATGCTAACACTCAGTATAAGAATTGTGACATCTCACCAGTGCTCCAAGTCATTGGGGGGACAGCGCAGGTGATCATAACTGCATAGGACATGGATTACACAGGGCTCCCCTGGTTTAAAGCCTTGTAAAGCAGAAGGGGAGGGATATGGGTTGAGCTAGCTAGTGTAGTGGTGCTGCTTAAGCTTTGGCTACATAGGTATAAGCCTGGTTTGACTAGCTCTCTTCACCTGTTAGAAGGTAGAGCTGGATGCTGATGTTTTTTATGAAACTCAACTGTGGTAGGTATTAAGAGCTGAAAGCACAGGGTTTTACCTCAGGCCAATCCCCTGGTGAATGAACAGGTAGTATGGCTGGTAGGAGGAGCAGTGGACTCATGGTGGGGAGGAGAAGCCGCAGATGGTGCAACTGGTGGGCAGCTGGTAGGAGCAGCAGTGGACAGATAGACAGCGCAACTGGTGGATGGTTGGCAGGAGGAGCTGCAGCTGGACAGCGCGACGGGTGGACGGCTGGTAGGAGCAAGCAGAACGCCAGACCAGCATGAAAGTGGCATTGTCTCAGGTTCCATGAGGGAATACATCAGCGTGAGGTGTCAGTGCCTGCACGGACTGGGCCAAGTTGTAAGTGGGGCATTTGAATTGGGGGTGTGGAGAAAGTTGGGTGTGTGGATTGGCTGTTTACAGTATTGGACTGGGGAGCCTGAGAGGCCAAGGACATTGCTCAATGGCTTTGAGCTGGGACAGTTACTTGAGGATTGGTTATGAACTCTGGGTGTGGTATTTTCCCAAGCTTATGCTAATTGACCTTTCTGCCTCTTTTATTAACAGTTCTTTTCTACACGCAGACTCTGTGCTTGCGAGTAGGGAAGCATTGCCTCTCCGAGGCGCCCAGGGGTGTGTGAATTTCCCAGGCTACTGGGTGGGGGCTCGAGCCGGTTCTGTGTGAGATGGATGAAAAGGAACCCCTAGATGTTGAACCTGGCCCTGGTTGCTGCCAGCTCCTTCCGGCAGAAGGGTTACACACAGCACAGCCTCCCCTTCCCAGAGACATCAGAAACCACAGGGAAATGGAAGAATTCCAGAATATTTAGCCACCTAACCAGGTTCAGTAACCTGTCAGGAGCTTTGTTTAGGGACAGTAGTCTTGATAGTTTTTTATTCCCAAAGACTCTGGTCTCGTTGGAAGCGTAGGCCCTGATTATTGTTTGGTGAAGCGACATGGTCAGATTTTCAAAAATCCTCCATTTTTCCTCCTTTAATGTATGTTCTGTGTAAACTGGGCAGTTGGGCAGCCACCCAGGAGAGATTTAGGTGTCACCTAGCTGATTAGCAGAGTGCCCACAGCCAAGCAGAGTGGGCAGCCTCTGTTTCTGTTGGTGGTGCACATCCACATATGGGTTGGTGCACATAACAAAATTCATTCCACCCCTGGATGGCAAAACATAGAGGGAAGCTTTTTTGTAAGTGATCTGCAAAGCTTTCCTTGGTTTGTTCACATTTTCTGCTTGAGATCCACTTTTGTATGCACTTTTTGTCATGCCTTTTTAAATTCAATTTTTTTCTCCCTCTCAAAAGAAAATCTTAAGGGAGAAGCACTTAAGATAGTTATCTGTGGCATCACTGCTCTTTTCCAAGCAGAGGCAAGTAACATGGCTTTCTCTAAAGACTTGTAAGAGAAATTGACCAGTATAGCTATTTTAAAATAATTACTTTTCTATAGCTAATCTGGAATACCTTCCCCGTGCAAATACTCTCTCTACCAAAATAAGTGACTTTTGGAATAATTGTTCAGGTTGCAAAATAATTATTCCAAAATATAACGTTAATTCTGACAAGTGTCTATGAAAGGGTGTTATTCCACAATTGCTAAATTAGACTGGACTAGTTAGGCTGATCATTTTCCCCTAGGTAGACAAGATCTGGGAACATCCTTTCCAGTTAATCACAGCTGCATTGTCTTGGTTAAAAGTGTTACAATGCTTCCTTTCAGCTGCTTGTGGGAAGAAAAAAGATTCCAACTGTGTTTCACCCATTCACTTGTCCGTAGCGTCTGTGGTGGCTTTCTTTTGCAGTAAAGCAAATTGAATGAGCTGTTGAGGATGAAAGAGAGTATCAAAAGGCAAACTTCAAGCAACAGTAAGACTTTTTGCCTTATTTTTAATTTATTAGGACTTTAATGCTGGCTAATGTATGGGAGTCTGAAACATTCCAAAGAGCATTTGTATCAAATTAAAAACACCTATGCATGGTATTTATAGATGCCAGCAGTATCTTATCTACACTACAGCTCCTGATATTTCTAACATCAGTGAATTTTTTTTGAAAAAAAAAGCCCTATTTGTATTAGTATTTGTAAACCTCTGTAGTCTGGAGACCTTAGCACCTGACCAGTGCCAAATGAGAGAATTTGCTGAATCACGGGAGATCAATATTGTCTAGCAGCATTACCAACACTTCCACTGCTTACTGGGCTCTGAGAAGACATTTAGGGGGAAAGTACAGCTAAATAACAGCACAGAACACTGAGAGCCAGAACTGGTGGCTGGAAACAAACTTAATGGGATGATGGGAAACTTGGTCACACCCATGAGAAGTGGGATTGCAGATATTGGTATGTAACCCTTCTGTTAACGCCAGATGCCTGCCAGAAGGGCCGGGTTCAACTTTTGTGGGGTTTTCCTATTAAGGATACAACCAACCGGCTCGAGCCCCCACCCAGTGGCCTGGGACAATTTCACCCCTGTGCTGGGTGCCTGTAAGGCGGTTCTCCCCCACCCCTCGCAAGCACAGAGTCTGAGATAGAAATGGCTTGTTTAATGACCGTAACCTACCCCAAGGTTACAGCGACAGATGCAGTATATCTCAGCACAGAAGAGACAAAACCCTTTTACCCAGATACCATCCCCATATGCAGTAGAACTCAGTCTCTTGCTGGGGCTCTTGGCCCTTGTCCACACACACACAGTTACAGGGTGTACCCTTTGCGGTGCAGTCCCAAACTCAAAGCCCACAGATACATCACCAGGGCAATACTAGCTGTCCACTTGTCTGTAGCCTCCCCTTGCTGTCACCAGCCGCCCGCCGGTCACCGTTGTCCGCCGCCGCTCCTACCGGCCACCTGCCGGTCACCGTCATCTGCCGCCACTGCCGCTCCTACCGGCTGCCAGTCGCCGTCGTCTACCACTGCTGCCGCTCCTACCGGCCGCCGTCGTCTACCACCGCTCTTACCGGCCGCCCGCTGGTTCTGCTGTTGTTTGCCGGTCCTAACCCCACTGCTTGGGACTGCCCTAAGGCAGAACCCAGTGATTTCAGCTCTGTGTGGCCTCAGCTACCACTCTGTGATTTCAGCTCTTGGTATCTCTAATGTGGGGTTTCACAAACACCCTAGTATCCAGCTCTATCTTTTAACAGGTGGGGAGGGTTAGTCAAGCCAGGCTTATAGCTATATGGCCAAGGCACTCAGCAAGCTGGCTCAACCAGTACCCCGCCCCCTGTCCTCACAATGCTTTAAACCAGGGAGCCCTGTGTAATCACTGTCTTACACAGCTAAGGCGACTGCCCTGTCCCCCACAACAACCCAGAGCATTGGTGAGATCTCACAACTCCTGCATTAAGTGTCAGCTTAAATTGTGATTTTACAACTACATGTTTACAATAGACCAAATCTTATGGCTTACTTGCTACCCATTAGGCTTTGCCTGAAAAGGTATCACACGTGCACACCTTTTGCATTCTTATGCAGATGACCTCTGGGAGACTCATTTCTCCCAGCCTTCAGCAGCACTGCATTCCTTCTTCTACATTCCCTACAGGTAGATGAGAGAGTTCTGGATTACTGAGGTTCAATCCATACTTACGTATTGGGATGCTTCTGAACCAATGGACATGTCTTCAGATTCATGGTAGGAAAACCACAATTTTTCATGTCTGGTGTTTTGGACAGTGGTTGGCAGTAGTTTATAGCCTGTCTACTCAGAGGGGCTATGCATGTGTTGTTCTGTTTAGACATCTGGCTGATCAAGGTCACTACTTTGGAAAGAATTGAAAGAGAAAACCATGTCACCTCTGTTAGAGACACTGGATAATTTAACACAAACCAATAACAGGAACTTACCCAAAATCTTCCCACCCCAAGACTGAATCTAAGATAATACAGTAAACTCCTTCATATCTGGCATTCCATTATCCAGAACTCACAAATAACTAAAATTTGCTTATGGTTAAAATGCAGGTTATGTTTTCCATAAGTACAGTATAGTGAAAGTAAATACAAGCAAATACAGTATAAGTTTACAGTGTACAAAACTAGTGCTGTTGATACATAAAGTACCCTGCATACATTTTTGTTTGTTTCTTAATATCAAATATTGGGTTTATTTTAGCATTATGCATTGCTAGGTGTACCTCTCTATTATCCAGAATATTTGAATATCCAGCAATCTCCTGATCCCAAGGCTGCCGGATATGAAAGTTTAAACATGCAAGAGCTGGTGTTGAGCCAGTCAACAAACTTAGAGCTTGTGGGTGTTATGGTGTTTGCAGTGCCCATGGTATCTCTCCATGCAGGACCACTCCAGTGGACTCTGGGATCCCAGTAGAACATGGACTTTCATGTCACATCCAAGTGATGGACTGTCTCCAGGCCTCTTCTGGCCTGATGGAGGTCTAGGTCCAATCCTTAATTAGGAATGGACTTTCAAACTCCTGTTATTCAAACTGCAGTGACCATGTCTGCATCAAAGCTAAGAGGCGGAACCTGTGCCCACCCAGAAAACTCACTCTCTGTTGTAATAAGGTCTACCTGTCAGTGTTTGGGAGCTAGGCAATCAGGGCTCTGATATGTCAAAAGGTGAGGCCAGTTTATATAGTTAATGGCTGAACTGTGCCTTAATGATATAATCATACTGCCATTCTCCCCATTCCTTTAAACCCATCCCAGCCAGGTTCTTCCTCACGTACCAGCTCTATAAAGCGCCTTTGGAGGACAGATTGTTCTCAGCCCAGCACATCCTTCTCACTTGGAAGACAATGACCAACTGCATTTAGCACTCTGTGATCTGGCTTAAAGTTAGAGGGTCACATCACGCAGTTAGAGGGTCACACCATTTTTTCCCAGGACAGTCCATTAGTTAAGCTGTTTCACAGGCGCCCCAACTTTTTTAAGAAAATGGGCAAATTCTCCCATATTTTGTGGGGCTCCTGTTCCCTAGCACCTGGTGTCTTGAGGCAGCAGCCCCTGCTGTCAGGGGGAGCCCCTCCACTGTGAGGCTGCCCCATTCCCTGACGCCCCACAGAGGCAGCTCCCACTGCCTGCGAGCTCTGCCATGGGGCAGCTGCCTCGTTCCCTGGCACACCCCTGCTGTGTCCCCATCCTCCACTTCCCCTCACCAGGAGGCTGTGGAGCCCCCATCCCTGGTGCCACACTGGGGGGCAGCTGCCCCATCGTTGAGGAGTGGTGGCATGGAACAGCAGCCCCCCATCCCTGGAGGCCAGTGTCCCGTATTTGCCATAGGGCAACGTGGTTGCCCCACTCAAATACAATTCAGAAGTAGGTGTATCCAAGGCAGCTCCCCTCCCCAGGCCTCATTTCATATGTGCACAAAGCACCTCTGTTTGGATTTGGCCTCTTGTGGGAATTTGCACACGGTCCTGTACTTCCTTCAGAAGTGGGTTGCAAAACAGGGCAGCCCCAATTATCCTGCCCTCTAGTGTCCTTTGTTCTTTGAGTGCGTCTGCTGGCCCCGTGCTGTGTGCAATAACCTGAAACTCACCTCCCTTACTGACTTAAGCTCCAGGCTTAATATAAAATGACGAGATAAATTTGAGAGACGTGTGTGATGTTTGAGATGTATTCATTGGCTGCAGGGCGGTATTTGAATACATGAGTCATGAATTTAACATTTTCTCACACCCTTTTCTTAAGCACTGGGGCAACGTCTACACCAGAGAGTTTTTTGTTGACAAAACTGGGGATTTGTCCACAAAATTCACGGCACATCTACATGCAAAATGTGTTTTGTTGACAGTCTGTCGACAAAAGTCGGCTCTTCTGCTGACAGCATCCTGCCTCTCTGTGAGCAGGAGCAATGCCTTTGTTGATGGTTTCTGTGCTCTGGGGTGGGCTCTACATTGACAGACAGGGCTTCCTGTTCACCCCTGTGTGCTGAGCTTCGAGATGGCTGTTCTGTCTGGAGTGGCTGGGCAGTCTGGCTGCTCTCTGTTGACAGAGCAGATTGCTGTTTTGATCCACTTTTGTGTGTGGACATACACATCTCGTAGAGCTGGAAGGGACCTCAGGAGGTCATCAACTCCAGTTCCCTGCCCTCTTGACAGGGCCAAGTACCCTCCCCCCCTTTTTTTAAAATCTGTTTGCCCTAGATCCTTAAATGACCCCCTCAGGGATTAAACTCACAATGGTGAGTTAAGCAGGGCAGTGCTCAAACCACTGAGCTATCCCTCCATGATTTATTGTAGAAGTTTTGCTGGAAGATCTCTTCTGACAGCCACTTCTCTGGACAGATCGCTTTGTAGTGTAGTTGTAGCTAGTTTTAGTGCTTTATCTCTCAGAAAGCATTTTTCTGAGCTTCTAGTACCTCCTGTGGTACTACCCTGACACCCAGTGGGTAGTTTAGGTAATGCAAAGTGCCTTCTCTAAATGCAATAAACAAAATACATCACATGTTCACCTCCTCCTATTGACTAGAAACACTAAAGTGAAGCATCGCTTAGGAGAAGGGAGGTAAATTGTTCTTGTTAACCCCTGTGGATAGTACAAGAAGCAGTGGGCTTAAACTGAAGCAAGGGTTAGATAGATGTCTATCAGGGATGGTTTAGACAGTACTTGGTCCTGCCATTGGGGCAGGGGGCTGGACTTGATGGCCTCTTGAGGTCCCTTCCAGTTCTAGTGTTCTATGATTCTAAGGGTGTTTAAAATTGGATATTAGAAAAGATGTCTGAATTGTCAGGCTAATTATACCTTGAAATAAATTGCCAAGGGTGGGGGCGAGCAAACTGCAGGGGAGGGGATGAGCCCCCTTTGGGGGGTGGGGAGTGTGAGATTTCATAAAGAGGAGCACAGCATGATGCTATGTCTCATACTCATCCATCTAATTAACGATCTCATGAAATATGTTACTGTTTAAATGTCTGTGTGTTCACATTTATATACTGCTTAATAAAGTTTTAACGTTCTACAGACTTATTTTCTTACAGGTCTCGAAAGGTATTTTTCATATGAACATACCTGAAATTTCTATGGGTTGGGATCACATTAGACAGGTGCGTGGGCGGCGGGGGGGGTGCGGCTCTGCTGATTGCAGAAATGAAAAGGGGGGCCCTTGCTCACCCCAGGCCTAGGGAGGTTGTAAAATCTTTGTCACGGGAGATTTTTAAGAGCAGTTGAGACAAATACATGTCAAGGATGGTCTAGATGATAGATAGTCCTGGCAAGAATTTGACATTTATAGATAGGCAAGCGTAGTGCTCATCTATAAAAATGGGAAATAAGGACTACGTCTACACTAGGCCCAAACTTCGAAATGGCCACACAAATGGCCATTTCGAAGTTTACTAATGAAGCACTGAAATGCATATTCAGCACTTCATTAGCATGCGGGCGGCCGTGGCACTTTGAAATTGAGGCGTCTCGCCACCGCACGGCTCGTCCCAACAGGGCTCTTTTTCGAAAGGATCCCGCCAACTTCAAAGTCCCCTTATTCCCATCAGCTCATGGGAATAAGGGGACTTCGAAGTAGGCGGGCTCCTTTCGAAAAGGAGCCCCGTCGGGACGAGACGCACGGCAGCGAGGCGTGTCAATTTCAAAGTGCTGCGGCCGCCCGCATGCTAATGAAGCGCTGAATATGCATTTCAGCGCTTCATTAGTAAACTTCGAAATGGCCATTTGCGTGGCCATTTCGAAGTTTGGGGCTAGTGTAGACACGGCCAAGGACAGCCCAGACCTGTCAGTTTAACTTCTGTACGGGGAAAGATATTGAAGCAAATAATTAAGAAAACAATTTGCAAATATGAGCAAGACACGAAGGTGATAAGTAACAGTCAGCATGAATTTCAAAAGAACAGATGATGTCAAACCAACCAGCTAGCTTGCTTTGACAGGACAACTAGCCTTGTGGATAAGGGGGAAGCAGTAGATGTAGACTTTAGTAAGGCATTTAATATAGTGTCACTTGACCATCTCATTAATGAACTAGGTGAATATAACCTAAATAAAGCTATAAAGCAGATGCATATCTGGTTGGAAAACCATTCCTAGAGAGTAATTATCAATGGTTTACAGTCATGTTGGAAGGGCATAATGACTGTGGTTTCTCAGGGATTGGTTTTGGATCAATTGTCTTAAGTATCTTCATCAGAGATTTAGATAATGGCATTTGGAGTACACTTAACATTTTGTGGATGGGACGGGTTGCAAATGCTTTGGAAGATAGGGTGGTAATTCAAAATGATTTAGATAAACTGGAGAAATGGTCTGAGGGAAATAGTGTGAAATTCAGTAAGGACAAATGCAAAGTACTTCACTTAGAATGGACTAATCAGTTGCAAACACACAAAATATGAAATCACTGCCTAGGAAGGAGTATTGTGGAAAGGGATCTAGGGTCATAGTGGATCACGAGCTAAATATAAGTCCACAGCGTGACCCTGTTGGGAGAAGAAAGAAAGCTAACATCATCCTGGGATGTATTAACGGGAGTGTTGTAAGCAAGACACAAGAAGAAGTAATTCTTCTTCTTCGAGTGTCCCCGTGGGTGCTCCACAATAGGTGACGGCTTGGCCGGCGCCGCAGATCGGATCTTCCAAGCAGTTTCTGCCGGACCGCGCATGCGCCGGCGCGCGCCGCTCCCTGGCGCGCTCCTGGCCATGTGCGCGATCCGGTCCCCGCCAGTTCCTCTCAACCGCCGTCTGCTGCAGACGGAATCCGACTAGGCTAAAGCCACATAGCGTATTCAACGACTTTAATTGTTTTCTCTTTAAAGTTTTCAGTTATTTAGGCTACGAGAAGTAGCCGGTTGTTATTTTGTGAAAAAAAAAACAAAAAAAACAAACAAGCTACGGAGGGACAGCTCAAGCCAGTCCCAGTAACAAGCGCCGGAGGCCGGGAGCTAGGGCCATCAGCCCTCCTGCTGAGGCAGGCCATCGGACGGGGAAACAGCACAAAGAGGGTGCTAAGTACCCATAAACAAACTCAAAGACTCACCAACAATGTCCTCCTCAGGCTTTAAAAAATGTGAGTCCTGCCGAGAGGCGATGCCAGTGTCCGATGGGCACAGTCTCTGCATAAGGTGCCTGGGGGAGTCCCATGTGGCACAAAAATGCACCTTCTGTGCAAAATTAACAACAAGAGCACGGAGAGACAGGGAGATGAGGATTAAACTGCTGCTTCTTGACAAGGCCCTCCAGCCAGACGTGCCGGAGCGGCCGCAGCAGGAGGGACCCTCCGGGGGCCTTAGAAGAAAAGCTGCCTCCCTCACTCCATCAGCGCAAAAACGGAGGAGAGTTTCTCCAACCCGATCCCTGCCGGCAGCAACGGTGAGCGGGACGGGAGGAGCAAGCAGCCCCCAGCCGCAGCAACAGCTGATCGGCGGCAGCACGGAGAGCCACGTGGAAGCGGCTCAGCCTCCGATGATCAGCCAGCCGCCCCGCACCGCAGGCAGGGCGGCGGCTAAGCAAGCGCCGGTACCGGCGGCACCGCAGGCAGCGGCACCGACCCCCAGGGAACCGGCGGTGCAGAGCGCGCAGGCACGTAGCCTGCAGGCACAGAAGCACTCCGCACGTGCAGCACCGCCTTCGAGCGTGCCTAGCACGGTGCCGACGGGGCCGGGATCCCCCGCCCATCAGGGGGCGGAGTTACCTCCCTTAGGGAGGGGAAAGGCTGCACACAAGAGGAGGCACTGCAGCCCCTCTCCAGACAGGGCTGTGGAGCTCTTTTCTCACAGCCCTCCGCTCATGTTGCAGACTCCAACCAGAAGGCAGGGGTCCCCCCTAGCCTACCCGGAGCCCCCTTCTCCTTTTCTGCAATCAGCCTCCCCATGGCTGGCACCACCCTCACCCTTCCTGGGATTTGAAACGCTGGACTATTATGCAAAATCGCTCTCTCCAGTGTCTCGACGATCCCCCTCTCCCAGACACAGAGGGTACGTGCAAAGGGAATGGTCAAGGTCACCTTCCCAGGAACAGTGCCTATACTGCCATGGTCGTCCCTACCACGCAGGGCATGGACACCATCGGCAATCTACCAGGGAAAGATCCCCACATACTACCTCGTACCCCCGAGGGCAATCGCGATCGGGGACAGAGACTCAAATGTCCCAGGGGGGACTGGCCGTAGACCCACGAGATTTTTCCCTCGCATACCTCCAGCGAGAGGGCGCACCATCACCATCAAGAACCGGAAGGGTCCAAAGAAATGTACCCCAGCGGTTCCTCGTTTTCCTCCCCGGATGAGGCCACGGCCTTAGGGGACGTCCATCCTAAGGACGATTTCAAACAGTTTCAGGAGCTGTTTAAGAGGGTAGCTTTCACGCAAGGCATCCAGACAGCACAAGTGCAAGAGAAACATCATAAGCTCCTTAAAAATTTGAGCTCCCCGGCCTCCTCCAGAGTAGCAATACCGCTTGATGAAGCGATCTTGGAGTCCGCCACTACCATATGGCAGACCCCTGCAACTATTCCGCCTGTTCAAAAGAGAGCGGATAAGAAATACTTCGTGCCGGCGAAGGGCATGGAGTTCTTGTTTAGCCACCCCCAGCCAAACTCCTTGGTGGTGGAGTCCTCGCAACAAAGACTAAAAACATCTCAATTTAAAACAGGGGGAACGGACAGAGATGCCAAGAAGCTAGAGCTGTTCGGCAGAAAGGTCTACTCCTCCTCCACCTTAACGTTGCGCATGGCAAATTACGCAGCGCACTTGGCGAACCATAATTTCGACAACTATGCCAGATTAACTTCCCTCATGGACTCGCTTCCAGAGGACAAAAAGCCGGTCCTCAAGGCCATAGTGCAAGAGGGGTACGCGGCTGCGAGGATGGAAGTTCAGATTGCTTTGGACGTTGCGGACACGGCAGCACGTTCCACAGCAACTGCAGTGGTGATGCGATGGGAGTCCTGGCTCCAGACCTCGGGTATACCGAGAGATCTGCAAGCGAAGATAGTCGACCTTCCCTTCGACTTGCAGAAGCTGTTTGCTGAATCAACTGACTCGGTCCTTCATTCCAGTAAAGATTCAAGAGCCACACTCAGGACCCTGGGGATTTACACCCCTCCATACTCAAAGAAAAGGTACTACACACAGCAAAGGCGGTACCAGTACCAGCAACAGCGCCCCCAGTATCACAGGGGTTACGAGCAAGGGCGGCATCAGCAGCACCAGCAGTACAGAACCCCCAGGTGACGCTCACAACAGGGCCGTCCGTCCTCGGGGCGGGGCCAAAGGCCACAAGTTTGACATACAGATCCAGGGCTGCGCCATCACCACCATTGCACAAGATCATCCGAAACGGCTTTTTCACCATCGCCTCCGACCATTCTACGACCAGTGGCAAAGGATCACCACAGACAAATGGGTGCTGGAGATCATAGCCACGGGGTACGCCATCCCCTTCCAGTCACTCCCGCCGCCGCGACCCCCGCCCAAGCCCCACCCTCAGGAGGCCTCCCATGTAGCCAGGCTCAGGCAGGAGGTGGCCCACCTCGAGTTCTTAGGGGCGGTGGAGAAGGTGCTGGAGCAACTGCAAGGGAAAGGGTTCTACTCTCGGTATTTCCTGACGGAGAAAAAGACAGGAGGCTGGAGGCCCATCTTAGACCTTCGTGGCCTCAACAGGTATCTACGCAAGCAACGTTTTCGGATGATCACGATTGCCTCCATCCTTACAGCACTGGACGATGGAGACTGGTTCGCAGCCCTCGATCTACAAGACGCATACTTCCACATAACCATCCATCCGGCTCACCGGCGTTTTCTCCGGTTCATGGTGGGCAACGAACACTTCCAATACAAGGTCCTACCGTTTGGCCTTTCCTCGGCCCCCAGAGTCTTCACCAAGACCCTGGCAGTGGTGTCAGCCTACCTGCACAGACAGGGGGTGTTTATCTTCCCGTATCTGGGGGACTGCCTGCTCAAAGGGACCTCGAAAAGGGAGGTCCTCCGCATGATACGCGTCACAGCAAACACGTTCTCCTCACTTGGCCTGGTTATCAATCTGGCAAAATCAAAGATAGACCCCTCACAGGACATAGAGTTCATAGGGGCTCGCATAAACTCGGTCTCGGCGAGAGTATACCTACCAGAGGCTCGCTTTCGAGCCATCGGTTCCCTCGTGCAGGTCATCACCTTCAGCCCTACAGTGCCGGTCTTGACGTGCTTGCAGCTGCTGGGCCACATGGCAGCGGCGACGTTTGTGGTACAGAACGCCAGGTTGCACATGCGCAGCATGCAACACTGGCTGGCAAGTGTATACAAGCCGGCAGTACACACCGTTCACAGGGTGGTGTCGCCCTCACCTGGGGTGCGCGAATCCCTGCAATGGTGGGTAAACCCCGGGAACTTGCTAACAGGGGTACCCTTCCATCAGCCGCAAATATCGGTTTTCCTCACTACGGATGCCTCCCTCATAGGGTGGGGAGCGCACATGGGCGAAGAGGTGGCTCAAGGACTGTGGTCACCCACGGAACAGTCTCTACATATCAATGTTCTAGAGCTCAGAGCAGTGTTCAACGCCTGCAAACACTTTCGAGACCGTATACGAGGCAAAGTCGTCGGGATCAGTACGGACAATACCTCCACCATGTTTTACATAAACAGGCAAGGAGGAGCTCGATCCCGTACCTTATGCGCGGAAGCAATCCGCCTATGGAACTGGTGCATCGCCCACGATATAATCCTGAGAGCCTCATACTTGCCGGGCGCGCACAACGTGAAGGCAGACCAGTTGAGTAGGCGTTTTGCGCTCACCCACGAGTGGCAGATCCGTCCCGATCTACTACGGCCGATTTTCCACGCATGGGGGTTTCCCCAAATAGATCTGTTTGCCACTCAGCACAACAAACAGTGCCCACGATTCTCCTCCAGAGCAGGGCTGGGCCGGGGGTCCCTGGGGGACGCGTTTGCGATCCCGTGGGGGGGCCCCCTGCTTTACGCGTTTCCCCCCGCAGTGCTGATCCACAAGGTTCTGCAAAAAGCCAGGAGAGAAAAGGCTCGGATGATCCTGATAGTCCCAACGTGGGATCGCCAACAATGGTTCCCCCTACTCCTGCGCATGTCGGACCGCCCACTGATGCCTCTTCCGGCGGCGCCGGATCTGCTCACGCAAGCCCAGGGGTCCATAGTGCATCCGCACCCCCAAAGCCTGCGACTGCAAGCGTGGCTAATCCATGGCTCAGCTCCCTAGAGAGCACGTGCACAGTGGAAGTACAGCAAGTCCTAGAAAGTAGCAGGAGGACTTCCACCAGGAAGACCTACAAGCAAAAATGGACTCGCTTCATGGCTTGGTGTTCTACCAAGCAGCTGGCCCCCCTTTCGGTGCCTATACCTACAATTCTAGAGTATTTACTGGACCTCAAGAGAGCAGGACTCTCGCTATCCTCGTTAAAGGTCCACCTTGCCGCCATCTCGGCGTTCAGACATGAGGATGGGGGGCACACGGTGTTCGCCCACCCTATGGTTACCAGGTTCCTCAAAGGGTTGGTAAACCTCTACCCCCCTCGGAAACCGATTCCACCCTCGTGGAGCTTGGACCTGGTGCTTACCACACTCATGGGACCACCGTTCGAGCCCTTGGCCACGGTTCCCCTTCGCCTCCTTACAATAAAGACGACCTTTCTTCTTGCAATTACGTCGGCTCGTCGGGTGAGCGAGCTTGCGGCAGTCATGGCAACGCCACCCTGCACTGTCTTTTCCAAGGAGGCGGTAACCATACGGCTGCATCCAGCCTTTGTTCCCAAAGTTTCTTCCGAGTTTCACATCAATGAACCTATTGTTCTACCCTCGTTTTATCCAAAGCCTCATACCTCCAGCGAAGAGGCGCGCCTACACCTCCTGGACGTGAGGAGGGTGCTAGCCTTCTACGTAGACAGGACCAAGTCCTTCCGGAAAACGGATAGACTCCTAGTCTCCCTCGCTCCCAAATCAAAAGGAGAAGGTCTCTCATCGCAGAGAATTTCAAAGCACATTGTATCCTGCATAAAAATGTGCTACGAGCTCAAAAAGACTCCTTTGTCGGCCACTCCCAGGGCTCATTCCACCAGGGCGGTGGCAGCATCAACAGCCTTTTTCAAGGGCGTTGCATTGAAAGACATTTGCAGAGCGGCGACCTGGTCATCCTACGACACCTTCGCCAAACATTACGCCCTTCACAGGGTATTCCAAGAGGATACCCGTCTCTCCGCAGCGGTCCTCTCGGGGACCAGCTGCACTTAATCCGATTACCCACCACCTATCTTGGGTTACTGCTGGGTAGTCACCTATTGTGGAGCACCCACGGGGACACTCGAAGAAGAAAGAGAAGTTACTCACCGTAGTAACGGTGGTTCTTCGAGATGTGTCCCCGTGGGTGCTCCACTTCCCGCCCATCCTCCCCGCTTCGGATCTCTGTTAGTGTTTTGCAGGGGCACCCGAGGCGGTTGGTCGAGGAACTGGCGGGGACCGGATCGCGCACATGGCCAGGAGCGTGCCAGGGAGCGGTGCGCGCCGGCGCATGCGCGGTCCGGCAGAAACTGCTTGGAAGATCCGATCTGCGGCGCCGGCCAAGCCGTCACCTATTGTGGAGCACCCACGGGGACACATCTCGAAGAACCACCGTTACTACGGTGAGTAACTTCTCTTTTTGCTCTACTCTGCATTGATTAGGCCTCAGCTAATCCAGTTCTGGCTACCACATTTCAGGAAAGATGTGGACAGATTGGAGAAGGCCCAGAGAAGAGCAACAAAATGATTAAAGCGACCAATGAGAGAAGATTGAAAGAACTGGTTTTTTTTTTTTTTTTTAGTCTGGAAAATTGAAGAGTGAGAGGGGACATGGTAACAGCTTTCAAATATATAAAAATCGTTACGAGGAGGAAGGAGAAAAATTATTCTTCTTAACCTCTGATGCTAAGACAAGAAGCAACAGGGTTAAATTGCAGCAGGAAAGGTTAAGGTTGGACATTTGGAGAAACTTCCTAGTTGTCAGGGTTGTTCAGTATTGGATTTACTTTTCTAGGGAGGTTGGGGAATCTCCATCATTGGAGATTTTTTAGAGCAGGTTGAACAGACACTTGTCAGGGATGATCTAGCGGGTACTTGGTCCTGCCTTGGGCATGAGGGACTGGACTGATGATCTCCTGAGGTGTCTTTCAGCCGTGTGATTCTGTGAGTGTGGGGGACTGAATTAGACGACCCGTTGGGATCCCTTCTGGTCCTAGGTTCTGGGGCAGGTTAGATTAAAAAAAAATATCTGTAAGGGATGGTGATAGG
This sequence comes from Carettochelys insculpta, assembly GCF_033958435.1. Lineage (NCBI taxonomy): Eukaryota > Metazoa > Chordata > Testudines > Carettochelyidae > Carettochelys > Carettochelys insculpta. The sequence continues at coordinate 121,179,582 of NC_134142.1, read as the reverse complement.
TCCTGCCACGAGGGCAGGGGACTAGACTCGATGACTTCTCAAGGTCCCTTCCAGTTCTATGAGAAATGTATGATATATGTGTGATTCTAACGTCAGCAGGGTCTGAATGAACTCCCCCTGGACAGCTAGTTGGAGAAGGTCCACATAAACACACACACACCACCCAGCAATCCAGCAGACAGTCAACGTGGTCAGCTTTGGCTGATGTTAGGTTACAAATCAGTACTGAACACGGGCAGTAGTGAAACACTGTTATCAATGTTTCTGTTTTTATTGTAAAGGGGAGCAGAACTGTGCTTAGTTTGTCCAAATAGACGGGATCGTACTCCACTGAAATGAACTCGCTAAGCTAGAGGCTCAAATGCCAGACCCTGTGAAGGTAAGAAAGGGTGTGGACCAATGTCCTTGCCAAGAGGTGTGGGTTGTATCTCAGAGCCACAGGCCAAGTTTAGCCTGGCCCTCCCCTCTGTTCAAATTAAGGCTGCATGAGGAGTCTGTTGTTTTGTAAAGTGATTATTAGAGCTGAAATTACTAATTGTGGGACAGTATTTCTGCCCAGCCTGGTTCAGCAAGACATTTCTCCCACTACGAGCTGACAATCATTAGGAGCTGGGTGAAACCTCAGAAAACTGACCAGCGGAGGTCACAGTAGAGAAGTGGCAGCAGAAGGTGATAAGGAACAGTCAGCATGAATTTGAAAAGAACAGATCATGTCAAGCCAACCAGCTGACTCTCTTAGATGGGATAACTAGCTTTGTGGATAAGGGGGAAGCAGTAGATGTAGTAGATGCATGGAGTGGCCAGCAGGGTGGCTGGCAAAGTCACCGGTGGAGCAGTGAGCAACTGGTGGGGTATCAAAGGAGAGCAGCAAGAGGCTGGTGGCGAGGTGGCCAGTGGAGCAAAATGGCAGCTGGCAAGAGGGCCAACCAGCGCATGTTTAGATGGCAGAGGGAGCAAAATGCTTCCTTCCTCTTCCACTCTGCCACTTGGGGTGGGGGGCAGGGTGAGCTCACAGAGATTCATCTCTGAATGCTGGGTCCTTATTGAACTAGGACAACCATGTGAGTGGGGTACAGTGAGTTAGCAGAGGAATGGAATGTTGCCACAGTAAAGGAATGTTTGACTGTAGAACTCAAGAACACAAGGCAGAAGACACTGCCCAACATAGCCCGGGATTGGTGTTTCGTTTGCAGTTTTCTGCTTATGAATTCTGCTTGTGGCATTTGCCCTAATTAATATTGGATTGCTTCCCTCTCTTCTTTAAAAACATTGCTTCCTAGAGGTGCCATGTGGTATTTAATTTTCCCAGGTTACTGGGTGGGGACTCAAGTTGGTTCTGTGCTGATTGTTTCTCAGGAACCAGTAGAAATTGAACCTGGCCTTGGTTGCTGCTGACTCCATCTGATCCTACTAATGACTGGTAACTTCTTTTGTATTTTGCTGCTCTGTCCACCCTGGATTCTGTACTTTCCGCTTCAGCTCATCAGAGGAAGTGGGTTTAACTCATGAAAGTGCCTGACCTAATAAATGTGTTAGTCTGTAAAGGGCCACAGGACTGCTTGTTCTCTTTTATATGGAACTCAAAAGGAAGCCTAATTCCAAGTAACCTCCACTGGACTAACCAAATGTTTTGACCACAGCCAAACCAAACCTGAACTTAACCATGAACCCTTCCTAGAATTTCTACTTACCTGTAAAACGTGACTCCTAATAGGAAATTGACAGCTATAGGCACCCAGCCCAAAGTCAGCAATCCACACTCCTTCCCATTCTCATGAATCTGTGTAGTTGGATAGATTGACAGTATTTCTGGGTGAGTTCCTGAAGATACAATACCCACTTAAGGAAATGAAGAAACAGATTGACAGAGCCAGATGTGTACCCAGAACCTCCTGCTACAAGACAGGTCCAACAAGCAAAACAATAGAACACCACTGGCCATCACATACAGCCCCCAGCTAAAGCCTCTCCGGTGCACCATCAGTGATCTACAACCCATTCTGGACAATGATCCTTCACTCTCACAGACCTTGGGAGACCAGCCTGTCCTCATGTACAGACAGCCTGTCAACCTTAAACAAATTCTCACCAGCAACTACAGACAACACTACAGTAACTCTAAACCTGAAACCAATCTCTGCAACAAACCTCGGTGCCAACTCTACTCACATATCTACACCAGTGATATCATCACAGGACCTAACCACATCAACCACACCATCAGAGGCTCTTTCACCTGCACATCTACTAATATAATATATGCCAAACTCCGCCATGAAGCCTCTATGAGCACCATGCCAGTCCCAAGCCTGGAGGAAGGAGGAGGGTTGGTCAGATGTGTGTCGATGCACTGACCGTCAAACAACAATACGAATGAAATCTGATGCCAGTAATGATTGAAGAACCGAAAGAGATCTTTCCACCGGGCATCAAGAGCGAGACCGATATTTTGAAGGAGGAAGTAGAAGAAGCAGTCAAACGACGAAAGAACAACAAGAGCCCTGGAAATAAGATCATGGGAGAGATGATCAAATACGGCGGAGAAAGCATGATCCAGGAAATACACCGACTACGTAATATAGCATGGAAAGAAGGGAAGGGACCTAAGGAATGGACAAGATCTGTGTTTGTGACAATACCCAAGAAAGGAAGTGCACTGGGGTGCAAGAACTACAGACGATTGCCCTAACTTGTCATCTAGGCAAGGTGCTGATGATGATATTGTCGGAGAGATGGAAATCGCAGATAGAAGAACATATAGCAGACGAGCAAGCAGGGTTCAGAAAAGATAGAAGTACCGTACAGCAGATATTGGCACTCAGACTGATAGCGGAGAAGGCTCGACGAAAGAATGAGAACGTATACACTTGCTTCGTCGATATTTTTTTTTTTTTCAAAAGGCATTTGACAGTATAGATCAGAAAGTGACATGGGCGATGTTGGAGTCATACGGAGTAGATAGCAGACTGACATGGTTGTTTGAAGGATATCAATGATAATGCAGAGGCAGCGGTGAGAACATGCGAGGGGTTGGGAAGTTGGTTTAAAACAAGTAGAGAGATGAGACAAGGAGATCCAATATCGCCAAGTATCTTCATCGCACATCTGGAGAGAGCCATGGATAAGATCAAGGAAGGGGTAGGAGGGATATCTGTGCACAGGAAAAGAATTACCAACTTGAGGTTCGTGAATGATATATCATTGAGGAAGATAAGGAGAAGCTAGCGAAAACTGTGCGGGTGTTAAACGAAGAAGGGAAGTGGTATGGACTGATTATGAACATTGATAAAACAAAAACAATGGTATCTGGAGATAAGGAAATAGGAAGGCAGATCAGTGTAGATGGTATTGAACTAGGAAATGTAGAGAAGCTCACATATCTGGGGAGCAACATGATGTATGATCTAGACTGTAAGAAGGAAATAGCGACTAGAATAGTGACAGCAAGAGCGAGTTTGAAGGCAATGGATAAGATCTGGAAAACCAAAGCAATTAGCTTGAGAATGAAGCTGGGCATCTTGAAAATGTGTGTATTCAGCAGCATGTTGTATGGATGTGAGATGTGGGCGAGAGTGAAAGATTTGAAAAGAAGAATATTGGCATTCGAAAGAAGTTCTTATAGAAAGATTCTGAGAATAGGATGGATGCAGCAGGTCACCAATGAGGAATTATATAGAAAGATACAGCCGAAAGAGAACCTGCTGCACAAGGTTATAAAACAGAAGCTACGACTATTTGGGCCTATTTGCAGAATGAATGATGAATGAAAAATCAAGTCCCTGGTATTCGGCATAATGGACGGTTCGAATAGGAGAGTCAGACCCCACAGAGAATGGATAGATGATATAATAGATTAGCGCGGAGCTTGTCTACAGAAACTAAGCCACTCTGCACTGGATAGGGAAAGATGGAAGGAAGTAGTGAGAGAGGCATTAGACACTAACGCGCGCTAAGCCCCTGCTTATTGATGATGATGATCGTATGCCAGCAATGCCCCTCTGCCATATACATTGGCCAAACTGGAAAGTTTCTATGTAAAAGAATAAATGGACCCAAATCAGACACCAGGAATGGTAATATACAGAAGCCTGTAGGAGAACACTTCAGTCTCCCTGGACATTCAGTAACAGATTTAAAAGTAGCAGTCCTACAACAAACAAAAACTTCAAAACCAGACTTCAAAGAGAAACTGCAGAGCTGCAATTCATTTGCAAATTTGACACCATCAACCAAAAATTGAACAGAGCCTGAGAGTGGTAGGCCAATTATAAAAGCGGTTTCTCCACGTTAGCTACTGATAATGGGTCACATCTTCTGAGACTGAATTGACCTGATTTCTCTTCTCTTGATGTTCACAGCTCCACATTAACTGCTGATAATGAGCCACACCTGCTGTGACTGCACTGACATGGTCAACTCTGGCCCTTCTCTTGACTACAGCGCCCTCCTTTTCATAAGCCCACATATTTTAAACCCCCCACTCATGAATCTGACGGAGCAGGTCTTTGCCCACAAAAGCGGATGCTCCATAATATCTATTTGTCCACGAGGTGCCACAGGACTCCTTGTTGTTTTTGAAGAGACAGACTAACTCGGCTACTCCTCTGATATTTCGTAGCAATGCTGTATCTCAAGTTGTCTTCCTTCCATGGAGTCTCCTGCTTCCGTCTTACAGTGGCTAAATGCACAAAATGGCCGTGGGTTATGGCAGGTCCAGGTTATGGGAATTCCCCTTCTCCAGTATCAGCATGAACGTCTCTTCCTGGACTCTCCCAGCATCAATAAATCAGCAGCTGATCATCCGTGTTCAAAATCTGAACCAAAGTGATGTCTTTCAGGAAGCTTTGGCTCTGGCATGCCTCCACCGGGTAAGCATTCTGTAACAAGCGATCCTCCAGTGCAAATGCTCTGCCTCCGGTTTCCAAAAGTGCACACCGAGATGCTCTGTGCAAAAGCATTTCCTCTCCTTTGGGTTTGTAGGGTGCCATGGGAGTGCTGCAGCCTCTTCTTTGGGAGGCCGGAGAGGGTCCTGATGGTGGATGAATAGCTGCCTGATGCTGCCAGAAAGGATCAGAGATTCATCCACCCCTGCTGCATCCCACAGGCTTGTCAACAACACATGTTGCTGAATGGTACCAAAGGACGATGGTAGATTCTGAACACTAACGAGTTGAACAGATCACACCTGGATTTGTTCGCAGAAACAGATGGAGGAAGTCGTTGACATTCACTGAGCAGAGGTGTGAAATGCTCATGGGTAAACTTACTCTATTGAGAAAGAGGTTTGCTCCTGCTACAACTTCTGCGTGGCTTTGAAGAGTAGCCCTAAATAAAGCACAATACAGCACTCTAACCCAATGTGACAAAAGCCTTGTACAGCTGTGGAGAAATTTGCATTCTTAAGGAAAGGCTGCATCTTTCCTCTGCTTTGCGCTGATTAGGCCTCAGTTGGAATACTGTGTCCAGTTCTGGGCACCACGTTTCATGAAAGATGTGGAAAAATTGTCGAAGGTACAGAGAAGAGCAACAAGAATGATTAAAGGTCTAGAGAACATGAGCTCTGAGGGAAGACTGAAAGAATTGGGCTTGTTTTGTTTAGAGATGACTGGGAGGGGACATGATAGTGGTTTACAAGTACCTGAAAGAGGATTACTTGGATGTGGGAGAAAAATAGTTCTCCTTGGCCTCTGAGAATAGGACAAGAAACAGTGGACTTAGACTGCAGCAAGGGAGGTTTAGGCTGGACATTAGGAAAAACTTCCTAATTACCGGGGTGGTTAAACATTGGAATAAATTGTGTAGGGAGGTTGTGGAATCTCCACTACTGGAGATATTTAAGAGGAGGTTAGTTAGACATTTATCAGGGGTGGTGTACCAGGAGTTTCCAGCCTATGGGTCGGGATCCAAACATGGGTCACCATTAGATTTTCTAGGTGTCACCAGATGGGCAGCTCCGAGCCACATGTGACTTTTTAAGGAGCCATTTGCAGCTCCTGCCACTGCAAAATTCACTCCACAGCTCCCAGTCTCTGCTTAGCCATGCTGAAATGGAACTCAATTTAATTGGTTTAATGGGTGGCAGGAGGGATCCAGCCATTAAACCAATTAAATTGAGTTCCATTTCAGTGCCACAGTGCAGGGAACTGCCCGTGTTGCAGGTGGGGGAAGGGAGTAGGAGGGCTTGATGGGAGCCACGTGGAGGAAGTGGCGATGACCCAATGCAGGAGCAGCAAGAGGCTGTCTCGGCGCTTGTGTGAGGTAGCAGGGACATTTTGGGACTGAGCGGGGTTTAAGCCTGGGGAAGATGGTGAGGCATGAATCAAGTTTTATAAAAACAAATTTTCCTCCCCACCCAACAGTTTTGAGTGGCCTTGGGTCACAAAAATCTTAGTGAATCATCAAAATGGGTCGCCGTCTCAAAAAGGCTGGGATCCGCTGGGAGGGCAAGGGGCTGGACTTGCTGACCTCTTAAGGACCCTTCCAGTTCTGGTGTTCTATGATTCTTGGATTATATCTTTGAACTATATGAAGGCGAAGTCACTGGTACCTGAGAATCCAAGGGCAGACTGGTGGTCAAAAATTAGTTCTTTGAACTTGAAGACCTCCTTGGGCAGGTAGATGCTGATGGATGGAGCAGGGCGATCCTTGTCAGTTTCTGTAGTTGCTAACCAGCATTTTCACCTTTCCCAAATGACTGCCCCTCCACTTGTTTGCATCCAACCTCTCGGTCAACTTGGTTGCAAAGCCTTGCCTTCGTAAGGCACTGGGAATGAAAGGAAACTGCAAGGAGCCCTGGAGAAGAGCATACTGAAGTCGTCGCATCCCTAAATATCTCCGTATCCTTGGGCACACTGGAATAGAAAGGGCATCAGAAAGGACCCTGTAGACCTCACGTGACAGGGCTGAACAGAAAGCTGCCTGAAGCTCCTGAAAAGCATCCTGTGGCCCGTCCATTCCTTCTAGATCCCACGAGCTTGTTGGCAATGCCTCAGGCTGAAACATGGCTTGTGGCCATAGTCCATCTCCAGAAGGAGCTCATTTCTGAAGGATGCTGATGCTGCCACTGTACTGTAAGTAGGCTGGAGTCTAGTATGAAGGAGATTCCTCCTGCTTCCTGGATTCTATCAAGCTGCACCTGCCGTCCCATGACCTCCGTTGTGAACTTCCCCAGAAAGGGCAGGTCTGGGACAAAATGAAAGCAGATAAAGATGCCAGAATGACAGGGTGGTTTCACGTGCAATTAACAGTCCCTATGTGGATCTTTGCTGGCTTTTGGGCCCCTTGGGTTCCTCACTCATTAACTCCCACCGGAATGAGCTTGGAGAGAGCCTCAGAGCGCACCACTGCTTTCATGGAGGCTGGGTCAGCCGAGGGCTCTAAGCACCTAGACCGTCTTTGGTGTAGGGTCTGTAAGACTCAACCCAGGCCGGTCTTCCTTGCTTTCCATTCTCAGTGACTTGAACACATCATGCTCATTTGAAACATGTGACCCACAAAAAAAAAAAAAAAAGTCCCCAGCCTCTAAAGAGAGGAAGTGCCGGTGGTGAGAGGAACTGAAAGAATCCGCACAAGCCTCTCGCTGCCTTGCTCATTTCCCCTCTGATCCTGCCACCCAGCACGTCTTGGCTCTCCTCTTTGGAGCAAAGGGGAGAGGGGGCTCTGCACCATGGATGACTTGGGTAAGTGAATCTCCCTTCCAGTGGGAGAGGAAGGAGAGGGCGCTTGAGTGAGGTCCCCAGATTGGCTTGGGTGCTGACACTGCAGCGGCTAGGCTACTGGGAGGGCAGGGATATTTCTATATTTCATTGTCTCTCCTCCTCCTTGTCCTCCCACACCCCCTATGCTACTGCTTACTTAGAAGACAAAAAGCAGAAGTGGTTCTGACTCTAATGGACCCTTTGCAGCACAATTCCTCTCTTCCCCGTTAAAGCGCTGCCTGGAGGCACAGGTGCAGACTTGGTGGGTGCTGGGGGACTGAAGCACTCGTGCAAAACAATAGTGATGCTCAGCACCCAGCAGTCTGAGTACTGTGTATTGTGAGGAGCTCTGTGCTGCCAGCAGCTTCTGCCCCTGGGAGTTTGTGTGTCAACGAAGGGAGGGTGATTCATATAACAAAAGGCTTGGCTTTAAATTAAATTAAGGATCATTAGGTGGTCCTGAATCGCTCCTGGGCACTCCAGTTAAAAGATGGGAAATAAAGCGTAGGAAAAAATGGCCCGTTTTCAGAAGAGAGAGGAGTAAATAGGAGTGTCCCTGGAGCGGCTTGTGCTGACTTGGGATCAGTCCTGTACAACATATTTATAACTGACCTGCAGAAAGGGGTAAACAGTGAGGTGGCAAAGTTCGCAGAAGACACGCTTCTTAAGACAGTTAAGGTCAAAATAGACTGCAAAGAGCTACAAACAGGGTTGTTCTTAGGATTTATGGGCCTGTATGCAGTACTATTAAAGTGATGCCCCTATGCCAAATGGCAGATTTGGGTGGGAGGTGACAAATTTTTAGAGATGCTATCTTATACTCTTCAGCAACACATGAAATATTTTAAAGCAAGTTTTAAACTAAGGTCCTGTAGCCTGACATAGTAAGTTCAGAAACTGACGCCGTGTACCGGGCATTGACAAATTCTTGTTAAACAGCTTCATTGCCGCTCAGATGACTTTTTTACATCTGATGAAGCAGATCTTTGCCCATGAAAGCTTATGCTCCAAAATATCTGTCTATAAGGTGCCACAGAACTTCTTTTTGTTTTTGAAGATACAGACTAACTCAGCGACCTCTCTGATACTTTTACAGGTTTGATGTTCTGCTAAGAGCTGTGTGAGGCTTTTCACTTTTAAGTTAACTGGACTTGCTCCAGAGAAAGCAGAGCTGCAGAACAGGGAGAGGGAAGAGGCATGTGGGTGGACATTCAGACCCAGGGATGCCCCAGATTTTTGGGTGCCCTACGCATCTATATATGCTGCCTATCAGTAAGGGCAGCTCTGGTTACAAAGAGATGTGACAAAACTGAGCGATTGGCAATAAAATGGCAGACGAAAAATTGCCAAGTAGTGCACGTGACAAAATATAACCCCAACTATGCACCTAAAATCACTGTTACCCCCATCAGAAAGGACATCTTGCAGTTCGCTATAAGCACTATGTTTCTGCCATACTGCAAATTCACACAAATCCTTCTCACTGCCTGTGGCAGCTTGACCTGTGGAATTCTCATTCTCCTGCTTCAGAAGGAAAAATATGATCCCCAGTCATCAACGGGAGAGATGCAACTGAGTAAACATAGCTGTCCTTAACGTGCATCAAAATAATATCAGGGAATGCAGATGTAACTAAGATTGCTGACAGTTTCATGTCCATGAATAAATAAGACACAATGTCTTTAACCTGGGACGTGACTGAAGACAGCTTGTAGGTGACTGCAATGATTTTAATGCACTGTAATTCATAAGGTAATTATGTAGTTCATAACAATTGAATTATTATGAAAAGAGTGAAGGTACACAGTAGATACAGTCAATAAGTAGAAAGAGCGTATAAGTAGGCTGAAAATAGCCTACCGACAAAAGTGGTAGAGCACCACTCCAAACGCACATACCTCTTTGAAAGCACCTGCCAGCAAAAACAAGTGTCAGTGCCTATGCCTGGAGGGTGGCGAGAATGAGGTTGTGCGGTACCTAAGTGGCATTGGCATGGAGGGCAGTGGCTCCAGAGCTGGAACTAAGTTTCTACCCTGTCTCCAAAAATGCAGCGTTAGTAAGGCTAGTTGAAGATGGAGGTGTGATGCTGCAACAAGCTGTGTGATTGCTGGCAAGGAGATGTCTGATAAAGATGTGAGCAAAAGAATATGATAATGAGATACAGTGACCCATATGTAGGGTTGTTAACCCCAGTAAGGGATGGTGATCGCACGGAGGTCGGAAGGAGGAGGGAGGAGGGGGAGATGATACAACCGTTCTCTTAGGTGGTGTTTTGGTTGCCCTGACTCATAATGAGAGGACAAGGGGATGGTGAATGAAATTAAAAGGTGGCAAGTTCAAAATGGTTAAAACAAAATCTTTTCTCACGCAGACTGTGGATCTTACCGGGTAAGGTGAAAAAGGACACACACTGCCCCTTTGGTCCAAGTGTTTAGCCCACGGGTGGCCAACCTTTTGCATTGGGGGCCACATGGCAATTGTTTACATGTTCCAGGGGCCAAACACAAAATGGCCCCCCAACCCCCCCACCTGTAGCCAAAAATGCGAAACTGTTTCCTTGCTCAAAAATCCATGTGTGAATTTCCAGTGAGTGCTCCGAACAGGCTGTATCCTTGGTCTTCCTCCCCAGGCCGTGCTCGTGACTGCTTCTCTGTGTCTTTCACACACACAGCATGCCAAATAAGCCAGGGGAGCTTTGGGTTTTCAGTCAGTTCCACAGAAACCGTACCCTTTCTCCCAGGCTTAGCTCTGGCTCGAGCCTTTTGCTGCAGTCTTGGATGGTGGCTTGTAGAGTATCCAACTGTCACTACATAAGAAGGACACAACCCGCTCCTTCAGTTTAGCCCAAATTAAGGGTGGTGAATCATAAAATCACAAAACACCAGAACGGGAAGGCACCTTGAGAGGTCATGAAGTCCAGGCCCCTGTCCTTACAGCAGGACCAAGCACCATCTAGACCAGCGATCCCAACCTTTTTGAGCTGGTGACTCATTCTGACGACTCAGTCAGACTTTGTGACCCCAAGGCCACTCAAAACCGGGGGGCAGGGAGGTGGAGAGATTCTCCCCTGGGGGAAAAAAAATGTATATATCTTCATCCCCCTCCCCCCGCCACCAGACAAACACTTCACAGCCCTAAAATGCCCCCCTCCAGTCCCCAGGCTTAAACCCCTCGCAGCCCCAAAGCACCCCCCCCACACCTACCTCACGAGCATCGCTGCTGCCCGTCCCGCTCCTTTACCAGGCTGCCATTTCCTCTGTGCAGCTCCCCACAGCGTCTACTCCTTGCCCCACCTGCAGTGCAGACAGTTCCCTGCCCTGCCATGCTGAAAGGGGACTCAATTTAATTGGTTTAAGAGCCTGAGCTCCATTTCAATGCTGCAGGGCAGGGACTGGGAGCCAGAGGACCTTCTCCAATTTCTCCACCTCTTTCCTGAAATGTGGCACCTAGAACTGGATGCAATACTCCTGCTGAAGCCTACTCAGTGCAAATGAGAGTGGAAGAACTACTTCCCAAGGGCTTACGACACCTCTGTTAATGCGTCCCAGAATGGTGATTCCTCTTTTTTTGCAATAGTATCACGTTATTGACTCATACTTAGCTTCTGGTCTACTATGACCACTAGATCCCTTTCTGCAGAACTTCCTAAGCAGTCACTTCTCAATGAACTCAGTCATAACCCTCAACCAGATCAATGATTTAGGGCTGCTGTTGACACAACATAGCATAACACATACATGGGGACAGGAAAGGGAGGCAGTGAAATACTAGCAATGTGGCATGCACATATCTATAGTGAGATCATTTAGTTGATGATCTGCATTGATACATCAGTAATATCTGCTTTCTCGAGCTGCCCCTCAGCCTAGGTGTTTTAGGCTGATTTCCAAAGGCTTCTACGGGGGTTGAGTGTCAGACTCTCATTCACTTTTGGTGGTAACCGGGTGCCTCTCATCCTTAGGCTCTCTGGCAAACACCAGCCTAAATGATGGCTGAGCTTTATGGGTGTTGAGGCAGATGCAGCCCAAGAAGAGAGCTATATGAATGAGATGAGGTCTGCAAAAACCTTACAATGACAGACTTGAGACGCTCAGTCATGTGAGCATCTCGAAGAGAAAGTTAGGAGAAGACTTGACCATGGTCTACACCAGCGGTCAGCAACCTCCCGCACAGGTGCCAAGAGCGGCACATGAGCCAATTTTCATTGGCTCCCGAGGTGGATGCTCAGCCCCCTCCCCCCATGCAGCCGGGAGCTTGCTCAAAGCCAGACAGCCTGTGGATTAACAAAAGACCAAGCTAATGCTACCACCCACCCCTTAAGTGGTAAAGTTCTGCACCTTAATTTATTTATTAAGGAGGCTGTCGTAAGTAGGACTGTTAGTGACTTTAAAAAGTATCTCCAGCACTTAGAGGTCCATACAGAGAGGTCAAAAAGTAAAATTTTGAAATGCCACCTCGGAAAGGTTGCTGAACCCTGGTAGGTATCTACATGGAGCAGAGATGTTTAGTAGCAGAGTGCTCTTTAATCTAGCAGACAATGGCAGAACAAGATCCAGAGGTCTGAAACAAATTTAGGTTTCAGCTGATGTGTACATCTTTAATCGTGAAGGAAATGAGCGATTGGACCCATTTATTGAAGGACAGGGTGGACTTTTCCATCCCTTGGCCTGTTTAAATCAAGACTGTATCTTTCTCCGAAGATACCATGGAGCTCACTCAAAAATTCTGGGTCTCAACACATGGTTCAGGAAGGGACATTTTCTGGCCTGTGTGATGCAGGAGGTCAGAGGAGAGAGGTCCTTCTGGCCGTCAAATAGATGGTGTGGGTCCCGAGAGAATATTTGTAGCAGGAGAAGGCAGTGGCTTTATGGGGCTATTCAGGGATGGCGTGGGGTGTATTAAAGACAGCCGGGCGGTTCACAGGAAGAAGGCAGAAGCAAAAAAGCAAAGCCAGTGGTGCATGTCTGCGTGGCAACCAGAGGGTGTGACGGCAACACACACAGATGCACGCGAGCTACCTCCCTCTAAGTTAGATCAAAGCTAGCTAGAGTAAAAAGAGCAGGAAGCCACCACAGCACAGGCAGCTGTGCAGGCCAGCCCTGCCCTGCCCGCCGAGGGCATGCACAGCTCAGACCTGTCTACACGTGCCTCGGGCCCACTTTCTGACCGGCGTGAGCTGAGAGACGAATGGAGAAGTAGGGAGGTGGAACTGTGAGGATGAGGACCCTCAACCTGAGAAGAAGGAGAGGACCAGCGGAGGAGCTGGAGGGGGAAAGAATGATGTGACAGAGCTGACTAGCGATGGAAACAGGCGTAACGTTTTGCGTGGCTGGAGGGGGGCAAGCGGGGGTGTCGGAGAAGGGTGCTGTGCCATGGACAGATCTTGAGCTCCAGCATTCGGAAGGAAAAGTTTGGCCTGGTTGCAGGGATAGAATGGAGGAGAGACCAGGGAGATCTGGAGCGTGTAGGATGACGTCCACCTTCCAGGCCTACGTGGTGGCTTTGTGTGTGCTGCCCCAGCTCCATGTGATTTACCAGCCTGAGGGGAAAAGGGGATGGAGGCCATCTGTCCGGTGAGAGCAGGACTAAAGAAGAGACAGGGAGGGGAGGGTCACTGGGCGAGAGGCAGACCGGCTAGTAGTGGCTGCAATACGAGTCACATCAAGCATGGCCATGGAAGAGAGGTTTCTTACCGGGGGCATGGAGGGCTTCCTCTGAGTTGCGTCCTGGGAGCTGGCTGGCGTGGGGGCGACGGGGATGAAGTGTTATGTGTCCCGTGCGGAGGGTGCAGAGACCAGTTTATATTGTCCCTCCCTGGTTTTCTCGTCCAGATGCTTTGCTGGCAGAACTGGAACAAAGCTCCACCGACCCCGGAGGGGACTACAGCCTTCTAACCCACAGCTCTGGTGAGGGGGGGCCAGCTGCAGCAACGCCCCAGGCTGGCGTTGCCCAGAACCAGGAGCAGCTCACCACAGGGACTCGTAAGGTATTCCTCTCAGTGCTCGGGTGATCACGTTGCCCTGTGGCAAATACAGGACACCAGCCTCTGGGGATGTGGGGCTGTTCCATGTCAGGGGTCCTCAGCGATGGGGGCAGCTGCCCCACAGTGAGGTACCAGGGATGGGGGCTCCACAGCCTCCTCATGAAGGGGAGTGGAGGAAGGGGGCTCCGCAACCTCCCAGAATGGGGGGTGCCAGGGAATGAGGCAGCCGCCATGTGGCACAGCTCACCGGCAGTGGGAGATACCTCTGAAGGGTGTCCAGGAATGGGGCAGCTGCCCAGCAGAGTAGCTCCCTGGCAGTGGGGGCTGCTGTGTCAAGACACTGGGTGCCAGGGAACAGGACCCCTGCAAAATACAGGAAAATTTTGCCATTTTCTTAAAAAAGGTGAGACGCCTGTGAGCCAGCTTAAGTAAGGGGCTGCCCCAGGAAAAAACGGGACAGATGGTCACTGGCCTCAGAGCCTACAGGGGCTACCTACACACAAGGGACCCACTAGAAATCCATCCTCTACAACAGAGAAGCTGAGACCCTGCAGAACTCAACACACAAAAAAGCCTCTCCTAGGCAGACAGTTGCCTCTGTGCCTGGAGAAGTTGCCCATCAAGCCCTTTTGGAGAATGTCTAGGGGGAGGAGGGATTTACAGATGATCCGTTAATGACTAATTTCCCCTAATCAGCCACGTTCGCAGTGAGGCAGGATCTGGAAATACAGTATAACTGGACTGGGTGTAGGGAGATGGGCAGCTTTCTTTGTAGACCCCTTGCTCTCTGTGTTTCCAGGTACAGCCTGCGTTAAGTACTCAGCCCCAAAAATCAAAGGACAAAAATGTCTACAGGTAAGTACTGACAGAAAGCTGTTTTATCGATGCTTCCTACTCGTGTATTGGTTCTCAACCTGGGGTCCATGGACCCTGGGGGTCTGTCAGGATGCTGCAGGGGGCCATGAAAAAAATGAAATATAAATAAAAATGATCATAGAAAATAAGGTTTAAATGAATTCAAAAGTTGCTATGATTATTTTGAAATTAAATATCTTCCACTACAGTTCTGAATTGCTCTCTGAAAACCTGTGTTAGGGTTTCCTTTTTCATTTAACACAGTGTACATAGTGGCTCAGATGGGCTTTGATGGGGGTCTGCGAATGGTTTGTGGGGTGGTTGGGGGTCCACGAATGATCTGGGGGATAATTGGGGGTCCTCACTAGTGAAAAAGCTGGGAACCACTGGAGTAATGCCTTCTCCCATGGTGCTTAAAGAATCATTAACCTATTCCGATGCCCCGCTGTGGTCAGACAGAGCTGGGGTGAGGTGTCACTGCCCATACCAGCCCCCCTCTGGTGGCCTCGTCAGTTTCGACAGGCTGTAAGCATGGGCCGGAAAGAAGTTTCCAACCCTTCTGTTTGTGCCCATCTCAGTCTGAACCTGACCTGATCCACGGCTGAGTCTGCGGTCAGGAAGGGTGGAACACCAAATAAATCAGAAGGGGCAGAAAGGCCCAAATGCGGTAGATCCAGCTGCGCAGAGGAGGGGTTTGGAGAGACAGCCCTACACAGGAGTTACCAATGGATCTACCATTATACAAATGCACAGGCCTCCCTGCAGGCGGTGGAGAGACTCTACAACCTCTGCTGAAAACCAGCTTATTGGTAGTTGTGACCACAGAGCCCGAAAGCTACACCAAAAGCCACCAGGCAGTGCCTGCGTGGCTTAGCCTGCTGGGCCCCCTGCCAACGTTCCCTCCAATCTCTTCCAGCCAAGTGCATATTTTCTCCCTCCTATTGTAGAATGCATGTTTGAGCGCAGGGAGGCATATGTGGATGTGCATCACCGGTAAAATAAAGAAACCCAGCTCTGGGCAGTCTGCTAATCAGCTGGGTGGCCTTTGAGTGTCTCTGGAACTGTGGCACAAGTGCTCGGCTTACAGGGAACACCAGTCTCTGCCCTGTGTGAAGTGTGCCACAGGCTGGGCCGGGAGAGAGGCACGTTACTGGTGTCTTGGGTAACAGAGGCTTCAGTCAGGATTGCCCCCTTGTGCTAATGGCTGCACACAACGCACAACAGCCTCTAGCCTGAAGGCCTTCCAGTTTTTGATTAAAACTGTTGAGTTGGGAACTTAATAATGATTTAAATGTCATTACTGAGCATTGCACAAGGAATATCCTGCTACCTGGAGGTCTGTGGGCGGTACTGGGGCATGAGAGGGGCTTGGATAGGCAGGCGGTGGCTGGGGAGTCAATAGGCCAGGCTGGGTATCTGCCCTGTTCCGTAAGTGGTACATGAGTGGGCGTGGCTTGGCTATGGGGGAGGTGCTTGGGGTGTGGGCGTGGCTTACAGGAGGGGTTGCAGTGTGTGTAGGTGTGGCTGGGCTGAACAGGTGACACCTGGAGGTGTGGGTGTGGCTTGGCTATGGGGGAGGTGCTTGGGGTGTGGGCGTGGCTTACAGGAGGGGTTGCAGTGTGTGTGGGTGTGGCTGGGCTGAACAAGTGATGAGTGGGGGTGTGGGCATGGCTTGGCTATGAGGGGGGTTTGGGGTGTGGGCATGGCTCATGGGTGGGTGTGTGGGTGTGACTGGGCTGAACAAGTGGTACGTGGGGGTGTGGGCGTGGCTTGGCTATGAGGGAGGGGCTTGGGGTGTGGGTGTGGCTTATGGGGGCTGCACTGTGCATAGGGGCGTGGCTTGATTGGGCAAGTGTTACCTGGGTGTGTGGGCGTGGCTTGGCTAAGGGGATGGCCCATGGGCAGAATACCCCCCACAGCTCCCCACTGACCCCCTCCTCAGTTACCAATCCTTTCCCTCTCCTTCCACAAGTTGCTGGTTTTACTCCTCGCTCTCCAATCAGCTGGCTCTGACTCCACTCCTCCCTCCTGCCACTAGTTTGGGCCCTCGCTCACTGCCTGGGTGTTGAGGGAAACTGCCCCTAAACTCCACAGTTCCCACTTCCAGCACATCCCCCCGCCCTTTCCCCCACCCACCAGCCCCTGACGGCATTTGTTGCCTGTCTACATGGGAAAAACTCAGGAAAGTTAATCCAAATGGCCTTTGAAACTGGATTTGTTAAACTGCATTAAGCCCCCTGTGTGGGCGCTCCCACTTGGAATGGGAGCACCCTTAATTCAGTTCATCTTCACTCACTTCCTGAACAGGACACTCCACCGTCTCGCTGGGGGCCAGACAATGGCTGATGGTGGGGAGATGTGTTTATTTCCCTTCGTGTCCCTTGCACCCTGCTCCGCTTCCATTCCCACTGGGGCAGGCCTCATGCTTCTAGCAAAGCCTCTGATGTCCCTGGGGAGGGTTGTCAGGGAAAGTGGAGTGCCTGGGACCTGGGTAAAGGAGGCTCTTGGTGGCTTTGGAGTTGTCACTTGCTCTCCTCTTTGATGCGGATGTCTCTCTTCCCCCGGCAGTGAGGTTCCAGCTCCACAGCTGTCACTTCCTTCTCCTTCTCCTCCCCCGACGGCGTCTCAGCAGCTGGATGACCTCTTAGCCCATTTGGGCCAGATGCAGTCCAAGGTGAGTCCTGGCCATGCGGTCCCCTTCTCCGGACAAACCAGGGCAGTACTTCCGAGAGCCTCGGTGGAGCTGCCAGCCCAGGGGTTCTTCCTCTAGAATGGTCCCTGCCCTGGGCCAGATTAACCTTTTGTAACCCTGCGCTGTTGGGCTACGGCTCCACCCTCCTGCTCTGTGCTCTGCCCTGAGGCCATATCCTCGGTCAGCCACTTCCCCTGAGGACCCACCGGCCGCTTGTATGGGGGAGAGGGGACAGAGCGGGGGTAAGAGGTGGACGGGGCTATGAGGGCGCTGAGCAGGGATGGGGCCTTGAGATGGAATGTGGGCAGAACAAGGGAGCTGGGCCATGGTCTGGGCACCTGGGCCCTTCTGAGTGTGCGCCTGCCCCCATGGTGCCATTGCAAACTTAGTACTGCCTTGCCCCAGCTTTCAGCCAGCAGTGGCACAGCCTGCTGCATCTCTCCAGTGGTAGGGCCCCACGGGCAATAGAAACAGCTCCCCAGGTGAGGGGGAAAGAGGAGGAGCTGGAGCTGGGCGGAACGTTCACGGGGCTGAATGTTCTCTCTGCCCCGACTCCTCCTTTGTGGCAGATCTCAGCCATTGGTGCTGCCCCGGAGCAGGAACGTGCTGGGGGGCCCTCAGCGGTGGGGCCAAACCCCGGCAGCACTCTCGAGAGCATGCTGGGGGAGCTGACGCAAGATCTGCAAGACCTCGGCATCACTGCCTTGCCCAAGGGCAGCTGTGCTTCCTGCTGCAAACCCATCGCTGGAAAGGTGAGAGGGGAGGGGACGGACGTGTCGGTCTAGCCGCGTGTCCCCCTGTCCTGCTGGGGATGGCTCCTGCCCCTCTTGATTGCTCAGATTGATGAGGTCTCCGTTTCTCAAGGTCTCTCCTTTCCCCTCAAGAAGCTCTGTTGACAGCGGAGTCTCCTGCTGTCTTGGCCACCGTCTCTAGGACCATGCTGTGGCGTGGTGGAATCACAGACGTCCCTGTGGGATTGTCCCTGGTGTGCTGATTGTGCCCCTGACACCTGCCTTCTTGCCCTCTGTGACTCCCCACCACCCTGTCCTGCTTGGCCAGGTCCTCTGGTCTGCCCCAGACAAGGCACAGAGCTGGGATCACTGCCCCCAGCAGAGTAATGCAGACACAACCACTTCAGCTCTGGGAGGACTCTGTTCTAAGGGCTGAGCACCTCTGGAAATCAATCCCCTATGGCTCTTTGAGGACTTCTTTTTGGCTCCCAGTGCCATAAGGGCAAAGTAAAACAAACAAACAAACAAAAAGAAACAACCCCCCCCAAAAAACCTCCTGATTCGTTTCAATAAAGGGTGAACCTCTAAAAGCCCCAAAATGAACAACTCCTGTCTAAACAGCAATTGATATGTGATCTCAGAACGTTGATAACTTCCCCCCCAGCATGCTCCAGAGAGAGAGAAGGTTGGGGAGTGAAGGTCAGGAACACTGGGGCACAAACGCACACATAAAATGTGAGGCTATAGACGAAGTTAAGAAGTTTGTGAACATCCTGCTGTGATCGTGTATGGCATTAAAAATCATTGCGCGTGCGCTGTTTTTAAAACAGGGGCTCCGAAAAGCATGGTTGGACATTATTTATTAAGAACTGTTTTGTATTCACATCCATTGCAGCCCTCGAACTCATTTTTCTACCAAATTGGAAAAAAAGGGCTCTTTCTGCTATTTTACTTGCCGACCCAGCTCTAAGGGAACCAACTCCTTGGCAAATCCTTCTTGCCTGATGTGAAAGTTTTAATTAGGGACAGCTCATAAATTAAGCCCACTTTACCAGTGAAAGTGAGAGATGCACAGTGATTGTCCCTCCACCTTGGTAATGTTTATTTTTACTGGGCTTGGTAGTAAACAAAAGTGTTTTTAGTAAGTATACAGAGCAGGGTGTAAGTGGTGGCAAGTGGCAACAGTGGGATCAAAGTCAGTTACTACATTAAAATGAACAAAAGTGCTTAGCTAGCACTAATCCACTGAGAAACTTGTAATGCAAATTCTTACCCTAAACAGCTGTTCTCAGAGGAACTTCCAGTCAGAGTTGATTTTACTCTAACTTGGGCCTGCAGCTTCTTTGAAGTTCTTTGCCTCCTCTCAGGGCGGGCCAGGCAGTTTCACAGGCTAGCTGAAAACAAAAGCAGATTGCTTCCCATAGTTTAAACAAAGGGCAGGAACGCTTTGTTTGGCATCTCCCATTCCGGTGGAAAAATATCAGATTGAAAATGGATTCTAGTACTGGGGTATGGTCACATCTCTTTCTAGGGCCCACCCCTGTTTGAGCTTGCAGGACAAATAAGGCCATTCGTGGGTCGTTGAGTTGATCACTGAGTCATTAAGATTCCAGGGTATCAATAATGACCTTCATTAGCACATTTAGAATTATAAACAGATTCACACATCATATTTCTATCACCATGTACAAGAATGAGACGTGCGCAAAACCAGGATATACAGATCCAGCAGATTGTAGCTATAAAATTGATATGTTACATGACCTATTTTGCACAAAGCCTTTTAGAGTAATACATATTCATAAGACAATTTTCAAAAGGCTTCCCCCCCCCCCCCCCCGTTCCAGTGGTCTCAGAGACAGAGGATCTGTGGGCAAAGACTTCCTGGGTTTTGTCCCATCTCTAGATGATCACCGCTCTGGGGAAGACGTGGCATCCAGAGCATTTCACCTGCACCCAGTGTGAACAGGAGCTGGGCTCTAGCCCTTTCTATGAGCGAGACGGCCTAGCCTACTGCCAACAAGATTATCACCACCTCTTCTCCCCCCGCTGTGCCTACTGTGCGGCACCCATCCTGGAGGTAAAAGGAGCTGACCCTGCCCTCCTGGTTCTTTCCCCCGCCTGGGATGGTTCCTAGTGGGATTAGCCAGGAGGCTGGTCGTCCTCTGCCCTGGCAGCTCTCTATTGCTGGCCCATGGCTCGCTCACTTCCTTCTCTCTCTGCAGAAAGTCCTGACGGCCATGGACAAGACATGGCACCCAGAGCACTTCTTCTGCACTCACTGTGGGAAAGTGTTCGGCAAGGATGGTGCGTCCCCTGCTCTTCTGCCATCCATGGGAAGTCGGGATGCTCCAGGGATCTAGGCCTCTGCCTTGATCCACAGCCCCATGCTGTCCCAGCCCTGGGCTCCTCTGACCTCTCTTTTCCCCTCAATCCTCACTTGGGTTCCTCACCCTCCCACCTCCTGCTCGTCCACCCCGGGCCCCCTGTGATTGTAGGAGGAACGTGTATCTGGGGCAGTTCTGGAAGGGAGCTGGGTACTCACTGCTACAGTGCTAAGTGATACAAATAGGTGCCCTTCTTTGGAGGCCCTAGGGGAGGCCGGCTGTAGGCCAGAGCTCCGGCTGTCAGCACCAGTTTGAGTCCGGCTTCCGGTGTCCCATGGGTGTCACACAAAGTTTCCCTGTGCTGTGGTTAGCTGAACCTCATGACCACCTGCTCAGAGCCTGGTCAGTGGTGTGAAATCCCTCCAGGGCCAGTGATTGTCTCTCCCTGCATTTTATCATTGGTTCCCCTTACAGGCTCCATCTCTCTCCCTGCACAGTGCATGTGTGTTAATTGCTTGCTGGCTGGGCCGCCTGTGGAAGGTTCTCGTTAATTTCCTCAGGTGGCCCCAGCAAAAACACTCTGTCTCTGCTAGGCGGGCTCAGAGTGGCCATGGTCCCACCTGCCCTGCTCAGTAATTGGCACCGGAGGGAGAGCTGGTGCCCAGGGCCTGGCTCATTCCCGCGCTGCTAATTACAGCAGTGTTGCGGAAAGTTGAGCCGATGAGTTCAGGCCCCAGCTCCTCTTGGGACCAATTCTTTTCTGTCCCCTCCTGAGTCTGGCCTCTGTCCTCAGGGCTCCTCTCTCCCCATCCCAGTGACTTCTGCTCAGGGTGAAGTTTGGACCGTTTGGCTGGCAGTAGGTGGCTGATTCAGCAGAGCAGGGGCCGGGCACGGTTTCATACAAGGCCTTGTACAATGGGACTGTGTGATCCTAACGTGGGCCTCTTCCATGATCTCAGTACAGTCCCTGGCACAGCGAGCTTGCCTTCTCCCAGCTCTATCCTTGTAGGCGGCAGCCACTTCTGTATGCACACATCCCCTTGCTGGGAGACTGCCTCACTCAGCACCGTGGCTGAGGGGGCTGAGTCTGAACTGAGGCTTGCAGGGATCTCTGGTGTGTTCTAGGAATCTACCTTCTGCTTTTCCTGTGCTTTATTATTGTAACAGCCAGAGGGGCTGTGGCTGAGATCATGACCCCATTGTTCTGGGCATGGCACTGAGACTCAGTGAAACAGACAGAACCATCCCTAGGAGGCCAGGAGGATCTGGGGCCACCCAGGTGTAGGGCCCCTGCCCCAGTCCCCATCTCGTCCTGCCTCTCCGCCACCCTTCCTATCCCCGTTGCACCCTTCCCCAAAGCCCCCTCCTCCGAGAGATGCAATTTACAGGCATGGGATTCAGGCCCTCTCATGTTCACTGTGCAGCCTGTTTCTCTCCACCTCCATCTCCTGGCCAGGCTATTCCATGGCGGGAAGAAGAGTAGACCCCAATCCCCTGAGCTCTGCTTTCCTGGGCTGTGGTCCCCCCAGGTAATATCCAGGCCACCCAAGGACCTGGTGACGAACATCAGTATGGGGGCCTGTCCTATCCTTATGGAAAGGATGGCTCCGGAGACAGTCCTGGCCCTTAACAGCTTCTCGGCTAATAGATAAGACAAAAGTTGGGAGAACGGAAGGATCTTAATCTTCATAGGAGGGGAACTCAGGCCTGCGGGGAGCTGGATTGTCAAGGTCACACAAGGAGTCTGGGATAGAGCAGGGGCACTGGACTCAAATCTGAGGGCCCAGCACAGGGCCGTGACTATGAACGCAGCCTTCCTCTGTCAGGAGTGTTGGCCTGGGGAATTCTCAGCAAAGACTGGGAAACTCGTAAACTGACACCCCAGGGCTTGGATTTTTAAAGGAGTTTCAGGCATTGCTGTGCGTAGTTTTGCAATGCCTGGCTGATTTAGGACTCTAAAAGGCATTTAGGCCCTTTCTGTGATTTAGGTGCCTAAGTCCATTAGGCACCACAGCTCCGAGGACAGCCACGTCTAAGGGTATGTCTTTCCTACCCAGAGGATAGACTCGCTCAGGGTCGCTCTTCCGGGGCTCAATTCTGCGCCCTTAGTGGGTATGTGTGAAATCGAACTACCAGGAGTCGACAGGCAACCCATGTACCCCTCCGTCTCATGAGAAGTAAGGGAGGACAGCCAGGGAAGTCGATTGTAGATAAGTCGATTCCAGCTACACAATTGCCATAGCTGGAATTGCACATCTACCATCGACGTGAAGGCCTAGTGCACACCTGGCCTGTAGCAGGCTGGGACCTAATGAGACTCTCTCCCAGGAATTCCCAAGTTTGGCCACCAGGGGTGCAACATGGAATGAGCAGGAAAGCCTGAGGAGTCTGGCTGTGAGAAATTCACCTCTTAAAGGGGAGTGTGCAGGGGAGATACACACACCTCACAACTGCAAGGGACCTCAGGAAATCATCTAGTCCAGTCCCCTGTCCTCTTGGCAGGACTAAGCATAATGTCAACATCTATTTGCTCCAATCCCTAAATGGCCTCCTCCAAGATTGAGCTCACAACCCAGGGTTTAGCAGGCCAATGCTCAAACCACTGAGCTATCCCTCCTCCGGAGTAGCTGTACTTTTACTCAAGTAAACTTTTGGGTGCTTTCTACACCTCTGGTCCTAGTAGCGCCTACTATTGCCAGGTAAAGCAACAGCTCTCCAGCTGGATAAAGAAAATGTGGTGTGATAAGATTCATTGAGCAGAAAACTCCTTATCCATAGAAGGGGTTGTGGAAGCTGCTTATCGCCCAGGACTGGCAGGAAGGAGAGTGAGAAGGTGTAACTTGGCACGTTCCCCAGCTCCCATCTCTGCATCCGCCTGTTGGCTTTAGGTGCATTTCTCCCTAAGCACTTGCCTTCGCAGGTTTCCACGAGAGGAACGGGAAGCCGTACTGCCGGAAGGACTTCCTGGCCATGTTCTCGCCTAAATGCAAAGCCTGCGAGCGGCCCGTGATGGATAACTACCTGTCTGCGCTCCAGGGGGTCTGGCACCCTGAGTGTTTTGTGTGTGGGGTGAGTGTGTGGCGGCCCATCCCAGGGGCTTGAAGGGCATCAGGGCTTTCGTCTTCAGGAAGGTGGTGCAGGGTGTGGCCAGCTGAGGGTCAGGACATTCTCCCTGTGGAGCGCTAAGAGCCGCTTTCAGCTGTTGGGTATCATCCCTGCTGCTATGGGTGGGTGAAACCCCCAGGGCAGAGGGGTCAAGGGCTGGATGGCTGAGGGTGCCAGGCAATGTTCCCTCACATTTTTTCCATCCACGTTTAGAATAAATTTTGTCCTGTGCACTGAGGCATGTGCGGATGTGCACCACCTGTGGAAACACAGGCTGGCAGCTGTGGGCGTTCTGCTAATCAGCTGGGTGGTATTTAAATTTGCCCTGGGCGGCCGAAGTGCTCAGCTGAGCGGGAACACTGGTCCTGGGTCCCATCTGAGGGCTGGCTGGGTGAGGTTGATGGTCTCAATGCTCCCCCTTCCTCCCTCAGGACTGTTGCAGCAGCTTCACCACCGGCTCCTTCTTTGAGCTGGACGGCCGCCCCTACTGCGAGCTTCACTTCCACCAGCGCCAGGGCTCGCTTTGCCACGGCTGTGGGAAGCCCATCGCCGGGCGCTGCATCAGCGCCATGGGGCACCGGTTCCACCCCGAGCACTTCGTGTGCGCCTTCTGCCTGAGCCAGCTGCAGAAGGGCACCTTCCGGGAACAGGGTGACAAAGCCTACTGCCACGCCTGCCACAGCAAGCTCTTCCTGTGATGGCCGCCTGGCTGGTGGGAGGGGGCAGCGGGCTGTACCTGGCTGGATGGCAAAATCCCCTCTGGCCTTCTTAACCTGGGGGTGAAGTACAAGGAGAGGGACCATGGGCCCAGGTCAGCCAAGAGCAGCTCCTTCCAATGTGCCCGAACCACTGATGGTTTAAACCAGTGTTTCCCAATTTTATTTGGCCACAGAACCCTTTCAAACTCAAAAGAGTTTTGCAGAAACCTATTCCCAGGCTTCACCCCCTCAGTCCCCAAACCTGTCCCCCAACCCCAAATTTTACCCCCCATCCCACAAACTTGTCCACCCATCTCCAGGCTTAACCCCTCTTAACCCCAAACCGCACCCCCAGCCCCTGGATGAACCTGCCTCCCACCCAAACTGGCCCCTGGGACTAACCCCTCCATGGCGCTGGCTGGGGAGCCTACGCAGGCAGCCACGTGTGCCTGTTGTAAGGAAGGCTGGCGTGGAAGCATTCCACTGGTGGGGGCGAGCTGAGCCATGCCCACTGGAGAGATATGTCCACTCAGGTAGCGGGGTGGGCGAGGGGCTCTCTGCGACTCCCTGCCCTGCTGCTGCTGAAATAATGGAACTACATTCAGTTGGTTTAACGGCTGGATCCCTCCTGCCAGCCATTAAACCAATTAAATTTAGTTCCGCTGTTTCCGTGGCGGCAGGGCAGGGAGTCGTAGAGGAGTCAGCTGTTGTAATGGGGTTTTCTCGCAGAACCCGTATTTCACTTTGCGGAACCCCAGGGTTCCTTCCGCAGAACACCGTTTGGGAACCACTGGTTTAAATCAACACAGCTCCATTAACGTCAGTGTAAATCACCTGATGGTCTGGTCCAATAGCTTTGCAGCAAGGGTGGAGAGTCCCTCCCCAGTGATAGTCTGTGGTCTCCTTCCCCATAACCTGCCCCTTGGTCATCTCTGTTTGGCCATTCTGCTCCTTCGGGCTGTGGTCTGCTTCTCTCCCCTCCCTAGCCTGGCTTCACTGGCTCCTCTGTCTGCACCTTTGAGCTAAACTCATCCTTTGTCTAAGTGGATAAGGGAGTGTCCCTGAAATAAACATCTTGGCCTTTTCCGTGGTTTGTCCTGCATGTGGGCTTGGACTGAAGTGTTGGGGGAAGGGGCTGATTCTGAGACTTCCGAAGCTGCACCCCTGGATTTCACCTCAGAGGGGAACGGTAAGGAATAAAGAATGACTACAGTGGGTTCCAAAGGTGGGTTAGAACCGTTTGGTTCCAGGGAGCAGGTTAACACAGAACATGTTCATGGCTCCATGGAATGATCATGTCCATCCACCAGCTTCCTGTCCCTTTCACTGACAAAACCCTTCTTTATTTTCTGCCCTCCGTGACATCGCAGCCAGGTTTCCATTTTGGGCTGGAAGGTTCCTTCCCTAGGAATGGTCCCACCTGGTGCAAGACTCCCACACCCATCTCGCCCAGTCTCCTGTCCCTGACACGGGCAGCAGTAGATGCCACAAAGGAAGGTGTAAGAACCTGCAGTAGAAGATGTAGGCTAATCTGTCCCTTGCATTGTTTTTCATGCTGGTGGCTCTAAGAAATCGTCTTAAACCAATGGGTTCCACAATATGCTTGTAATCACAGACTCATCTAACTCTGGATGCTGGCAGTCCTGTAAGCAGCTATGCCGTGCTTGAGTCTTGGAACACTCTTGGTATCAGTGACTTCCTGTGGCAGTAATTTCCATGGTCACATTCTGCATTGCATGAAAAAGTATTCCCTGTTGATTGTCTCTCTTTTCTGTTTCTCTGAGTGCTGCCTTGTTCTTGAGTTAGGAGTCAGGGACAACTACTTTCCCCAAACTGTTCATTATTGCATAGCGTCCCGTCCAGTCCCTTCTCACCTGGCTCCTCAATAAGGTAACAGTCCCCATCTTTTCAATCACCTATCACAAGAGGTTTTGCCCAGGACCATGATCATTCTTATCACCCTTCTCTGAATCCCTCTCATTCTGCAACATCCTTCTGGGGATGCAGGCTTATGGACCCACCCCAGCGCTTTATAGAATGGTGCTATAATGTTCTCCATCCAGGGGAAAACAGTAAGAAGTCCTGTGGCACCTTAGAGACTAACAGATATTTTGGAGCATCAGCTTTTGTGGGCAAAGACCCGCTTCATCAGATGCATGAGGGGTGGGGGTTTCCAGAGGAGGGTTTAAAGAGGGAGTCTCAGTCAAGGGGAGGGCCAGAGTTGACAAGTTCTGTTCAGCCGTGGAGGATGTGGCCCATGATCAGTAGCTAATGTGGAAGAGTGAATGTCAAGATCGGAGAAATTGCTTTTGTAATGGGCCAACCACTCCCAGTCTGTTCAATTCTTGTTAGATGGAGTCAACTTCACAAATGAATTGCAGCTCTGAAATTTCTCTTTGTGCTTTATTTTGGAAGCTTTTTTGTTGTAGGACTGCTGCTTTTAAATCTGCTCCTGAGTGTCCAGAGAGATTGAAGTGTTCTCCTGCAGCTTTTTGTATGTTACTGTTCCTGATGTCTGATTTATGTCCATTTATTCTTTTATGTAGAGACTGTCCCATTTGGCCAATGTAAATTACAGTGGGGCATTGCTGGCACATGATGGCATATGTTATATTAATAGGTGTGCAGGTGAAAGAGCCCCTGATGGTGTGGTTGATGTTAGGTCCTGTGCTGGTATCGCTGGTGTAGACATGTGAGCAGAGTTAGCACCAAAGAACCTGGAACCAATCCCTGCAATGAATCTCGGTGCCAATTCTGCTCACTTATCACATAAGGCACTGCAGTGGATTTTCAGAATTGAATTAAGATGGGGGATAGGAGACTTTTGGACAAAAAATATATTCTGAGGTGGGGGGAATATTGCCTTGAAAACCCTTTTTTTTTAATTTTTGCCAACCCCCCTGAATGTTGATGGAAAATTTCCACCGTTGGTAACTGCCCTGGGTATCAGAGTTCTGTGTAACTGTGTCTTCCTGGCATGCAGTGAGCTGATGAGAAGCCTTCCCACAGAACGATGCTGCTCATGTAAACAGGAAATGCCTTGGTGGGTACGAAGTGGCGGGTGCTTGCTGAACCAAAACACAGCGGTCTGCCTCCTCCCTTGCTGCTAGCCACTTTGCACGCCTCCGAACGACTGTTGTAACCAGCTGCTCTCCTAGAAGATGCTGTTTGTGGTCTGCCGTGACTAATCCATCCTGGCCGATGCAAATGCAATCAACTGTGAAAGAGGCAGACCCTGGACAACGTGAAGGAGATCTACTGAGATTGGAGGACAACAACTCGTACCCCTGGGGTCAGCTAGATGCTTTGCCCTGAGACAGGGTGAAGTGGAGGAGATTTGTAGATGACCTGTGATTCACCTGGGGCACGAGGGTTTAAAGGAGAAGAAGAAGAACCACCAGGTGTGAGAGCAGATTGCAGCCACAGTTGCTGAGCAGGGCTCTCCACTCATCATGGCCCCCTGCGTAAGCATTTAGGCATCAGATGGGAGTTAGGCACCTAAATGCCTTTGAGGATCTGGGCCTCATCTGACTTGGCTCCCATTCAGCTCTGGTGGCTTCTCACCCCTCCTTTGCAGAAGGCCCCAGGACAGTGGCAAATCAGCCCAGATCTAGACTTGCCGAGTTGGACTAACCGTGCATTGAAGAAAGAAGGTGAGTCGGTCCAGTGTCCCTGAACATAAGATGGTAATGGCTAGGGTCCCATACTCGTACAGCTGATCGTACAGCTTCTCAGCACCAGGGTCCCGTATTTTCTGAGAGTGAGGACCACTCGTACGGCTTAGTCTGCAGAAGAACCTCCGGTGGGGAACAGGGCAGTGTCCCTGGGAGAGGAGCAGTTCCATCACAACAGGAATGGTTCAGGTTTGGGCAGGTGGAGAGGGAGGGAGTGCTTGTGATGGGGCTGGTGGGCATAGAACCCGACGCACCATGGCAGAGCCTGGGAGCCAAAGCTGGTGGCCCCCATGGCTGGGTGAACCGCTCCTGTCGGATCTACAGCGAGAGCCTATACATCTACATCCCGGTTCATTTGCAGGCCCCTAGGCAGGAGTTTCTGTGTGCGCCATTTTTGTAAATGTGGGCTGCAATGTTTTTAAAATAGAAAGGAGTTCGAAAGAGATGTGCAGTGAGTGTGCATAAGACAGGTTAATGAAACATTTGAGTGGAAACAGTGATTGGGAAAACGGTTTTGTTATAACCTAGTAAAAACGATACAGTAATAAAGGTTTTATTGATGGCACCATCTGGGATCTGGCTGTAAATCGTAAGTGAAAAAACAATATTGCAAAATATTTCAGTCTTCTGAGGATCCCAGGTAAGACTATACGTAGACTAGGGGTAAGGAAATAGGTTTTAGGTAACAGGAAACTTTTCTTCATGACTAAGTTCACATCAGTGTTCATAGTTTCTATATTTATGCAGCGTTTCTCCCTTGTCCCCCGTCCCTTTTCTGTTGCTAGTGGCCAAGGGCATGCTGGGATATGTAGTCCCTTCCCTGTTCCATGGCAAGCTCTCTAGGCAGAGAACTGGCCAAGGAACTACAACACCCAGGGTGCCTTGGGTTTCCCCATCCTGCCATACGGGCTCCCCCTGCGCAAAGCAGCAGGGAGGAAGGGAGAGAAACGGGACATGGCGGGGGCCGGGTGCTTTGGCAAGCTTTGCACCCCCTCTCCCAGCAATCAGCACTGGGACCTCAGCCCATGGGTGTAACTTGCCTTTTACCAGCTTAGCCGCCTTGCAGCAGTAGCAAGTCCCTGCTCCAGCCTCTCAGGGCCCAGCCGCACAGCTCTGCAGCTGCCCACAGTTAGCGCACAAGTGAGCCTGCCTCAGGCCGGGTTCCTGCTGGCTGCACCGAGCTTCTGTGGGTTTGAGGTTTGCCTTCCTATAAATAGAGATGGATGTAAGTGGGCGGATGGGACAGCAGAGGAGAGACCTGAGTTTTAATCCTGCTCTGCTGCTGAACTTCTGGGGTGACCATGGGCAAGTCACTACATCATCCCTTGCCTCAGTTTCCCTTTTTCCTGTTTAAATTGCAGGCTGTTCGGGGCAGGGAGAACCTCCCACTAGGGGTATGACTAGACTGTGTGGAACAGTGACCCGGTCACAGTCCATCTTCTGGAGTTTGATTTTGTGTGCCTGTTAGAGGTCAATGGGAGAGTTTCTCCTGTTGATCTCCCTCTGTGAAGACAGTTGATACTAGTGATGCATAATTCCCGTAGCTAGAATTGCTTATCTGCAATTGACTTACCAGCCTAGGGTAGACCAAGCCCAGATGGCTGCTCAGTGCCCAGCGCAATGGGGGTCTGGGTGGTGCCTGATATAATGAGGCCCCTGCTTGGGTCTGTGCAGCCCCTGGCACAAAGAGGCCCCCACCTTGGTGGGATCATCATAGCTCGTGGCTCAGTGGATCTGGATCAAACAGCAAGAGCCGTTAGTTCACCCCACGGAGGGCTGCTGAGAAGTTGGAGCTGGGCTCTGATGGCCCTGGCTCAGCCAGCCGGACTGCATGAGTGCAGTGAACCCAGGACTGTGTCAAAGATCATCCGGCGGGAAGAGCCCCTATGTGTCTCACTTCCTGATCTCTTTCGCCACAGACTCATCTGCGTCTGCCCCCAGCTCAGGCAAAACAGCTGGTGGAAGCTGCAGCAGAGGGTGTGGGTGTGACGTGCATCACAACTGCTCTGCAATGCTGAACCTCCCCACCCCATGCAGGGACAGTCACAACCTTTCTCTGACTGGCCGCCTACACAGGAAGACGGATCTTTTGAAAATGCGATATTTTTCCCCTAAGGAGCCCCATCGGCATGGCCGTTTTTATTCCACAAACAGCACTTCTGGAAACCTGATCACATGAGAGTATGCAAACGAGGCACAAGATATGCAAATCTGTACCTCATTTGCATTTTCGATTGGCCGCATGTGCATGCCCCTTCAGAAAGGGAAGGGCAGCATAGCCGCAGCCTTTCAGAATTCTTATATCGAAATAGCCCCTATACCCTGTCTACACAGTCCCTACTCTGAAATATCCATTGTGCAGTATATCAGAGAGATAGCTATGTTAGTCTGTATCTTTGAGAACAACAAGAAGTCCTGTGGCACCTTGTAGACTAACAGATATTTTGGAGCAGCAGCTTTCATGGGCAAAGACCCGCATTGTCAGATGCGTGAGTTCGGGGGGTGGCTTCAGAGGGGTATTTAAAGAGTGGGGTCCCAGTAAAAGAGAGGGCCAGAGCTGACAAGGTCTGTTCAGTCAGGGGGAAAAGGCCCTTTATCAGTAGTATGTATGAAGAGAGTTAAAAACAGGTCAGATAAGATGGGGGGACACGGGGTGTCAGGTTACGGCCCATTCTGAGTCTAATGTGGAGATGTTAACACCTAGGGCAGAGAAGCTCCTTTTGTAAGGTGCCAGCCACTCCCAGTCTCTGTTTAATCCTTGGTTAATGGAGTCAAATTTGCAAATAAGTTGCAGCTCAGAGATTTCTCTCTCCATGTGATTTTTGAAATTTCTTTGTTTCAGGACTGCCACCCTTGAATCTGTTACTGAGTGTCCAGGGAGATGGAAGTGTTCCCCCACAGGCTTCTGTACATCACCGTTCCTGATGTCTGATTTATGTCCTTTTATTCTTTTATGGAGAGACTGTCCAGTTTGGCCAATGTAAATTGCAGTGGGGCATTGCTGGCACGTGATGGCATATATTATATTAGTAGATGTGCAGGTAAAGGAGCTCCTGACGGTATGATTGGTGTTAGGTGCTGTGAAGATGTCGCTGGTGTAGATATGTGAGCACAGTTGACAGCGGGGTTTATTGCAGGGATTGGTTCCAGGCTTAGAGTCACTGGTGTGTGATTTGCAGTGGCTGGTGAGGATTTGTTTAAGGTTGGCAGGCTGTCTGTAGGCGAGGACAGACCTGCCTCCCAAGGTCTGTGAGTGTGAAGGATCATTGTCCAGGATGGGTTGCAGATCACTGATGATGCTTTGGAGAGGCCTACTTTGCAATAGGCGCTATTCGTCATAGAATGAGGTTTACAGAATTCGAAATAAGCCGTCTGCAGTTTTGAAATACGTCGGCTGTGGCCACGCCAGCCCCCGCCTCTCAAAAGGGGGATGCTAATGAGCCACTTCGACAGATGCTAATGAGGTGCTGCCATGAACATGGAGCACCTCATTAGCCTAAGGGCAGTCACGCGCCTTTCGAAAGTGCCGCTTTCGTAACTCACGCCACCTGTGTAGATGGGGGCCTTTTGAAAGGACCCCCTGGATTTTAAAAGCCCTTTCTTCCCAAAACCAAATGGGAAGAAGGGGCTTTCGAAGTCCAGGGTGTCCTTTTGAAAGGCCCCTGTCTACACGAGCAGCATGAATTTCAAAAGCGACAGTTTCGAAATGCGCGCAGCCATCATTATGCTAATGAGGCACTGCATATTCATGAAGGTGCCTCATTAGCATCTGCCGAAGTGGCTCATTAGCATCCCCCTTTTGAAAGGCGGGGTCTGGCGTAGCCACGGCCATAGTGGTTTTGCTGTGTAGATGTGCACAATTATTGTAGACGAATGGCCATTATTCGGAAATAACTCTGCTGTGTAGATGCACCCTTAGTTCAGCTCCCCCTTTATAACTGGGGCTCATGAGCCTTCCATTGTGAGGTGTTCAGGGAAGGGATTGTCTCTGGCTCTGGGCAGGCCGAGAATCCCATGAGATGGCAGATGACCAACTGGAGAGGGCATCAATCTAGATTGTCCCCCAAGCTGCTCGAGTTCACTGGGGGCCCAGAGCAGAGCAGGGGCAGCAGTGTGGGCTGGGCCTGGGCAGCAGATGTGAGATGCCAGGGGAGGCCAAGCCTCACCACAGGGTCGGCTTGCTGCCTTTGGAGCGGCCCCCAGGAGGCATGCCCCCCATGGTTCATCCTGATGCCCTGCTACCGCTCATCCTGTTCTCTCCCTCCAGGGCGCCCCGCCCTTTCTGCCTCTTTCTGGCCCTGCTCCGCCCACATGGGGGCCTCATGGGAGGGGCCAAAGGGGTGGGAGCAGTGGGTGGGGGGGGTGAGGAATGAGGCCAACCAGAGGCTGGTCTTGGGGCAGGGCCATGGCTGGGGCATGCCCAAACTCCTCAGATGGAGGAGTCACACAACACCCATGGAGCCGGGCACGCTCGTCTGGACCCCTGAGTAATGACTCCTGGGACAAGCCCATTGCTGGGGTGACTCTGTGTAGAGCAGACTGATGACCTGTTGTCCCACCTGATTGGTTCAATCACTAATACATCACCCCTGTTGCACAACTGGCACTAAGTACGTTATGTCAGGCAGCGGTTCTCAGCTAGGGGCCTCTGGTCCCCTGCGGGTCCATGAACCTTTTCAAAGGGACCATGGGGTCCTACAGCTGAAACCCAGAGCCCAAGCCACAGCGCCCCCTGTGGGGCTGATGCCAGGAGGTGTGGAACCGGAGCCCCAAGCCCCAGTGCCCCCATGGGGCTGAAGCTGGGAGGTGTGGGGCTGGAGACCTACTTCCTGGTGTTTCCAATGGGTCTGAAGCTGAGAGGCATGGGGCTGGAGATCCATGGGGCTGAAGCTGGGAGGTGTGGGGCTGGAGGTCTGAGCCCTGGTGCCTCCCATGGGACCAAAGCCATGAGGCTCTGTGGATGAATCCTCAAGCCTTGGTGCTCCCTGTAGGGCAGATGCCCTGAGCTTGTGAGCAGAATTGGGACATGGGCGGTGTTGTTCCCCCCCAAAACCTGCAGCTTCTAAACAATTTTCAAGGGTTTGTTTTATGTTGCTTCTG
The DNA here is from genome assembly GCF_033958435.1 of Carettochelys insculpta. NCBI lineage: Eukaryota > Metazoa > Chordata > Testudines > Carettochelyidae > Carettochelys > Carettochelys insculpta. The sequence goes on along the minus strand of NC_134142.1, from coordinate 121,146,720 downwards.
TCTTTTGCTCTGCTGTTTGATTCTGAGGGTTTTGCTACCTGCATAGCTGTGGCTAAGGTACAATATCTCTGTAGTCATAGCAGCCAGGAAAGATTTCTATCTGTTAACCCAATTGCCACCTATTTTTATGTTTTGCATTCCCTAAATCCTCGTTTTCAGCCAAGGTACGTGGTGGTCTTATAAAACATCCAGTATGGGCCCCCTTGAGTACTCTGGTGGAAATGTGCTCTTCCATTAACCACATTTTTCAGAACTAAAAAGTAGGGATGCATCAAACATACCCTGTCAGAGTTGTCGTTGACAAGCATCAGCGGGTTGGCCACATTAGTCTGCAGCCGCTAAAACAACCAGACATCTTAAAGACTAACAGATTTATTTGCCCATAAGCTTTTGCGGGCAAAGGCCCACTTCATCGGATGTGTGGAGTGGAAATCACACATGGTTTTTAAAAAACAAAAGGCAGTCAAGTAGCACTTTAAAGACTAGCAAAATAATTTATTAGGTGATGAGCTTTCGTGGGACAGACCCACTTCTTCAGACCATAGCCAGACCAGAACAGACTCAATAGGTAAGGCACAGAGAACCAAAAACTGTAATCAAGGAGGACAAATCAGAAGAAAATGATCAAGGTGAGCAAATCAGAGAGTGGAGGGTTGTGGGGGGAAGGTCAAGAATTAGATTAAACCAAGTATGCAAACAAGTTAATTTTCTGAGTCCCCCACACCCCGATGCTCCCCAACCCCCTGCCTTGAAGCCTCTACAACCATTCCACACTTATATTTCTTACATGTATATGGTATCACAACTGCTTGCCCCCACCAACCACCTGCCGCGGGGGCCCCTCTCCAGGGACGGGGGTTGTGATAAGACAGTACCTGTACGCAGTGTATGTTACTTTCACTCCTGCCCCTCGACCTCTGCCCACTCATTGGAAGCACCCGGCCTTCTGATTGGCAGAAGATGCTAAGAGGCATGTTCTTAACCTTGGCGCGGTCATGGCTGTCCAGCTGTTCAAAGCATTGCAGGCCCACAGCTGTGTTCCCGGTCCTGCTTCCTCGTTTCCTCCAGGATCCGTGTTTCTATTCATGCTTCTGCTGTTACCACAGCTCCACCCCCTGCTCCTGGTTGCTGGCTCTGCTCCAGCTCACTCCCTGGGCTTGATAACATGCCTTTTGATTTGGGCTCTGATCACCTCTTCTCCAGCCACTAGGCCAGCCTCTTGCCTGGCCATTATGCAAAACCGCCCATGGCTTGGTTCTTAACATAGGCTAAAGAAGCTAAGTGCCTACAATAGCTACTGGGGGAAGTGATGCAACAGAGTGACAGAGCCAGGCAGGTACCAAGAAGTCACCTGCTACAGCACAGACCCAGCAACGAAAGCAGCAGAACACCAGTAGTCATCACCTGCAGCCCCAGCTAAAACCTCCCCAGAATATCATCAGGGACCTACAGCCTATCTTAGATGATGTTCCCTTGCTCTCCCAGACCTCGGGGGGGCAGGCAAGTCCTGGATGACAGACAGGCTCTCAGCATGAAACAAATACTCACCACCAACCACACATCCCACAAAAGAAACACTAACCCAGGAACCAGTCCCTTCAACAAACCCGTTGCTAACTCTGTGTACAAATCAACCCTATTGACACCATCACAGGACATAACCGCACCAGCCATACCATCAAAGACTCATTCATCTGCACTTCTACTAAGCCACCACGGGCCAGCAATGCCCTTCTGCCACATACATTGGACAGTCTCTGCACAACAGAATAACTGGACACAAACCAGACACCAAGAACAGTAACATACAAAAATCAGTGGGAGAACATTTTAACCTCCCTGGATTTGCAGTTAGAGAGTTGAAAGTTGCCATTCTCAAGCAAAAAAAAAAAATTTAAAAACCAGATTGCAGTGGGAAACTCCTGGGCTGGAATTCGGATACAAATTTGCCGCCATCAGAATGGGTCTGAATAGAGATTGGGAATGGTTCTCTTACTACAGTAAGTCATTTTCTCCTTTAGGTATTCTCACCTTCTTAAATGGGCCACATCTACCCTGGCTGAATTAGCTCTGATGTAACATTCCCCTCCCAGGCTCCCTACCATCTGTTACTTTAAAAGTGAGTTGCAACTCACAAAAAATTACGCTGTAATAAAGTGGTTAGTTTTGAAGGTGCCACCAGACTCCTTGTTTTCGCTGAAACGGACTAACACGGCTACTCTCTGAAACAAGTGCCTTGAGTTGACTCTCTTACGTCAGCCTGTCTACCAAGTCAAGATAAACCCACTACACTGGAACCATGTTTTATGGCTTATCAAGATGGGGCCTCAAGAGACCAGGTGGACAACTCAACCTAGTGTGTATCGGACCCTTAAGCCCGCTCGCTCTTCAAGAGGCTCTGGTCAACCGGGAGGAAGATTGTCATGGTGGTGTTTTGGCACAGCTGCGTATGTGGGCCAAGGGCAGGATGAGAGGTAGCCGAGGATGAACCGGCAGAGCTAGGAGAGTCAGAGAACTGGACTTGCAGGAGGGTGGCAGGCAGGTAGCTGTCACTGTGCTTGTTATCGGATGGCACAAGCAGCAGGTCCTGTTAGCAGATGGAGGCGCCTCCTGAGAGCTGCATGTGGGGCGTTGGCCCTGAACGCAGGGGAGTTACTTCCCTCTGGCTCCACGCCTTATCCATGCTTCTGTCATGTTGCCGTGTTTGTGTGTCTCTGCTCAGACTTGTTGTTTCTCCCTAATGAACTTCTGGCCACCTAAACCATTTCCCAGCAGCAAAGGGAACATTCGCGATGGAGCTCAGAGGGATTCATTCAAACGAGCCCAGTGGTAGATGGTGGGGAAGCAACAATGAGCTTCCACAAGAGAAAAGCCAAAGTGACCATCCCAGAGCAACCCACCTCCCACCTTTCTCTGGGAACCCCCCAACCCCAGGCTCTTCAGGTTTGCACGGGAGCCCCAGGGCTCCCCTGGATTCCCCCCCAGAGGTGACATCCCCTTCTCTCGGTCCTTTTACTTCTCTTCATTGTGTGTGTGTGATGGTTCTGCCTCATAGCTGAGTTGGGGATCAGATGTAGCCATGGCTGGGGGAAGGGCTTGCTCCGGAGACGGACACAGGATCTCATGCGTGCTCCGTCACTGGGTTTACCCTGGCCTGAGTTGGGGTGGGGGGATCTGTTGTTTCTCACCCCCCATTATTATTTGTGTTCTCCTCTTGCCCAAGAACCCTGGAGACAGAGCAGGCCTCCACTGGGCCAGGGCTGCACACAGCCAGAGGAAAGACAGCCCCTGCCCGAAGATTTTCTGTCCCACCACACTCACAGGCGAACGAGGGGCTGGCGCAGAGGGGAAGGGCAGGGGGAGCCTTTCACTGCTGGGGCCTCAGTGCCATGTCAGAGGGATGAGCTCTGGGCTTTGGAAACGACTCCAGCCAAAGGACGGGCTGCCAAGGCTGTGATGTCCCAGGGCGTCAAGCCGGAGAGTGGGGAGAGCTGTTGGCGTGAGGCAGGACTTAGTTCAGCCCATGGGCCCTCTTCCCCAGCCTCTTGAAACTGGAGTGACAGACAGGCCTTCCCAGAGTCTGCCTGAGCCGCGTGGGAGGTAGAGCAAGTCTGGCACAGGCCTCACGCCAGGGGCCGAGACCAGGTGAGCTCTAGATGCCCCAACCCTCTCCTGTTCTCAGCCCTGCTCTTCCTGCCCGCTCAGAGGGGAGGAGCCCTTGGTCTTGGCTGGGAGACAAATACCCTTCCAGATTGGGCAGCTCCACGAAGCCTCACAAACTCCACTGATCGAGTATCCTGAGCCTGGGCTGTTCTCCCCAACGCCCCTCCCATCTGCGCAAGCCACAGGCTCAGGAGAACTTCCGCTCTGGGGAAGGCAGGTACCTTTGCAGTCCTGCTGTGCAGGTTTCACCCCTCTGGCCTGCCAGGCTCTGTTCCCCAGATGCTGGGAAGGTTCTGCAGGAGGTCAGTGGAAGATCCCCCCCTCACTCTTCGTTTTTGCAAACTAAATAAGCCCAAATCCCTCAGACTCTTCTCACAGGCCATCTGCTCCGTAGGGTTTAGGGTTACATTAAAAGCTAGACTAAGACAGTTGCTAACGCGTCCACATCCTTTCTATACTGGGGAAGCCCAGAACTGGATGCAATACTCCAGATGTGGCCTCAGCAGTGCCTAATACCTAGACGTCACTAGTGCAGCTGTGAACAGCAGACATTGTGGAGGGGAGCAATAGACCAGTGTGTCTTAAATTTTTTGAGAACAGGAGCACCAAACAATAATATTTTTCACGTGGAACCCCCATGAAAATTTTCTTTAAAAAATTATTGTCAGACGAAACAAACAGCAACATGTACAGCAAAACCAAAACAAAGTCATTTAATCAGGTCTCATAGTCATGAAGAAGTAACATTGCACCTGGTTTTTATAACAGGAAATATAGACCATCCACATATTTTTCCAAATGCTCGTGGCACCCCTGCGGGGTGTTCACGGAATCCCAGTGTTCTGCAGAACACAGTTGAAGCAACCACGATCTAGCCCATTCCCTGCCCATCTTTTGCCACCTGTTGTGATTCTATCAGCTGTATAATGACGTTTGGTGCTTTCCTGACAGCCCACCGCTGCGGGAATCCGTTGGTCCCTAATATTTTTCGTTGAAGTGAGTTTCTCCCTCTGCTTGCGGATGTGGGGAAAAGCTTTAAAATGCGACTGAAGCAAGGTCATCCACCGGGCTCTGAAATGAGTAGGAAATTAAAAAGGACCTAAATGTACTATTGACAAAATCTCATTATTTTTAAGACAATCTCATGATTTTGGGGGGTTCCAGCACAAGAGTTTCACACCTCCGACCCTCACTTGGCAACGTGGTGATTTTGTCACTAGCTCTGGAGATTGGCTGTTTTCCCTAACGACATAAACGCATCCAAGTGACCAGTGAGCAATCCACGGGCTTTCACTGCCAGCTACAGAGATATTCAGAGAAAGAAGTCACCAATTTTTATAGTCAAGGAATCGTCCACAAGCAGCTCAGTAGGATTCATAAAATCCATTCCCCGCTCTTCTTACTGCATTCTGCGGCCCATCAAGTCAATGTCATTCCATCTCACTTGGGTGTGTCCTCAGAAGGAAGCTCTTGGCTTGGAGGCTGTGAATGAGGGGAAAGTTTGACTACAGAACAGGAGAACAGCCTTGCTGGGTCAGACCAAAGGCCTATCTAGCTCAGTGTCCTGTCTTCTGATGGTGGCCAGTGCCAGATGCCCCAGAAGGAGTGACCAGAACAGTGATCCTCCTTCCTATCTTCTGGCAAACAGAACTTAGACGCACCTCCCTTGTCTATATGTTAAGTAGGAAAGGTCACAGTATGGACCTCTTGGGGCACCACTTTTCTCCTTTCTAAAAACTAGTCGTTTATACGTACCCTTTGTTTCCTATATTTTAACCAGTTAACGATCCAGGAGAGGTCCTTCCCTCTGACCCCAGGATAGAACTCCTGGTGGCAAAATAAATAGCAGGTAAGGAGCTCCACCTCCATTCTTTGATGGTGGGTAGAGAGGTGCAAAGGCAGATTTAATGGGGCAGGGAGGCTGGAAGAGGGGTGGTTTCAACTGCCCTTTTGGGGAGAGGAGTCAGGATCTTCTGCTAGTAGAATGTGGTAGCACCCAAGGCAGGTGTCACCCCCAGGCGAGGGCAGTGCAGGAAAAAAAACCCTTTGTCAACAGATCATTGAGCCGTTGGCCACTGAAATGTGAGGTGATCCAAAACCCCCTCTCCAGGGTGGGACACCACCTGGCTAGCGGTGAAGTGCCTTGGGACTCTGACTGAGCCGCCCCGTTCCCAGCTTTTGTGCTCCCCTGCCGGGGCTACCAGAGAGCAGCAGAAACACTGGGTACTTCCTCTCCAGTTCAATTGTCCTCGGCAGCTGAGTTTGTTGCCCCTGGCCAGTCTGTGGGTCTCTCCATGGGCAGGGGGCTGGCTCTGTTGGCTATATGGGGCAGGGCTACGGTCTCCCTACTTCTTAACCTGGCATTTGGTTGCCCCTTCAGCTGTCCCTTGGGGCTCTGCTCTCCTGGGGGGGGGGTGCAGCCCAGATTCCTTAGCTCTGGGGAAGGAAATGAGCTGTCCTGGGCCAAGCAGACTTGCCTCCTCCAGAGCAGAGATTGCCTTGAGAAAAGGTTCTGGTGAAGCAGGCTCAGCACTGTTTGGTCTCTCCAGCCAAGGAACAGGCAATTCTTTGTGCTGATCAAATCCCGCCTTAAGTTCACTCCTCCCTTAAATCCTACAGCTCAGTTCCCAACTAGCCACCGTCGCTGGGCTCCCCCAGGGCTTTGCTGCAACTGTTGGCTCTGGGTTCTCTGAACTTCCCAACAATCCTCTCCATTAGTTGTCTGGGGAGGAAGGAGGTTGTGGGGCATGGATGGAACAAGGATCTGTGCATTTCAAGAGGAGTGCCGTAGGGCTCGGTTCTGAGGCAGGTGTTATTCAACATCTTTATTAATGACTTGGATGAGGGACTGGATTGCATCCTCAGCAAGTTTGCGGATGACACAAAACGAGGGGGAGAGGTAGATACATTGGAGGGTAAAGAGAGAGTCCAGAGTGACCTGGATAAATAGGAGGACTGGGCCAAAAGAAATCTGATGTGGTTCAACATGGAGAAGTGTAGAGTCCTGCACCTGGGGCGGAAGAATCCCAAGCATTGTTACAGGCTGGGGACCGACTGGCTCAGCAGCAGTACGATGGAAAGAGACCTAGGAGTTATGGTGGATGAAAGGCTGGATATGAGTAAACAGTGCGCCCTTGTAGCCAAGAAGGCTAACGGCATACTGGGGTGCATTAGGAGGAGCATTTCAAGCAGATCTAGAGAAGTAATTATTCCTCTTTATTTGGCACTGGTGAGGCCACATCTGGAATATTGTGTTCAGTTTTGGGCCCCCCAGTATAAAAAGGATGTGGATTTGCTGGAACAGGTTCAGTGAAGGGCAACAAAAATGATGAAGGGGCTGGAGCACAAGACCTATGAGGAGAGGCTGAGGCATTTAGGCTTGTTTAGTTTACAGAAAAGAAGACTTAGGGGTGATTTGATAGCAGCCTTCAACTCCCTGAAGGGGAGCTCTAAAGAGGAGGGTGAGAAACTGTTCTCAGTGGTGTCAGATGGCAGAACAAGGAGTAATGGTCTGAAGTTGAAGAGGGAGAGGTGTAGGTTAGATATTATGAAAAACTACTTCACCAGCAGGGTGGTGAAGCACTGGAACGTGTTGCCTAGAGAGGTGGTGGATTCTCCATCCCTTGAGGTTTTTAAGTCCCATCTGGACAAGGTCCTGGCTGGGATGACTTAGTGGGGGTTGATCCTGCTTGAAGCAGGGGGCTGGACTTGATGACCTCCTGATGTCCCTTCCAGCCCTATGATGCTGTGATTCTGTGATTTCTAGAAAACTCTGCTGACAACTGTCTGGTAGCAAGCACCCAGAGGAGACAGATGCAAAGGGGCTTTGCTTCTGCATGAGAGGCATTCACAGGGAAACTGGAGAAAGGGAATAAGCCCTTCTCATAAAGGAGTGGTGGGATTGAAAACAATGAAATGGAGAAATTTAAGAATTGGGGGAAGAATAAACAGGATGGCAATAAATAAAATAAAAAGGAGAGGAACAGAGCAGATTGTGGGGCAGATCACGGAAATGGGGACCCTGAAAAGTCCCCCAACCCTCTTTTGTCTTCTCATGTAACCAGGACCAGGAACGCCTTGCCAACTCCCTCTCAGTGGAGAGATATCAGTAGATTAGGGTTATGTCTTCATGACATGGAAGATTGACCTGGTCAGGGCTGATCTTCTCTGGTTCAGTTTCATTCACCCAGTGAGGATGTGCAAAATTGAACTGTCTGGGGTTGGCCGTTGACCCCTGTACGCCTCAGTCTGTTGCTTTCTGTGCAGCATCTGGGAGCATCCTCTTGCCCAGGAAGGTATCTCAAAACTCCTCTGAATTCTATGGAAATTTTGCTTAAGAATATAAGAACGGCCATTACTGGGTCAGACCAAAGGTCCATCTAGCCCAGCATCCCGTCTGCAGACAGTGGCCGGTGCCAAGTGCCCCAGAGGGGGTGGACTGAAGACAATGATCAAGCGACTTGTCTCCTGACATCCATATCCAGCCTCTGACAAACAGAGGCCAGGGACACCATTGCTACCCCCTGGCTGATAGCCTTTTATGGGCCTAACCTCCATGAATTTGTCTAGCTCCTCTTTGAGCTCTCTTATAGGCTGAGCCGTCACAGCCTCCTGTGGCGAGGAGTTCCACAGGTTGACTGTGCGCTGTCTGAAAAAGAACTGTCTTTTATTAGTTTTAAACCTGGTACCCATTAGTTTCATTTGGTGTCCTCTAGTTCTTATATTAAAGGAACAAGTAAATAACTTCTCTTTATTCACCCTCCCCACACTGCTCACGATTTTATATACCTCGACCATATCCCCCCTCAGTCTCCTCTTTTCTAAACTGAAAAGCCCCAATCTCGTTAACCTCTCCTCATATGGGACCTGTTCCAAACCTCTAAGTATTTTAGTAGCCCTTTTATGAACCTTTTCTAATGCCAAAATATCTGTTGTGAAGCTAGGAGACCACATCTGTATGCAGTACTCAAAATGTGGGCAGACCATAGTCTTATAAGGTGGCAGTAAAATATTCTTTGTCTTATTTTCTATCCCTTTTTTAATAAACCTTTTTGATGCTTTTTGATGCCTAAATAGCGACATCTAGTGAAAAAGGCGACTTCCTGCTGTGTATAATGGTTGCAAATGGTTTTGTGCTGCCCCAGCTGCTGGTGTTAATCGGATTCTACTGCTGCTCTCTCCAGTCTGAAAAACTGACTCTTCCTACCCTTTGTTCGCTATCTTGGGTCAGCAGAATATTCCCTTTCAGGAGTGCACCTTGGCACCTATTTAACTGTAAGCCAAGGTGCAATTTCCAATGGGGTCCCTGGGCAATGCATGCTTCCCCTTTTTAAACAGCTGCCGCAGAGCGCACGTGTCCTCTGATCCCATGAGGTCACCCAGGTGGAAGAGGAGAGCTGGGATCCAGGCAGGGAGGAGAGATTGGAGAAGCAAAGAGGGAGAGGAGAAGGACTGGATGCCTTGAAGAAGCTGGTCCTGTAGGTGGCATCTTAGCCATCTTGCGATGACTCTTATTGTCTCCCTGCTGAGCAGGAGACAGAGAGACCAATGCCCAGAGGGGACCGCATGGTGGTGACGGAGTTTGTGTTCCTGGCCTTTTCCATCCAGCCAGATCTTCAGGCCCTGAGCTTTGTGGGCACCTTCCTGATCTTTGCGGCCACGGGTGACCAAGAACCTGCTTATCCTGGTGGCGATCCGGAGGGATGCCTGTCTGTACACCCCCATGTTCTTCTTCCTGGAGAGCCTCTCCCTCATCGAGCTCTGCAGAAGAGGAAGAGGACCAGCTTTGGAGGCTGTGGGGCCCAGATGTTCTTCTTCATTGGTCTGGGCGGCACAGATTGCTATCTGGTGATCGGAAGAAGGGCTTTCGAAGACTGGGGGGGTCCTTTCAGAAGGTCTGGTCTCCACGGGCGGCGCGCAATTCGAAAAGCCGCACTTTCGAAATGTCACGGCCGCCATTATGCTAATGAGGCGCTGCATATTCATTGCAGCACCTCATTAGCATCTTTCGAACCTGTTCATTAACATGCCCCTTTCGAAAGGAAGGGGCACGTGTAAACCCAGCCTGTGTTGGCAGCATCATCTTCATCATCAACGACCATGGGCTCAGAGCCCGTCAGCGTCCGATGCCCCTCTCACTATTTCCTTCCCTTTTCCTGTCCAGTGCAGAGCGGCTTAGTTTCTGTGGACCAGCTCCGCACCAATCTACCATATCATCTATCCATTCTCTGTGGGGTCTGCTTCTCCTATTCCAACCGTCCATTATGCCAAATACCAGGGTCTTAACTTTTCACTCATTCAGCAGTTATGCCTGAATAGCTGTAACTTCCATTGTATAACCTTCCGTAGCTGGTTCTTTTTCAGCTGTATCTTCCTACGTAATTCCTCATTGGTGATCTTCTGCATCCATCCTTTTCTTAGGATCTTTCTACAACAACTCCTCTATTCTTTTCTTCAAATCTTTCATGATCACCCATGTCTCACATCCGTATACGCTGCTGAATACACACGTTTTCAAGATGCTCAGCTTCATTCCGAAACTAATTGCTTTGCTTTTCCAGATCTTACCCATGTTGGCATACCTGGGATTTATAGAGGCAAAGTGATATGTTTGGTCTTATTGACCCTTTTCCTAATAAGTCCCAATATTCTGTTAGGTGGGCTTTTCTCATTGTCAGTAGACATGCTGCAGCTCTTTTCAGACAAGCTATCCACACTGACTCCAAGAGCTCTTTTTGGTGGGTTCAGGTAATGAAGACCCCATTGTTTCGTATTTATATTTGGGATTATATTTTGCTGTGTTCGTTGCTCTGCATTTATCACCATTGAGTTTCATCTGCCATTATGTTGCCTAATCCCACACTTTTGTGACCTCCCTTTGTAACTCTTTCCAATCAGCTTTGGATTTAACTGTCCTGAATAAATTATGTATAATCCTCACATTTCGCCAGTTCACTGGTTAACCTTTTCCCAAGATCATTTATGAATCTGTAGACCAGCAGTGCTCCCATGTAACGGAGCCATCCGCCTGTGAGAGCCCCTGTGCAGCAAGAAGTGCTGCTCAAGGACGTTGTCTGATCATCTCCAAGGCTCTGAGGCTAGGATCTGACAAGCCCTGAACACAGGGCAGTCAGTTCTTGGCTTAGGCTTGTGGCCAGTCTTTGGCAACTGAGCCTGAGCCTTGCCCAGGCTCAGTTCAGCTTGCACTAAGAGATGTCCAAAACGCTGCTGGTCTCCCAGACACAGTAGAGATGTGCCTGAATCCAGCTCCTGAGAGGAACCGCCAGGCCTTCGCCCAGCAGCTTCTTTAATACTGGCCTGCTGGGTCCTGGTTGGCTGCCAAAGAGACAGCCGTTCTGTCCCTCCTAGAGGACCTCTTTTCTGCTCTTCTCACATCTGTCCATGTGACTGGCCACATCCTCAGCTGGTATAAATTGAACTGACTCCTTTGGTTTCAATGAAACTACCTGTGACCCAGGTAGAATGTGCGTTTTCTTTCCATTACCTTTCCTTGCTGTCCATCCACTGTTCAATAAAGAGGCAGTGGTTTTAACCCAAAACATAGCTAAGTGTTGTAAGTTAAGCAGGGGGGTGATCTGATGTGGAGCTGGCAAGCTGTGGTGTACTCGTTCTTTAGAATTAGAGATACTTTGAATATGCTCCATCACCAGTGAAGCAGGGGCTGGACACTCTGCAGGACTTGGAGATTGGAGTGCGTCTGTTGTTAATCTGTAGAGAGTTTACTTATGTAGGGTTAAAGGGGAGTATTTGAGTTGTCTGTGGCCGCGGGAGTTTGGTAACTTAGCCCTGGTTAGCACAGACAGACGTCACGTGAAGGACAGCAGGAGACAATGAGGTACACACGGGAAGCACCAAACCAGCTAAAGATCTCGCTTTATGTATTTACCAAGTTTTAAAAATATTTATTTTTGATCAAACCAAGTGCCTTCATCCCTCACCCGAGCCTCTAATCATTGTCATGAATCATATCAAGGTCTGCAGAATTAACATGTGATACTGTCCGCTCAGGCATGTCCGCAACACAGATTTCTGCCAGAATAGCTTATTCTGGAGTTATTATTCCAAAACGGGCTTTTTGGGAATGACGCATAAACACTGCAGGGAAACTCCAAACTAAGACAAACTTATTCCAAAATGGAGTGTCCACACACAATAGAGTCTATTTCGGATTAGAGCCCCTGGAAGCACTCAGGGGCAGTGTCTACACAGAAAAGTTATTTCAGAATAAGCTGTTAAATAACTTCTTTCAAAATGGCCCCATTCCCTTTCTAGAAAGCCCCTCTTCCAAAATTTTGAAAGAGGTGCTATTCCTCATAGAAAGAGGTTTACAGAATTTGGAATAAGCCGTCTGCTATTTTTAAATGACTTTGAAATAGAAGTTTTGCTGTGCAGATGCTCACCAAGTTATCTTGGAATAGCGATGTTTGCTGACACTGGACTCAAAGAATGTCAGCGCTGTCAGCAATCACAGCCCTCATTCCAAGTTTACAGAAAGACAAGTGGTGAGAAAAGTGGAGTTACCATGCAAAATCAGTTAATCAAAGGGTGAAAATAAAGAGGAAGCCTTTCCTTTTGTCCATCAGTTTCTGTTGGTTAATGACAATTAGTTGGTGAATTGTTTTCATTTAAAACTCCAACACTTTTTAGATATGACTTTCTTCAGGGCGTCCTTCACCTCTTTGTTCCGCAGGCTGTAGATCAGGGGGTTCAACATGGGGATCACCACCGTGTAGAAGATGGAGGCTACTTTGTCTGTGTCCAGTGAGAGGTTGGTGCTGGGTTGTAAATACATAAAGATCTGAGTCCCATAGAAGATGGTGACAGTTGTCAGGTGGGAGGTGCAGGTGGAGAAAGCTTTGCACTTCCCTTCCGTGGAGCGGATCCTCAGGATGGTGAAAAAGATAAAGAGGTAGGAGATCAGGACGATGAGGGAGGTGGTTATCACGTCAAAACCAGCAAAGGCAAAGATCAATACCTGCTTGGTGTGGGTACTAGAGCAGGAGAGGGCCATCAAGGGCATGTCATCGCAGTAGAAATGGTTGATCTTGTTGGAGGAACAGAAGGATAATTGAAAAGTAAGGATGGTTTGGAGCAGGGCAACGCAGAAGCTGTACATGTAAGGAACAGCTACCAGGTGCACACAGACCTTGTGGGACATGATGACCTGGTAGAACAGTGGGTTACAGATGGCCACGTAACGATCATAGGCCATCCCAGCCAGGAGGAAACACTCTGTGATCATGAATGTTAGGAAACAGCCCAGCTGTGCAGCACAGGCATAATAAGAAATGGTTTTACTCTGCGCTAAGAAGTTCACCAGCATTTGAGGGGTGATGGTTGAGGAATAGCAGAGATCCACAAAAGCCAAATGGCTGAGGAAAAAGTACATGGGAGTGTGAAGTCGACAGTCAACTCTGATTAACACGATCATCCCAAGATTGCCTACCAGGGTGATAGCATAGATCACTAGGAACAACAGGAAAAACGGGACTTGGAGCTCGGGACGATCTGTGATTCCCAGAAGAATGAACTCAGTCACCACGGTGAGATTTGTATTAGCCATTTATTGTCTCTTTTTAATCTTTTGGGGCTGGAAGGCTGAAAACTCCAATTGGACACGAGGTTACAGATGAAAAAGGCTTTTCTCCCAGCTTCACTGTAAAGAATCAATAGAATGTCATTGGTTTCGTTGGTACAGTCATCAATTTCATACTACATAACTGGATTAATTCACCCTTCAGAAGGTCATTTTGAGGTGCTGCGGGTTATGACATCTCTCAGGGATGGTCTAGATGGTGCTTGGTGCTGAGGTGAGGGCAAAGGATGAAGTTGATGACCTCTCGAGCTGTCTTCCACTTCCAGTGTTCTATGATTCTGTTATATTTGGAACTTCTTTCCTGGGGCAAACACCATGATGCTGCTTCATTACTTTTGACATCTGAAATGTGAATACAGAAATCTTACAGCCTTGCAAAACAGAGATCATTTTATAAGTCAGTAACGGGTTCCTTCACTTGTACGTGGGACAGAGATGGCTTTGTGGTCAAGTCAGTCATTTCTGTATACCAGAATTATAAATACTGCCAAAACTATTTGCCCTTTGTTCCAAGAAGTTTTCTTACTTCTACAGCTTCAAAACAAGCAATAACACACTTCCAGGGATACTAGTTAATATTTGTGCACCTGGAGTATTCAGCCAAACACATGACTGTAACCTATAACTACTCGAGATTGTGTCAGTAACCTGATGAAAGGAATTAGATTGCTCCTGCCTCCCTAGATTTATATAATGCCTCATAAAGACATATTTATGGATTGCACCTGGGTTAAATCTTTCATTTTTTCCTTTCTTTGTTTTAATTATTATTCTGAAGCAGTGACTGGAATCCTTCATGGTCTCGTGTTTTATCCTTTCCTTCTGTGATGGAGTGGGGTGTGTGAGGATTTTATTCCCAGGGTTAGGTTGCATTTGTTTCCTATTGTCCTGTAGCAACCCAAGGGCGTGCCTCAGTTTCCCAAGGACCAGCATCAGTGCATGGTGGTAATGGGAGTTTCGTTGCTTCCACTTTCTGTGCTGAGAAGTCTATTCTACGCAGTGTCCTTGTCACCTCATAAACCTTCTGTTCCCGCTGCTGAATGGGACGAACATCTGACTGCAGATGTGGGTGCAGGGCCCAGAGACCCCACACTCCGTCACCACCTCCTTTTTCCAAAAACTATTAAATTCTCATCTTTTTCACTTTGTTTTGGGCCCTAGTGTCAAATCATGAACATGCCAGCCTGGGCTAAGTGGAGATAAACAGTGACCGTTACTTACAATGGTGATCACAATCACCTTATTGTTTCCTTCTGTTCTTCCCATTCGTTCACCAGTTGTCTGTCACCTTATAGTTACACTGGAAGATTTACCCAGCATTGATCAGGTCCTTAACTCTGTTCATTTTTGGTTATTTTGGAACATGACATGAAAATGTCCAGGCTTCATTTAAATCATTGCTTGGGGGTGGGGCTGGGGAGGAAGGGTTTAGTTTGCAGCTGCCCCAGGGACAGAGGAGTTCCCCAGCCCTCTCAATCCACAGCAGCTTGTAGCCAGGTAAGAAGCACCTCTCCATGGCTGCTGCAGCTCTCGCAGGCACAGCCAAGGAAGGGCTGCATGTCCTCCAGCTGGAGATAGCCCAGCTTCATCTGCCCCCTGCGTTCTCCAACCAGAGTGAGCAATGCAACACTCTGTGTATTTCCCCTCCTTCCCTGGCAAATGGGAGACAGCCAGCAACATCCCTATATTAACTGGGGGAGCTCCCCCATCCTCCCTAAAGGGCACACGACTGGTGGGAGGCTGAGGGATGGGATTGTACCAAACAGCAACTGGGTGAATGCTCCACCAGCACCTTTCTCTCATCTGGTGAATCTGTCTCTTTTCTGCATGAGGTTAGGAAATGCAGTCCCATTCCAGGCACATCCCAGTTTCCTGGCACAAGGAAGCCATAACTTGGTTTTGAAGTACGATAAGAGCAAGCTGTAACCTGAATGTGGCGGTGCTAGCTCTTACCGTTTAGGAGGAGATCTTAAGCAAGCAGACACATATACAGACAAAAACTTTCCAATATATAATAGACTCTGAAATGGTTGGGTCCGAGATGATCTCTTTGTGTCTGCTTCTCCAATGACTTGCACCATGGCACTGTGATCCGTGAAAGGGAATATTTATGCCAAAATACTCAGAGAGGGAATGAAGAGGGAGAAAAGGATGGTTGACTTCTGAGAGGCAAAGGCGCTTGGAATAGTCTTTCTCGCTGCAACTTCTAATAACTTCTACAATGAACTACTGTGAAACACAACCAATCTATTAAGCCTGTGTTCCACAAATTAAATATAAACTTGAGTGCAAAGTATTATTATTATCTAAATGAAGTACAGGCTGAACCTCTCTCATCCAGCACCCTTGCAACCTGACCGGCGTGGGATGAGATAATATGATGGACTACAGGAGGTCAATATTGTGTAGCAGCATTACCAACACTTTCATGACTAACTGGGCTCTTAGAAGACATTTAGGGGTAAATTACAATTAAATAACAGCACAGAACAATGCGAGTCAGACTGGTGGTTTTAAACAAGCTTTTTGGGACCACGAGAAATTTGGCCACACCCATGGTAAGTGGACAGCTGGCTGTAATCATGAGAGATTACAGATACTGCCAGAGAAGAGAGTTGTTGGTTAGAAAGCTTCAACCTGTATCTCTAAATATCAGAAAAGAATTTTTTTTTTCCCCAGAGCCTGTAGTTAGAACTCCCTTTAGGTTTGTTTTGTTGTAGATTTTTTACAGTGAACTGTGTTAATTTTTTAATGGGATGGGAAATCTCCAGAATCAATCCCTAGTCGTTGCAGCAAGAGCTGATGGTATTAAAGAAGGGAGAACTCTGGCTGGGGTGGGTGGGATATTAAATCCAAGATCAAACATTTTGGATTAGTTGCAAATGAGATCAGCAATTCAGAGAGGACTGTTGGAGGAAGGTGAGCAGTGCCCATTGGTTTGTTAAATGCTAAGACAATAGACCTGGCTCTGAACAGAGTTAGATGAGATCTAAAACATCAACCACTGGCCCCCATCCCTGCCACAGCTCAAATTAACATCACAAACAGGACAGGTTGGAATTGTAAATAGGTCGAGTTCAGGAGTCAGACTTGTGGCAGCTGGCCTTGTATTAACTTCAGCATCCCCCCACAGGAGACTAGCCATAGATATGGGAAACCCCAACCCCAAAGTCTTCCGCCTACCTGTGCAAATGAAGCCACTTCCCTCTTTCATGGCAAAGGACTGAAGTTTGGCTGGTTCCAGAAGGTTTATTTGGTGCCTTAACCCTTTGAGAACTTGTCCCTGAAGCACCTCACAGCTCAGCACCTGCTCCAGTCCCCAGATGGGCCATAAACACCCAGCTCCATGGGGGAACCAAGCAAAAAACTTCAACAGTGTTTCAAATGATTCAGTTGCAGGGCCCCCGGTGAGTGAAAATACAAAATTCTGTCCTTGAAGTTGCTGGCAATTGACATGTTTGTAATATCTGAAGGCTGAACACCAAAACGTGGAAGACGAGTGCCTGCAAGAGCTATGCAAAGTGACTATCTCTGATCTTTACTGCCCAAACTTTCTATCTATGTCTGTGTGACAATTTGCTCAAAGAGTCTCTTCCATCCTCGTGCTTGCTCACCTCTGCCTCTTTGTCCACCTTTAAGGATCAATAGACTGTCCTTGGATTTTTCATACAAAGAAGCATCAATTTCATGCTATGTGAATGGATGATTGACCCTATAGATGGCCATTTCTAGGTGCTATAGAGCAGTGTTTCTCAACCTTTTTTTTATAAAGTACCCCCTTTTCAAAAAATGTTATATGTACCACCAGACTTCTCTTGCAAACGCTCATTCTACATGTACCACTGGCTGAGAAATATGGTTCTAAGGTAATCTAGGTGTTGAAACAGTGTCCTTTTGAACCTGTAGAGGTTACTGTACCCTTCTCAGAAGTGAGCTTTGTTTTGTGAACTAAGAACTTATATCTCATTTAAAAACAGTTTACAAAAACATGCAAAAATATCACGGAAGACTACTTGTGAAAACTTGCTGCCTTTCTGCCACCTTATTATCAAATAAATGAATTTGAATGAAAATATTGTACTGACATTTCAGCATCAGGCTACTGAAGAATTAGAAGAAATCATTGTCTGAATGAACTTTTACATTCTAATGATTTTGCTAGTTTTTATATGTAGCTTGTTATAAAACTAGGCAAATATCTAGATGAGTTGATGTACTCTCTGGAAAATCTCGGTGTGCTCCCAAGGGTATACATACCCCTGGGTGAGAAACACTGGTATAGTTTTTGAGAATGTAGACCAATCTCCTGGCTACATAATGTTCTTACATCACTTCTGGCATCAGAAATGTGAATGAAGAAGCCTTATATCCTTGCAAATCATAGATCATTTTGCAAATACATAACAGGCTCTTTCACTTTTACATCTAACATAGGTGGCTTAATGGTCACTCATTTATATTCCATAATTATAACTACTATTTAAACCCTTGTCCTTTTCTCCCTAGAAAGTTTTTCTTCTCTGCAGCTGCAAAACAAGCAGTAATGCACTACTAGGGCTACTGATCTATATTGATATAGCTGGAATATGAACAGAAATGTACTGCCATAACGTACAACTACTCAATTCTGGCTTGCTGAAAAGCATTAGATTTCACCTGTCTATCTTGTATTACAGTCGAATACTTGGCAAAGACATCTTTATGGATTGTTACCTGCTTAGGAGGAATTCACTGTCCATCTTCTTATTTCTTTTTGTCTTCTACTTCCTTCTTCAGAAGGAATTCAGAATTCTCATCTTCTCTGTTTTTGTGAACATCTTATTGTTTCCTTCTGTTGTCCATGTTTCTCTCTCTGTACCCACAGATTGTGGCTCATCTTGAAGTTACTTTATAAAATCTGGGTCTGAGATGAGCTTTCTTTTGTCTGTTTGTACAGTAACTTGTACAAGGGCACCGTGACTGGGAACCGGACACGCTTATGAAGTAGGCAGGGCCTTCCGGGTATATATAAAGGTTTGACATAATTCTGGGTCTCATGAAAAGGAAGCAGAGACATGACAGAGGTCAAGGTATAAGCTAACCTCTCACTAGTGGGATTTTGTAAGTAACTTCCCCTGTGGGAAGGATTATACCACAAAGACGACTTTGGGCATTGAGCCCCAGGGCAAGGTGTGGGGTGGCTCCACACCCAGAAGGGGTGGGGCCAAGACAGGAAAGGGTGGAGCCAAGGGCAGAATAGCACCACCCATATTGCAGCACTGCACCCCCCTTCCCTGAGAGCCACAGGCAGACGGATAAGCGCGGCCCTGGTGCTTCAAAGGGACTCGGAACTCCAGCCGCCACCATTGCCAATGCTGCATCTGGGGGTATTATGAAAATTCCTTAGTTCCTAGAAAGATCTGGGAGTGGAATCGGAGTTGCATGGAGCAGCGACTAGAGCTGATTATGGAGAGATGCTGGACTCTTCCGGAGTTAAGCCTTCCTGTAATGGTGCTGTAGCTCACTCCAGCTGGCAGATGGTCACAAGGAAGCTTGTAGAAGTTTGGCTAATGAGAGGGAGGAGGAGTCAGCCAATCAGAGGAAGGCTGGACCCCATACCAGGCCACAGAGCTGTGAGATGATCACTCTTCCCCAAGCAGCAAGGGAGAAGGAGCTGGGTGCAAGCAGGGGAGGGAACCAGCAGCACCTTGGACAGAGCAATGCTGGGAAGGCTCAGGGCAGCCTGAGGGACGCTCCAGCCTGATACGTCCCGGGCTGTGGGCCTTGATAGAAGGGCGGAGAAGGTGCAAGAGCCACCCTGAAGTGGCCCAGGGACCACTGAGAAGGAAGGGAAGAGAAGAAAGACAAGAGATGGCTGCCACCAGAGACCATCTGGACTGGAACCCAGAGTAGCGGGCAGGCCTAGATCCTGCCCCTACTCTCGCCACTCCCCTGCACCCCACCTTGCCACACTAGAGTGAGGCCAATCTAGACTGTGGCTTGACCCTGAGGAGAGGGGCCAGACCATGACTGCAGCTGCCCATAGAGTCAGAGGCCAGGAGTTAGGATTTTTGGTACCCCCCGAAAGTGGGGTGTGTGTGTGTGTGAAAGAGTGCGGTAGAGACTGATACAGATATAGTGCAACCTACCTTGTATTAATGTACTATATATACTATAACACATTAATACAAGATGAGATGGTAGATACAGATACCGATACACTCCCTCTCGTGGGTGGGGGTTGTTGTTTTTTGAAAGTTCACACATGGAAACCATACTAATTAGGACGCTGAAGTCCAGAGCGCGGGATGGTTCCAGATCCTAATGGTGGAAACAGGAGAGTGGAGAACAGTAAATGGCTGAGGCACCAACTAGAGTCCAAAATGTTTGTTTCTAGTTTTTCTCTGAGCTTATTTATTTTTGTTTGTATTCAGCAGATTATAAGAGAAGTTATTGGGTTTGTCAAAAAGAAAGGTTGTTGAGTTTTTGCTTTTGGATGAAAAGTTGAAAAGGTCCTGCAGAAAAAAACAAAGAGAAAACCCCATCTTTTCCCTGCCAACTCTAGTGAATAGCTTTCCCTCCCAGAAATGTAGGCCCCTGTTATCTGTGAGACAGAGTTTGTATCAAATGGATTCTCATTTGGATAACTTGTGGAGACACCTATCCATGTGACTGGCCACATCCTCAGCTGGTCTAAATTGACTGGCTCCTTTGGTTTCAATGAAACGACCTGTGACCCAGGTAGAATGTGCATTTTGTTTCCATTACCTTTCCTTGCTGTCCATCCACTGTTCAATAAAGAGGCAGTGGTTTTAACCCAAAACATATCTCAGTGTTGCAAGTTAGGCAAGACGGTGATCTGATGTGGAGCCGGCGAGCTGTGGTGTACGAGTCCTTTAGCAGTGAAACTTTGAATAAGATCAATCACCAGTGAAGCAGGGGCTGGACACTCTGGAAGACTTGGCTATTGGAGTGTGTCTGCTGTTAATCTATAGAGAGATTACTTCTGTAGTCTTAAAGGGGAGTATTTGAATTGTCTGTGGCCTTGGGAATTTGGTAACTTAGCCCTGGTTAGCACAGACAGACGTCACGTGAGGGACAACAGGAGACAATGAGGTACACACAGGAAGCCCCAAACCAGCTAAAGATCTCGCTTTATGTGTTTACCAAGTTTTAAAAATATTTATTTTTGATCAAACCAAGTGCCTTCACCCCTCACCCGAGCCTCTAATCATTCTCTTGAATCATATCAAGGTCTGCAGAATAAACATGTGATGCTGTCCACTCAGACATGTCTGCACTCCAAAGTTCTTTGAGAATAGCTTATTCTGGAGTTATTATTCCAAAACAAGCTTTTTGGGAATGATGCGTGAACACTACAGGGAAACCTAAAATAAGAAAAACTTATTCCAAAATAATGCGCCCATACACAATAGATCCTATTTCGGATTCGAGCCCCTGGAAGCGCTCAAGGGCCATGTCTACACAGTAAAGTTATTTGAGACTAAGCTATTCCAGAAGAGCTTCTTTCAAAATGGCCACTCTTCCCTTTCTAGAAAGCCCTTCTTCCAAACTTTTGAAATGAGCTCAATTACTCATGGCAAGAGGTTTACAGAATTCGAAATAAGCCTCCTCCTATTTTTAAATAACTTTGAAATAGCAGTTTTGCTGTGTAGATGCTCACCAAGTTATTTTGGAATAGTGGTGTTTCCTGACACTGGACTCAAAGAATGTCAGTGCTGTCAGCAATCACAGCCCTCATTCCATGTTTGCAGAAAGTCAAGTGGTGAGAAAAGTGGAGTTACCATGCAAAGTCAGTTAATCTAAGGGTGAAAATAAAAAGGAAGAATTTCCTTTTGTCCATCAGTCTCTGTGGGTTACTGACAATTAGTTGGTGAATTGCTTTCAGTTAAAACTCCAACGCTTTTTAGATATGACTTTCTTCAGGGCGTCCTTCACCTCCTTGTTCCGAAGGCTGTAGATCAGGGGGTTCAACATAGGGATCACCACCGTGTAGAAGACGGAGGCCACTTTGTCTGTGTCCAGTGAGAGGTTGGTGCTGGGTTGTAAATACATAAAGATCTGAGTCCCGTAGAAGATGGTGACAGTCGTGAGGTGGGAGGCGCAGGTGGAGAAAGCTTTGCACTTGCCTTCTGTGGAGTGGATCCTCAGGATGGTGGAGAAGATAAAGAGGTAGGAGATCAGGATGATGAGGGAGGTGGTTATCACGTCAAAACCAGCAAAGGCAAAGACCAGTAACTGTTTGGTGTGGGTACTAGAGCAGGAGAGGGCCATCAAGGGCATGTCATCGCAGTAGAAATGGTTGATCTTGTTGGAGGAACAGAAGGATAATTGAAAAGTAAGGATGGTTTGGAGCAGGGCAACGCAGAAGCTGTACATGTAAGGAACAGCTACCAGGTGCACACAGACCTTGTGGGACATGATGACCTGGTAAAGCAGTGGGTTACAGATGGCCACATAACGATCATAGGCCATCCCAGCCAGGAGGAAAGACTCTGTGATCATGAACATTAGGAAACAGCCCAGCTGTGCAGCGCAGGCGTAATAAGAAATGGTTTTACTCTGCGCTAAGAAGTTCACCAGCATTTGAGGGGTGATGGTTGAGGAATAACAGAGATCCACAAAAGCCAAATGGCTGAGGAAAAAGTACATGGGAGTGTGAAGTCGACGGTCAACTCTGATTAACATGGTCATCCCAAGATTGCCCACCAGGGTGACACCATAGATAAGTAGGAACAACAGGAAAAACGGGACTTGGAGCTCTGGACGATCTGTGATTCCCAGAAGGATGAACTCAGTCACCACAGTGAGATTTTTGTGAGCCATTTATTGCCCCTTTTTAACGTTTTGGGGTTGGAAGGCTGAACACTCCAATTGGACATGAGGTTACAGATCAAAAAAGCTGTTCTCCTAACTTCATTGCAAAGAATCTATAAAATGTCATTGGTTTCGTTGGTACTGTCATCAATTTTGTACTACATAACTGGGTATTTAACCCTTCAGAAGGCCATTTTGAGGTGCTGTGGGTTATGACATCTCTCAGGGATGGTCTAGACGGTGCTTGGTGCTGATGTGAGGGCAAAGGACTGGAGTCGATGACCTCTCGAGCTCTCTTCCACTTCCAGTGTTCTATGATTCTGTTATATTTGGAACTTCTTTCCTGGGGCAAACACCATGATGCTGCTTCATTACTTTTGACATCTGAAATGTGAATACAGAAATCTTACAGCCTTGCAAAACTGAGATCATTTTATAAGTCAGTAACGGGTTCCTTCACTTGTACGTGGGACAGAGATGGCTTTGTGGTCAAGTCAGTCATTTCTGTATTCCAGAATTATAAATACTGCCAAAACTATTTGCCTTTGTTCCAAGAAGTTTTCTTGCTTCTACAGCTTCAAAACAAGCAATAACACACTTCCAGGGATACTAGTTAATATTTGTGCACCTGGAATATTCAGCCAAACACATGACTGTAACCTATAACTACTCGAGATTGTGTCAGTAACCTGATGAAAGGAATTAGATTGCTCCTGCCTCCCTAGATTTATATAATGCCTCATAAAGGCATATTTGTGGATTGCACCTGGGTTAAATCTTTCATTTTTTCCTTTCTTTGTTTTAATTATTATTCTGAAGCAGCGACTGGAATCCTTCATGGTCTCGTGTTTTGTCCTTTCCTTCTGTGATGGAGTGGGGTGTGTGAGGATTTTATTCCCAGGGTTAGGTTGCATGTGTTTCCTATTATCCTGTAGCAACCCAAGGGTGTGCCTCAGTTTCCCTAGGACCAGCATCAGTGCATGGTGGTAATGGGAGTTTCGTAGTGTTGACTTATCCCCAATACATCATGGGCCTCCCTTGCTATTTGTAACCCAGGCAACCAGGTGACTTCTTTCTTTTCTGGAGAATGGGACAAAGGAGGGAGAAGGGGCCTGGCTGGTTTGACCTGGGACTGGGCTATTGAGTTGGGTAATCTTGGCTGACTTGAGAAGGAGAAAACAGAGCCAGGACCCCAGCTTGGGGATCCCCTGTGGGCTCCCTCCCTCCAAGATGGATTGTACTGTCTGCTTCCACTTTCTGTGATGACAAGTGTGTTCAATGCAGTGTCCTTGTCACCTCATAAACCTTCTGTTGCCCTCCTGAATGGGACGCACATCTGGCTGCGGATGTGGGTGCAGAGCCCAGAGACCCCACAGTCCGTCACCACTTCCTTTTTCCAAAATCTATTAAATTCTCATCTTTTTCTCTTTGTTTTGGGCCCTGGTGTCAAATCATGAACATGCCAACCTGGGCTAAGTGGAGATAAACAGTGACCGTTACTGACAATGGTGATCAAATCACCTTATTGTTTCCTTTTGTTCTTCCTATTTGTTCACCAGTTGTCTGTCATCTTATAGTTACACTGGAAGATTTACCCAGCATTGATCAGGTCCTTAACTCTGTTCATTTTTGGTTATTTTGGAACATGACATGAAAATGTCCAGGCTTCATTTAAATCATTGCTCGGGGGTGGGGCTGGGGAGGAAGGGTTCAGTTTGCAGCTGCCCCAGGGACAGAGGAGTTCCCCAGGCCTCTCAATCCACAGCAGCTTGTAGCCAGGTAAGAAGCACCTCTCCATGGCTGCTGCAGGTCTAGCAGGCACAGCCAAGGAAGGGTTGCATGTCCTCCAGCTGGAGGTAGCACAGCTTCATCTGCCCCCTGTGTTCTCCAACCAGAGTGAGGAATGCCACACTCTGTGCATTTTCCCTCCTTCCCTGGCAAATGGGAAACAGCCAGCAACATCCCTGTATTAACTGGGGGAGCTCCCCCATCCTCCCTAAAGGGCACACGACTGGTGGGAGGCTGAGGGATGGGGTTGTCCCTAACAGCAGCTGGGTGAACGCTCCACCAGCACCTTTCACCATCTGTTAAATCTGTCTCTTTTCTACATGAGGTTAGGAAATGCAGTCCCATTCTAGGCACATCCCAGTTTCCTGGCAGAAGGAAGCCATAACTTGGTTTTGAAATACGATAAGAGCAAGCTGTATCCTGAATGTGGCGGTGCTAGCTCTTACCATTTAGGAGGAGATCTTAAGCAAGCAGACACACATACAGACAAACACTTTCCAATATATAATAGACTCTGAAATGGTTGGGTCCGAGATGATCTCTTTGTGTCTGCTTCTCCAATGACTTGCACAATGGCACTGTGATCCGTGAAAGGGAATACTTATGCCAAAATACTCAGAGAGGGAATGAAGAGGGAGAAAAGGATGGCTGACTTTTGAGAGGCAAAGGCGCTTGGAATTGTCTTTCTCGCTGCACCTTCTAATAACTTCTACAATTAACTACTGTGAAACACAGCCAATCTATTAAGCCTGTGTTCCACACATTAAATATAAACTTGAGTGCAAAGTATTATTATTATCTAAATGAAGTACAGGCTGAAACTCTCACATCCAGCACCCTTGCAACCTGACTGGCATGGGATGAGATAATATGATGGACTACAGGAGGTCAATATTGTGTAGCAGCATTACCAACACTTTCATGACTAACTGGGCTTTTAGAAGACGTTTAGGGGTAAATTACAATTAAATAACAGCACAGAACAATGAGAGCCAGACTGATGGTTTTAAACAAGCTTTTTGGGACCACGAGAAATTTGGCCACACCCATGGTAAGTGGACATGTGGCTGTAATCATGACAGATTGCAGGTATTGCCAGAGGTGAGAGTTCTTGGTTAGAAAGCTTCAACCTGTATATCTAAATATTAGAAAAGAAAATTTCTTTTGCCCAGAGCTCAGAGTTATAACTCCCTTTAGGTTTGTTTTGCTTTAGATTTTTTAACAGTGAACTGTGTTCAATTTTTAGTGGGATGGGAAATCTCCAGAATCAATCCCTAGTCATTGCGGCAAGAGCTGATGGTATTAAAGAAGGGAACGTGGTTCTGTTTGCATTAGTGCTAAATGAATCTGCCAGCATACAGCTGAGTTGCTGAGAACTCTGGCTGGGGGGGGTGGGATATTAAATCCAAGATCAAACCTTTTGGATTAGTTAACAAATGAGATCAGCAATGCACAGAGGACTGTTGGAGGAAGGTGAGCAGTACCCATTGGTTTGTTAAATTCTAAGACAATAGACCTGGCTCTGAATAGAGTTAGATGAGATCTAAAACATCAACCACTGGCCCCCATCCCTGCCACAGCTCAAATTAACATCACAAACAGGACAGGTTGGAATTGTAAATAGGTCGAGTTCAGGAGTCAGACTTGTGGCCGCTGGCCTTGTATTAACTTCAGCATCCCCCAACAGGAGACTAGCCATAGATATGGGAAACCCCAACCCCAAAGTCTTCCGCCTACCTGTGCAAATGAAGCCACTTCCCTCTTTCATGGCAAAGGACTGAAGTTTGGCTGGTTCCAGAAGGTTTATTTGGTGCCTTAACCCTTTGAGAACTTGTCCCTGAAGCACCTCACAGCTCAGCACCTGCTCCAGTCCCCAGATGGGCCATTAACACCCAGCTCCATGGGGGAACCAAGCAAAAAACTTCAACAATGTTTCAAATGATTCAGTTGCAGGGCCCCCGGTGAGTGAAAATACAAAATTCTGTCCTTGAAGTTGCTGGCAGTTGACATGTTTGTAATATGTGAAGGCTGAACACCAAAACGTGGAAGACGAGTGCCTGCAAGAGCTATGCAAAGTGACTATCTCTGATCTTTACTGCCCAAACTTTCTATCTATGTCTGTGTGACAATTTGCTCAATGAGTCTCCTTGTGCTTGCTCACCTCTGCCTCTTTGTCCAGCTTTAAGGATCAATAGAATGTCCTTGGATTTTTCATACAAAGAAGCATCAATTTCATGCTATTTGAACGGATGATTGACCCTATAGATGGCCATTTCTAGGTGCTATGGAGCAGTGTTTCTCAACCTTTTTTTTTATAACGTACCCCCTTTTAAAAAAAATTACAAGTACCCCCAGACTTCTCTTGCAAACGCTCATTCTATGTGTACCACCGGTTGAGATATATTGTCCTAAGGTAATTGAAGTGTTGAAACAGCGTCCATTCAACCTGTAGAGGTTACTGTACCCTTCTCAGGATTGAGCTTTGTATTGTGAACTAAGAACTTACATCTCATTTAAAAACAGTTTACAAAAACATGCAAAAATAGCACAGAAGACTACTTCTGAAAACTTGCTGCCTTTCTGCCACCTTATTATCAAATAAATGAATTTGAATGAAAATATTGTTCTGACATTTCAGCATCAGGCTACTGAAGAATTAGAACAAATCATTGTCTGAATGAACTTTTAGATTCAAATGATTGAGCTATAGTTTTATATGTAGCTCGCTCTAAAACTAGGCAAATATCTAGATGAGTTGATGTACTCTCTGCAAAATCTCGTTGTACTCCCAAGGGTACACATACCCCTGGGTGAGAAACACTGGTATAGTTTATGAGAATGTAGACCAATCTCCTGGATACATGTTGCTCTTACATTACTTCTGGCATCAGAAATGTGAATGAAGAAGCCTTATATCCTTGCAAATCATAGATCATTTTGCAAATACATAACAGGCTCTTTCACTTTTACATCTCACATAGGTGGCTTAATGGTCACTCATTTATATTCCATAATTATAACTACTATTTAAACCCTTGTCCTTTTCTCCCTAGAAAGTTTTTCATCTCTGCAGCTGCAAAACAAGCAGTAATATACTGCTAGGGCTACTGGTCTATGTTGATATAGCTGGAATATGAACAGGAACGAACTGCCATAATGTACAACTACTGAAGTCTGGCTTGCTGAAAAGCATTAGATTTCACCTGTCTATCTAGTATTACAGTCGAATACTTGGCAAAGACATCTTTATGGATTGTTACCTGCTTAGGAGGAACTCACTGTCCATCTTCTTATTTCTTTTTGTCTTCTACTTCCTTCTTCAGAAGGAATTCAGAATTCTCATCTTCGCTGTTTTTGTGAACATCTTATTGTTTCCTTCTGTTGTCCATGTTTCTCTGTGTGTACCCAAAGATTGTGGCTCATCTTGAAGTTACTTTATAAAATCTGGGTCTGAGATGAGCTTTCTTTTGTCTGTTTGTACAGTAACTTGTACAAGGGCACCGTGATTGGGAACCGGACACGCTTATGAAGTAGGCAGGGCCTTCCGGGTATATATAAAGGTTTGACATAATTCTGGGTCTGATGAAAAGGAAGCAGAGACATGACGTAGTACAGGGTATAAGCTAACCTCTCACTAGTGGGATTTTGTAAGTAATTTACCCTGTGGGTAGGATTATACCACAGAGAAGACTTCAGGCAGTGAGCCCCAGGGCAAGGTGTGGGGTGGCTCCACACCCAGAAGGGGTGGGGCCAAGACAGGAAAGGGTGGAGCCAAGGGCAGAATAGCATCGCCCATATTGCAGCACTGCACCCCCCTTCCCTGAGAGCCACAGGCAGCCGGATCAGCAAGGTCCTGGTGCTTCAAAGGGACTCAGAGCTCCAGCTGCCACCATTGCCAATGCTGCATCTGGGGGTATTATGAAAATTCCTTAGTTGCTAGAAAGATCTGGGAGTGGAATCGGAGTTGCATGGAGCAGTGACTAGGGCTGATTATGGAGAGATGCTGGTCTCTTCCTGAGTTAAGCCTTCCTGTAATGGTGCTGTAGCTCACTCCAGCTGGCAGATGGTCACAAGGAAGCTTGTAGAAGCTTGGCTAATGAGAGGGAGGAGGAGTCAGCCAATCAGAGGAAGGCTGGGCCCCATACCAGGCCACAGAGCTGTGGGATGATCACTCTTCCCCAAGCAGCAAGGGAGAAGGAGCTGGGTGCAAGCAGGGGAGGGAACCAGCAGCACCTTGGACAGAGCAATGCTGGGAAGGCTCAGGGCAGCCTGAGGGACGCTCCAGCCTGATACGTCCCGGGCTGTGGGCCTTGACAAAAGGTCGGAGAAGGTTCAAGAGCCACCCTGAAGTGGCCCAGGGACCACTGAGAAGGAAGAGAAGAGAAGAAAAGCTAGAGATGGCTGCCACCAGAGACCATCTGGACTGGGACCCAGAGTCACGGGGGGGCCTAGAGCCTGCCCCTACTCTCGCCACTCCCCTGCACCCCACCTTGCCACACTAGAGTGAGGCCAATCTAGACCATGGCTTGACCCTGAGGAGAGGGGCTAGACCTTGACTGCAGCTGCCGATAGAATCAGGGGCCAGGAGTTAGGATTTTTGGTACCCCCCGAAAGTGGTGTGTGTGTGTGTGAAAGACTGGTTGGGTAGAGACTGATACAGATATATTGCAACCTACCTTGTATTAATGTACTATATATAGTATAACACATTAATACAAGATGCGATGGTAGATACAGATACCGATACACTCCCTCTCGGGGGTGGGGGTTGTTGTTTTTTGAAAGTTCACACATGGAAATCATACTAATTAGGACGCTGAAGTCCAGAGCGTGGGATGGTTCCAGATCCTAATGGTGGAAACAGGAAAGCGGAGAACAGTCAATGGCCGAGGCACCAACTAGAGTCCAAAATATTTGTTTCTAATTTTATGCTGAGCTTATTTATTTTTTGTTTGTATTCAGCAGATTACAACAGAAATTTTTGGGATTGTCAAAAAAGAAATGTTATTGAGTTTTTGCTTTTGGATGGAAATTTGAAAAGATTCTGCAGAAAAAAACAAAAAGAAAACCCCATCTTTTCCCTGCCAACTCTAGTGAATAGCTTTCCCTCCCAGAAATGTTGGCCCCTGTTATCTGTGAGACAGAGTTTGTATCAAATGGATTCTCATTTGGATAACTTGTGGAGACACCTATCCATGTGACTGGCCACATCCTCAGCTGGTCTAAATTGATCTGGCTCCTTTGGTTTCAATGAAACGACCTGTGACCCAGGTAGAATGTGCATTTTGTTTCCATTGCCTTTCCTTGCTGTCCATCCACTGTTCAATAAAGAGGCAGTGGTTTTAACCCCAAACGTATCTAAGTGTTGTAAGTTAAGTAGGGGTGTGATCTGATGTGGAGCCGGCGAGCTGTGGTGTACTAGTCCTTTAGCAGTGAAACTTTGAATAAGCTCAATCACCAGTGAAGCAGGGGCTGGACACTCTGGAAGACTTGGCTATTGGAGTGTGTCTGCTGTTAATCTATAGAGAGATTACTTCTGTAGACTTAAAGGGGAATATTTGAGTTGTCTGTGGCCTTGGGAATTTGGTAACTTAGCCCTGGTTAGCACAGACAGACTTCACGTGAAGGGCAGCAGGAGACAATGAGGTACACACCGGAAGCACCAAACCAGCTAAAGATCTCGCTTTATGTGTTTATCAAGTTTTAAAAATATTTATTTTTGATCAAACCAAGTGCCTTCACCCCTCACCCGAGCCTCTAATCATTCTCTTGAATCATATCAAGGTCTGCAGAATAAACATGTGATGCTGTCCGCTCAGACATGTCTGCACTCCAAAGTTCTTTGAGAATAGCTTATTCTGGAGTTATTATTCCAAAAAAAGCTTTTTGGGAATAATGCGTGAACACTACAGGGAAACCTAAAATAGGAAAAACTTATTCCAAAATAATGCGCCCATACACAATAGATCCTATTTCGGATTTGAGCCCCTGGAAGCGCTCAAGGGCCATGTCTACACAGTAAAGTTATTTGAGACTAAGCTGTTCCAGAAAAGCTTCTTTCAAAATGGCCACTCTTCCCTTTCTAGAAAGCCCTTCTTCCAAACTTTTGAAATGAGCTCAATTACTCATGGCAAGAGGTTTACAGAATTCGGAATAAGCCTCCTGCTATTTTTAAATGACTTTGAAATAGAAGTTTTGCTGTGTAGATGCTCACCAAGTTATTTTGGAATAGCGGTGTTTCCTGACACTGGACTCAAAGAATGTCAGTGCTGTCAGCAATCACAGCCCTCATTCCATGTTTGCAGAAAGTCAAGTGGTGAGAAAAGTGGAGTTACCATGCAAAATCAGTTAATCCAAGGGTGAAAATAAAGAGGAAGCCTTTCCTTTTGTCCATCAGTCTCTGTGGGTTACTGACAATTTGGTGGTGAATTGAGTTCATTTAAAACTCCAACGCTTTTTAGATATGACTTTCTTCAGGGCGTCCTTCACCTCCTTGTTCCGAAGGCTGTAGATCAGGGGGTTCAACATAGGGATCACCACCGTGTAGAAGACGGAGGCCACTTTGTCTGTGTCCAGTGAGAGGTTGGTGCTGGGTTGTAAATACATAAAGATGAGAGTCCCGTAGAAGATGGTGACAGTCGTGAGGTGGGAGGTGCAGGTGGAGAAAGCTTTTCGCTTGCCTTCTGTGGAGCGGATCCTCAGGATGGTGGAAAAGATAAAGAGGTAGGAGATCAGGACGATGAGGGAGGTGGTTATCACGTCAAAACCAGCAAAGGCAAAGATCAGTAACTGTTTGGTGTGGGTACTAGAGCAGGAGAGGGCCATCAAGGGCATGTCATCACAGTAGAAATGGTTGATCTTGTTGGAGGAACAGAAGGATAATTGAAAAGTAAGGATGGTTTGGAGCAGGGCAACGCAGAAGCTGTACATGTAAGGAACAGCTACCAGGTGCACACAGACCTTGTGGGACATGATGACCTGGTAAAGCAGTGGGTTACAGATGGCCACATAACGATCATAGGCCATCCCAGCCAGGAGGAAAGACTCCATGATCATGAACATTAGGAAACAGCCCAGCTGTGCAGCGCAGGCGTAATAAGAAATGGTTTTACTCTGCGCTACGAAGTTCACCAGCATTTGAGGGGTGATGGTTGAGGAATAACAGAGATCCACAAAAGCCAAATGGCTGAGGAAAAAGTACATGGGAGTGTGAAGTCGACGGTCAACTCTGATTAACACGATCATCCCAAGATTGGCTACCAGGGTGACAGCATAGATCAGTAGGAACAACATGAAAAACGGGAGTTGGAGCTCAGGACGATCTGTGATTCCCAGAAGGATGAACTCAGTCACCACAGTGAGATTTTTGTGAGCCATTTATTGCCCCTTTTTAACGTTTTGGGGTTGGAAGGCTGAACACTCCAATTGGACATGAGGTTACAGATCAAAAAAGCTGTTCTCCTAACTTCATTGAAAAGAATCTATAGAATGTCATTGGTTTCGTTGGTACTGTCATCAGTTTCGTACTACATAACTGGGTATTTAACCCTTCAGAAGGCCATTTTGAGGTGCTGCGGGTTATGACATCTCTCAGGGATGGTCTAGACGGTGCTTGGTGCTGACGTGAGGGCAAAGGACTGGAGTCGATGACCTGTCGAGCTCTCTTCCCCTTCCAGTGTTCTATGATTCTACTACATTTGGAACTTCTTTCCTGGGGCAAACACCATGATGCTGCTTCATTACTTTTGACATCTGAAATGTGAATACAGAAATCTTACAGCCTTGCAAAACAGAGATAATTTTATAAGTCAGTAACGGGTTCCTTCACTTGTACGTGGGACAGAGGTGGCTTTGTGGTCAAGTCAGTCATTTCTGTATTCCAGAATTATAAATACTGCCAAAACTATTTGCCTTTGTTCCAAGAAGTTTTCTTACTTCTACATCTTCAAAACAAGCAATAACACACTTCTAGGGATGCTAGTTAATATCTGTGCCCCTTTAATAGTCAGCCAAACACATGACTGTAACCTATAACTACTCGAGATTGTGTCAGTAACCTGATGAAAGGAATTAGTTTGCTCCTGTCTCTCTAGTTTTATATCATGCCTCATAAAGGCATATTTATGGATTGCACCTGGGTTAAATCTTTCATTTTTTCCTTTCTTTGTTTTAATTATTATTCTGAGGCAGTGACTGGAATCCTTCATGGTCTTGTGTTTTGTCCTTTCCTTTTGTGATGGAGTGGGGTGTGTGAGGATTTTATTCCCAGGGTGAGGTTGCATGTGTTTCCTATTATCCTGTAGCAACCCAAGGGAGTGCCTCAGTTTTTCTAGGACCAGCATCAGTGCATGGTGGTAATGGGAGTTTCGTTGTGTTGACTTATCCCCAATACATCATGGGCCTCCTTTGCTATTTGTAACCCAGGCAACTTCTTTCTTTTCTGGAGAATGGGACAAAGGAAGGAGAAGTGGCCTGGCTGGTTTGATCTGGGACTGGGCTATTGAGTTGGGTAATCTTGGCTGACTTGAGAAGGAGAAAGCGGAGCCAGAGCCCCAGCTTGGGGATGCCCTGTGGGCTCCCTTCCTCCAAGATGGATTGTACTGTCTGCTTCCACTTTCTGTGCTGAGAAGTCTGTTCTACGCTGGGTCCTTGTCATCTCATAAACCTTCTGTTCCCCCTGCTGAATGGGATGTACATCTGACTGCGGATGTGGGTGCAGGGCCCAGTGACCCCCACACTCCATTACCCCTTCCTTTTTCTGAAAACTATTAAATTCTCATCTTCTTCACTTTGTTTTGGGCCCTGGTGTCAAATCATGAACATGCCAACCTGGGCTAAGTGGAGATAAACAGTGACCATTACTTACAATGGTGATCAAATCACCTTATTGTTTCCTTCTGTTCTTCCCATTCGTTCACCAGTTGTCTGTCATCTTATAGTTACACAGGAAGATTTACCCAGCATGGATCAGGTCCTTAACTCTGTTCATTTGTGGTTATTTTGGAACATGACATGAAAATGTCCAGGCTTCATTTAAATCATTGCTTGGGGGTGGGGCTGAGGAGGAAGGGTTCAGTTTGCATCTGCCCCAGGGACAGAGGAGTTCCCCAGGCCTCTCAATCCACAGCAGCTTGTAGCCAGGTAAGAAGCAGCTCTCCATGGCTGCTGCAGGTCTATCAGGCACAGCCCAGGAAGGGCTGCATGTCCGCCAGCTGGAGATAGCCCAGCTTCATCTGCCCCCTGCGTTCTCCAACCAGAGTGAGCAATGCAACACTCTGTGCATTTCCCCTCCTTCCCTGGCAAATGGGAAACAGCCAGCAACATCCCTGTATTAACTGGGGGGGGGCTCCCCCAACCTCCCTAAAGGGCACACGACTGGTGGGAGGCTCAGGTGTGGGGTTGTCCCAAACAGCAACTGGGTGAATGCTCCACCAGCACCTTTCTCTCATCTGGTGAATCTGTCTCTTTTGTGCATGAGGTTAGGAAATGCAGTCCCATTCCAGGCACATCCCATTGTCCTGGCACAACGAAGCCATAACTTGGTTTTGAAGTACGATAAGAGCAAGCTGTATCCTGAATGTGGCAGTGCTAGCTCTTACCGTTTAGGAGGAGATCTTAAGCAAGCAGACACATATACAGACAAACGCTTTCCAATATATAATAGACTCTGAAATGGTTGGGTCCGAGATGATCTCTTTGTGTCTGCTTCTACAATGACTTGCACAATGGCACTGTGATCCGTGAAAGGGAATACTTATGCCAAAATGCTCAGAGAGGGAACGAAGAGAGAGAAAAGGATGGCTGACTTTTGAGAGGCAAAGGCGCTTGGAATAATCTTTCTGACTGCAACTTCTAATAACTTCTACAATTAACTACTGTGAAACACAACCAATCTATTAAGCCTGTGTTCCACACATTAAATATAAACTTGAGTGCAAAGTATTATTATTATCTAAATGAAGTACAGGCTGAACCTCTCTCATCCAGCACCCTTGCAACCTGACCGGCGTGGGATGAGATAATATGATGGACTACAGGAGGTCAATATTGTGTAGCAGCATTACCAACACTTTCATGACTAACTGGGCTCTTAGAAGACATTTAGGGGTAAATTACAATTAAATAACAGCACAGAACAATGAGAGCCAGACTGATGGTTTTAAACAAGCTTTTTGGGACAACGAGAAATTTGGCTACACCCATGGTAAGTGGACATCCGGCTGTAATCATGACAGATTACAGATGTTGCCAGAGGAGAGAGTTCGTGGTTAGAAAGCTTCAACCTGTATATCTAAATATTAGAAAAGAAATTTTTTTTTGCCCAGAGCCCAGAGTTATAACTCCTTTTAGGTTTGTTTTGTTTTAGATTTTTTACAGTGAACTGTGTTAATTTTTTAGTGGGATGGGAAATCTCCAGAATCAATCCCTAGTCGTTGCGGGAAGAGCTGATGGTATTAAAGAAGGGAACGTGGTTCTCTTTGTTTTAGTGCAAAATCAATCTGCCAGCATACAGCTGAGTTGCTGAGAACTCTGGCTGGGATGGGTGGGATATTAAATCCAAGATCAAACCTTTTGGAGTAGTTACAAATGAGATCAGCAATGCACAGAGGACTGTTGGAGGAAGGTGAGCAGTGCCCATTGGTTTGTTAAATTCTAAGACAATAGACCTGGCTCTGAACAGAATTAGATGAGATCTAAAACATCAACCACTGGCCCCCATCCCTGCCACAGCTCAAATTAACATCACAAACAGGACAGGTTGGAATTGTAAATAGGTCGAGTTCAGGAGTCAGACTTGTGGCCGCTGGCGTTGTATTAACTTCAGCATCCCCCCACAGGAGACTAGCCACAGATATGGGAAACCCCAACCCCAAAGTCTTCCGCCTACCTGTCCAAATGAAGCCACTTCCCTCTTTCATGGCAAAGGACTGAAGTTTGGCTGGTTCCAGAAGGTTTATTTGGTGCCTTAACCCTTTGAGAACTTGTCCCTGAAGCACCTCACAGCTCAGCACCTGCTCCAGTCCCCAGATGGGCCATTAACACCAGCTCCATGGGGGAACCAAGCAAAAAACTTCAACAGTGTTTCAAATGATTCAGTTGCAGGGCCCCCGGTGAGTGAAAATACACAATTCTGTCCTTGAAATTGCTGGCAATTGACATGTTTGTAATATCTGAAGGCTGAACACCAAAACGTGGAAGACGAGTGCCTGCAAGAGCTATGCAAAGTGACTATCTCTGATCTTTACTGCCCAAACTTTCTATCTATGTCTGTGTGACAATTTGCTCAATGAGTCTCCTTGTGCTTGCTCACCTCTGCCTCTTTGTCCAGCTTTAAGGATCAATAGAATGTCCTTGGATTTTTCATACAAAGAAGCATCAATTTCATGCTATGTGAATGGATGATTGACCCTATAGATGGCCATTTCTAGGTGCTATAGAGCAGTGTTTCTCAACCTGTTTTTTTTATAAAGTACACCCTTTACAAAAAATGTTATATGTACCACCAGACTTCTCTTGCAAACGCTCATTCTACGTGTACCACCGGTTGAGATATATGGTCCTTAGGTAATTGAGGTGTTGAAACAGCGTCCTTTTGAACCTGTAGAGGTTACTGTATCCCTTCTCAGGAGTGAGCTTTGTTTTGTGAACTCAGAACTTACATCTCATTTAAAAACAGTTTACAAAAACATGCAAAAATAGCACAGAAGACTACTTCTGCAAAATTTGCTGCCTTTCTGCCACCTTATTATCAAATAAATGAATTTGAATGAAAATATTGTACTGACATTTCAGCATCAGGCTACTGAAGAATTAGAACAAATCATTGTCTGAATGAACTTTTAGATTCAAATGATTGAGCTGTAGTTTTATATGTAGCTCGCTATAAAACTAGGCAAATATCTAGATGAGTTGATATACTCTCTGGAAAATCTCGGTGTACTCCCAAGGGTATACATACCCCTGGGTGAGAAACACTGGTATAGTTTATGAGAATGTAGACCAATCTCCTGGCTACATGATGCTCGTACATTATTTGTGGCATCAGAAATGTAAATGAAGAAGCCTTGTATCCTTGCAAATCATAGATCATTTTGCAAATACATAACAGACTCTTTCACTTTTACATCTAACATAGGTGGCTTAATGGTCACTCTTTTATATTCCATAATTATAACTACTGTTCAAACCCTTGTCCTTTTCTCCCTAGAAAGTTTTTCTTCTCTGCAGCTGCAAAAGAAGCAGTAATATACTACTAGGGCTACTGGTCCATATTGGTATAGCTGGAATATGAACAGAAATGTATTGCCATAATGTACAACTACTCAAGTCTGGCTTGCTTAAAAGCATTAGATTTCACCTGTCTATCTAGTATTACAGTCGAACACTTGGCAAAGACATCTTTATGGATTGTTACCTGCTTAGGAGGAATTCACTGTCCATCTCATTTCTTATTGTCTTCTACTTCCTTCTTCAGAAGGAATTCAGAATTCTCATCTTCACTGTTTCTGTGACCATCTTATTGTTTCCTTCTGTTGTCCATGTTTCTCTGTGTGTACCCAAAGATTGTGGCTCATCTTGAAGTTACTTTAAAAAATCTTTGGGTCTGAGATGAGCTTTCTTTTGTCTGTTTGTACAATGACTTGTACAAGGGCACCATGATTGGGAACCGGACACACTTATGAAGCAAGCAGGGCCTTCCGGGTATATATAAAGGCTTGACATAATTCTGGGTCTCATGAAAAGGAAGCAGAGGCATGACAGAGGTCAAGGTATAAGCTAACCACTCACTAGTGGGATTTTGCAAGTAACTTCCCCTGTGGGTAGGATTATACCACAGAGACGACTTTAGGCAGGGAGTCCCAGGGCAAGGTTTCGGGGTGGCTCCACACCCCGAAGGGGTGGGGCCAAGACAGGAAAGGGTGGAGCCAAGGGCAGAATGGCACCACCCATATTGCAGCACTGCACCCCTATTCCCTAAGAGCCACAGGCAGCCGGATCAGCGCGGTCCTGGTGCTTCAAAGGGACTCGGAACTCCAGCCGCCACCATTGCCAATGCTGCATCTGGGGGTATTATGAAAATTCCTTAGTTCCTAGAAAGATCTGGGAGTGGAATCGGAGTTGCATGGAGCAGTGACTAAAGCTGATTATGGAGAGATGCTGGTCTCTTCCGGAGTTAAGCCTTCCTGTAACGGTGCCGTAGCTCACTCCAGCTGGCAGATGGTCACAAGGAAGCTTGTGCAAGCTTGGCCAATCAGAGCGAGGAGGAGTCAGCCAGTCAGGCGCACGCTGGGCCCCATACCAGGCCACAGAGCTGTGGGGTGATCACTCTTGCCCCAAGGAGCAAGAGAGAAGGAGCTGGGTGGAAGCAGGGGAGGGAACCAGCAGCAGCTTGTACAGAGCAATGCTGGGAAGGCTCAGGGCAGCCTGAGGGAAGCTCCAGCCTGATACGTCCTGGGCTGTGGGCCTGGATAGAAGGGCGGAGAAGATGCAAGAGCCACCCTGAAGTGACCAGGGAACACTGAGGAGGAAGGGAAGAGAAGAAAAGCTAGAGATGGCTGCCACCAGAGACCATCTGGACTGGGGCCCAGAGTAGCGGGGAGGCCTAGAGCCTGCCCCTACTCCCACCACTCCCCTGCACCCCACCTTGCCACACTAGAGTGAGGCCAATGTAGACCGTGGCTTGACCCTGAGGAGAGGGGCCAGACCTTGACTGCAGCTGCCCATAGAATCAGGGGCCAGGAGTT
The DNA here is from genome assembly GCF_033958435.1 of Carettochelys insculpta. Taxonomy (NCBI): domain Eukaryota; kingdom Metazoa; phylum Chordata; order Testudines; family Carettochelyidae; genus Carettochelys; species Carettochelys insculpta. The sequence goes on along the minus strand of NC_134142.1, from coordinate 121,109,091 downwards.
AGGATTTTTGGTACTCCCCGAAAGTGGTGTGTGTGAAAGACCAGTAGGTTAGAGACTGATACAGATATATTGCAACTTACCTTGTATTAATGTACTATATATACTATAACACGTTAATACAAGATGCGATGGTAGATACAGATACCGATACACTCCCTCTCGGGGGTGGGGGTTGTTGTTTTTTGAAAGTTCACACATGGAAACCATAGTAAATGGGACGCTGAGGTCCAGAGGGTGAGATGGTTCCAGATCCTAATGGTGGAAACAGGAGAGTGGAGAACAGTCAATGGCTGAGGCACTGTTAGCCAGTGGCCGGGTAATGTGCCGTAAGGTACCAACTATGCCCTTATTACCATCCGAGTCTTTAACTGCTAGAGTGCAGGGCTCCTTCACGGCGGGCAGCCTGGGCAAGGCTGACGGATGCCCCAGGGTCCTAAACACCCGAGTCTTTTAGTGCTAGAGCAGGGAGCTCCTAGCACTCTCACATATGGCCAGGCTGTGGTAACCAAACGGTTAAAATTCTTTTTATTGTGCTGGCTGTGTTGGAGTGACAGAGAGTAACAGCAGTCAGATTTAGATCTTAACTAGTTACAAGTTTATTAAGCTACAGTTATAAGCGTGCGGTTACAAAAGTCTATTTTCTACTTCTTATATGCTAGCAGAGTACAGGTGTCAACAGGTTACATTACAATTCAATACCACGATGTCTTAATGCAACAGCATTCTATCTATAAAGGTCTAATTCTTTAACTGTGCGCACCAAAAGGAGACATTAATGTGGGTACATTTTACTCTCCTTAATATGGGTATATCTTACCCTCCTTGCGTCTCTCGATACCAGAGTAGCCAAGCCAGGATAGGTCACTCAATTCTGCGGAAAGACGGGTATGAGGTTGGGCGTCCCCAGTTGCGGACCTCGGGAGGCAATCACCTGACTGACCAGCAGGTAGTCGGTGAAGATGCACTCAGAGTCAGAGTGCTGCTGGGCCCATCTTTATACCCCCTGGGTTACGTATTCTCTTTCTTATCTATGGTGCCAGATCGTACTGGTCTGTCTTTTGTGATGCCAGTTTTTCACAAGGGCAATTCTTACGTAATTTGCACTTGTAAGGCAGGAGATAAGCAATTTTGGGAGTACAGGACATTCTTTTACAAGGGTGGAGATTTCTCTTCTGGGATGGCTGTGTGGACGCATCAAATCCATCAATGCCAGCTGGGGTAATTTCCTGAGGCCCCCTTATTGACAGTTGGCCTGTTAGCCTTTTATCTGTACTTTCTGTTTCTCTGGGTCACGATGAGCTATCACATCTGGGCCTCTGTGGGATACATGAAAGACTGTGCTGTTTAACTGCTGTTCAGTGCCCTGTGTGCTCTGAGGCACCTTAGAGGGGAGGCAAAATCTGGTCTGTAGTGGGGAGATTTTGTCTGGCTACAGGCACCAACTAGAGTCCAAAATATTTGTTTCTAGTTTTTCTCTGAGCTTATTTATTTTTTGTTTGTATTCAGCAGATTATGACAGAAATTACTGGGTTTTTGAGTTTTTGATTTTGGATGAAAATTTGAAAAGGTCCTGCAGAAAAAAAACAAAAAGAAAACCCCATCTTTTCCCAGCCAACTCTAGTGAATAGCTTTCCCTCCCAGAAATGTAGGCCCCTGTTATCTGTGAGACAGAGTTTGTATCAAATGGATTCTCATTTGGATAACTTGTGGAGACACCTATCCATGTGACTGGCCACATCCTCAGCTGGTCTAAATTGATCTGGCTCCTTTGGTTTCAATGAAACGACCTGTGACCCAGGTAGAATCTGCATTTTGTTTCCATTACCTTTCCTTGCTGTCCATCCACTGTTCAATAAAGAGGCAGTGGTTTTAACCCAAAACATATCTGAGTGTTCTAAGTAAAGCCGGGGGTGGGGGGCGTGTGGATCTGATGTGGAGCCGGCGAGCTGTGGTGTACTAGTTCTTCAGAAGCAGTGGAACTTTGAATATGCTCAATCACCAGTGAAGCAGGGGCTGGGTGATCCGGAGGACTTGGCCATTGGAGTGTGTCTCTTGTTAATCTATAGAGGGATTGTGTATGTAGCTTTAGAGGGGAATAGTTGAGTTGCCTGTGTCCATAGGAGGTTGGTAATTAAGTCTTGATTAGCACAGACAGACTTCATGTACAGGGCAGCAGGAGACAATGAGGTACACACAGGAGGTACTAAACCAGCTAGACATCTAGCTTTATGTCTTTACATGGTTTTGAAGGTTTTTATTTTTGGTCGGACCAAGTGCCTTCATCCCTCACCTGGGCCTGTAATTGTTCTCATGAATCATATCATGGGCTGTGGAATTAGCATGTGATACTGTCCGCTCAGGCATGTCTGCACTGCAGAGTTCTTCCAGAATAGCTTATTCTGGAGTTATTATTCCAAAATAAGCTTTTTCAGAATAACACGTAAACACTGAGGCTGGGTCTACACAAGCCCCTTCCTTTCAAAAGGGGTGTGTTAATGAACGGGTGTGAAAGATGCTAATGAGGCACTTGTGAGCCGATGCCCAGGTGCCAGCTAAAGGTCCGGTGGGGCAAAGGGGGTGATGCCGCACCAGCAGCTACGCTAAGCAGCCAGGGCAGGGTGGGTTCTTTGGTTTGCGTTTAGTTCGGGTACAGCAGCAAGAGGAAAATTACACTTATTAGAGGCTTTAACAATTACCTTTTATTTATACAAAGATAGATTAAGAAAAGTTTTAGACAAACTAGCTAGCTTAAACTAATACAAGTTATGTGTACACAAGAAAGGCACATTGCAGGTGTGATTTTCACCCCTGCCTCTTAGAGCTGGTGGAACCAGAGTCTTTCCCTCAATTCCTATAGGAAAGAAGTGTAATACAGGTGTAATTCTTACCCCTCCCTCATAGATCCGGTGTGACCCAGAATCTTTCTCTTAATCCCTCAGGAAGAAGTAGATACGAACCAGGCGTCCCCAGTCTGGGGAGTCAATACCAGACCTGGCCAGCAGGTGTAGGTGATTGGAGCTCAAAGGGGGTGGGCTGCCAAACCCCTCTTTATACCCCTTTGGTCACGTAGGTTTCTTGCTGGTCTCAAGTGGCCAGTCGGGGAGAAATGTATTTGAACCCCAGGTTTCCCAGGGAAGGTGCAAGCCTCAATTTGCACCTGTGAATTGTGGACAATTGGGCACCTTTGGAGGTGATGGGCGGACGTTCCCCGTTCTTCCTGGGGCAGTGATCAGGAGTGTCAATTACTGATATCAGCCAAAAGGGTGGCCATTAGCTAGCCCATTCACTGTCTGGTTTCTGTGTACGGTAGAGAGGCTGGGTGAGACAGCACACCTGCGTTCCCAGGGCATCAAAGGCTGCCTGTCTCCCTCTCTGTCTCTCCCAGTGAGGGGGAGAAGAAGAAAAGGCCAAATGGGGGGTTCATGTCTGGCTACAGCACTGCAATGAATATGCAGTGCCTTATTAGCATAATGGCGGCCGCGGCGATTCCGAAGTGCGGCTTTTCGAATCATGCGCCGCCTGTGGAGACAGGACCTTCTGAAAGGACCCCCCTCCAGTTTTCAAAAGCCCTTCTTTTGAGGAGGGCTTTAAACTAGGTTTGCCGGGGACAGGGGAGCAAAGCCCGCAGGTAAGTGGAGTACATGGAAACCTGGGAGATGGGTCGGAAGTAGGAGGGAGCATGGGCAACAATGTCAGAGTAAAAAGAGGGCCAGGAAAAAACTGGGGGTAAAGTTCAAATCAATATCTGAGATGCCTATATACCAATGCAAGAAGTATGGGTAATAAGCAGGAAGAACTGGAAGTGCTAATAAATAAATACAACTATGATATCGTTGGCATCACAGAAACTTGGTGGGATAATACACATGAGTGGAATGTTGGTATTGAAGGCTACAGCCTGGTTAGGAAAGATAGACAGGGAACAAAGGGGGGAGGTGTTGCCTTACATATAAAAAATGTGCACACTTGGACTGAGGTGGAGATGGACATAGGAGATGGACGTGTTGAGAGTCTGTGGGTTAGTTTAAGAGGGGTAAAAAACAAGGGTGATGTCCTGTTAGGAGTCTACTACAGGCCACCTAACCAGGTGGAAGAGGTGGATGATGCTTTTTTTAAACAACTAACAAAATCATCCAGAGCCCAGGATTTGGTGGTGATGGGGGCACAACTTTAAACAACTTTAACTATCCAGATATATGCTGGGACACTAATACAGCGGGGCACAGACTATCCAATAAGTTCTTAGACTGCATTGGAGACAATTTTTTATTCCAAAAAGTTGAAAAAGCCACCAGGGGAGAAACTGTTCTGGATTTGATTTTAACAAATAAGGAGGACTTGGTTGAGAATTTGAATGTGGGAGGCTGCTTGGGTGAAAGTGATCATGAAATCATAGAATTCACAATTCTAAGGACTGGTAGGAGGGAAAATAGCAAAATAGAGATGGTGGATTTCAGGAAGGCAGATTTTGGTAAACTCAGAGAGCTGGTAGGTAAGATCCCATGGGAGGAAGAACTGAGGGGAAAAACAACTGAGGAGAGTTGGCAGTTTTTCAAAGAGACATTATTAAGGGCCCAAAACAAGCTATTCCCCTATGTAGGAAAGATGGTAAATATGGGCAAAGACTGCCTTGGCTTAACAAGGAGATCCTGCATGATCTCAAACTAAAAAAGGAATCCTATAAAAAATGGAAACTAGGACAAATTACAAAGAATGAACATAGGCAAATAACACAGGAATGCAGGAGTAAAATTAGAAAGGCTAAGGCACAAAATGAGCTCCAACTAGCTACAGGCATAAAAGGTAACAAGAAGGCCTTTTACAAATGTATTAGAAACAAGAGGAAGACCAAGGACAGGGTAGGGCCATTGCTCAGTGAGGAGGGAGAAACAGTAACGGGGAACTGGGAAATGGCAGAGATGCTTAATGACTTCTTTGTTTCGGTCTTCACAGAGAAGTCTGAAGGAATGCCTGACATAGTGAATGCTGGTGGAAAATGGGTAGAGTTAGTTTTTGAAATAAAAAAAGAACAAGTTAAAAACCATTTGGAACAATCAGATGTCTGCACGTCACCAGGGCCTGATGAAATGCATCCTAGAATCCTCAAGGAGCAGATAGAAGAGGTAGCTGAGCCGTTAGCTCTCATTTTTGGAAAGTCATGGGAGACAGGAGAGATTCCAGAAGACTGGAAGAGGGCAAATATAGTGCCCATCTACAAAAAGGGGAATAAGAACAACCCAGGAAATTACAGGCCAGTCAGCTTAACTTCTGTGCCAGGAAAGGTAATGGAGCAGGTAGTTAAGGAAGTCATCTGCAAGCAATTGGAAGGTAGTAAAGTGATAGGGAACAGCCAGCATGGTTTTGTAAAAAACAAATCATGTCAAACCAACCTGATAGCTTTTTTTGACATGATAACGAGACTCGTAGATAAGGGAGAAGGAGTGGATGTGGTATACCTAGACTTTAGTAAAGCATTTGATACAGTCTCGCATAATACTCTTATTGACAAACTAGGCAAGTCCAACTTAAATGGGGCTGTAATAAGGTGGGTGCATAACTGGCTGGCTAATCGTACCCAGAGAGTAGTTGTTAATGGTGCTCAATCCTGCTGGAAAAGCATTACAAGTGGGGTTCTGCAGGGGTCTGTTTTGGGACCAGTTCTGTTCAATATCTTCATTAATGATTTGGATATTGGCATAGAAAGTATGCTTATTAAGTTTGCAGATGATACCAAGCTGGGAGGGGCTGCAACTACCTTGGAGGATAGGGTCAAAATTCAGAATGATCTAGATAAATTGGAGAAATGGTCTGAAGTAAACAGGATGAAGTTTAATGAAGGTAAATGTAAGGTGCTGCACTTAGGAAGGAATAATCTGTTTCACACATACAGAATGGGAAAAGACTGTCTAGGAAGGAGTACAGCAGAAAGGGATCTAGGGGTTCTAGTAGATCACAAGTTAAATATGAGTCAACAGTTGATGCTGTTGCAAAAAAAGCAAACATGATTCTGGGATGCATTAGCAGGTGTGTTGTGAACAAGACACAAGAAATCATTCTACTGCTCTACTCTGCGCTGGTTAGGCCTCAGCTGGAATATTGTGTCCAGTTCTGGGCACCCCAATTCAAGAAAGATGTGGAGAAATTAGAGAAGGTCCAGAGAAGAGCAACTAGAATGATAAAAGGTCTGGAGAACATGACTTATGAAGAAAGGCTGAAAGAATTGGGCTTGTTTAGCTTGGAAAAAAGAAGACTGAGGGGGGACATGATAGCGGTTTTCAGATATCTTAAAGGGTGTCATAAGGAGGAGGGAGAAAACTTGTTCGTCTTGGCCTCTGAGGAGAGAACAAGAGGCAATGGACTTAAGCTGCAGCAAGGGAAGTTTAGGTTGGACATTAGGAAAAAGTTCCTAACTGTCAGGGTGGTCAAATACTGGAATAAGTTGCCAAGGGAGGTTGTGGAATCTGCCTCGCTGGAGATATTTAAGAACAGATTAGATAGATGTCTATCAGAGATGGTATAGATAGTGGTCGGTCCTGCCGTCGGGGCAGGGGACTAGACTCAATGGCCTCTTGAGGCCCCTTCCAGTTCTCGTGTTCTATGATTCTATGATTCTAGGATTCTTCCTAATACCAGAAAGTGGTTTAAAGAACTCGGAATAAGCTGCCTTGTATTTTTAAATGACTTTGAAATAGCAGTTTTGCTGTGCAGACTCTCACAATTATTTTGGAATAGCAGTGTTTCCTGGCACTGGCCTCAAAAAATGCCAGTGCTGTCAGCAATCACAGTTCTTATTCAAAGAAAGACAAGAGGTAAGAAAAGAGGAGTTACTGTGTACAATCAGTTAATCCAAGGGTGAAAATAAAGAGGAAGCCTTTCCTTTTGTCCATCAGTCTCTGTTGGTTACTGACAATTAGTTGGTGAATTGCTTTAATTTAAAACTCCAACGCTTTTTAGATATGACGTTCTTCAGGGCGTCCTTCACCTCCTTGTTCCGAAGGCTGTAGATCAGGGGGTTCAACATAGGGATGACCACTGTGTAGAAGATGGAGGCCACTTTGTCTGTGTCCAGTGAGTGGTTGGTGCTGGGCTGTAAATACATAAAGAGTTGAGTCCCATAAAAGACAGTGACAGTCGTGAGGTGGGAGGTGCAGGTGGAGAAAGCTTTGCGCTTGCCTTCCGTGGAGCGGATCCTCAGGATGGTGGAGAAGATAAAGAGGTAGGAGATCAGGATGATGAGGGAGGTTGTAATCATGTCAAAGCCAGCAAAGGCGAAGATCAATACCTGTTTGGTGTGGGTACTAGAGCAGGAGAGGGCCAGCAAGGGCATGTCATCACAGTAGAAATGATTGATCTTGTTGGAGGAACAGAAGGATAAATTAAAAGTAAGGGTGGTGTGGAACAGGGCAACACAGACACTGTACATGTAAGGAGCAGCTACCAACCACACACAGACCTTGTGGGACATGATGACCTGGTAGAGTAGTGGGTTACAGATGGCCACGTAACGATCAAAGGCCATCCCAGCCAGAAGAAAACACTCCGTGGCCATGAACGTTAGGAAACAGCCCAGCTGTGCAGCACAGGCATAATAAGAAATGGTTTTACTCTGCACTAAGAAGTTCACCAGCATTTGAGGGGTGATGGCTGAGGAATAGCAGAGATCCACAAAAGCCAAATGGCTGAGGAAAAAGTACATGGGAGTGTGAAGTCGATGATCCACTCTGATTAACACGATCATCCCAAGATTGCCTACCAAGGTGATAGCATAGATCACTAGGAACAACAGGAAAAACGGGACTTGGAGCTCTGGACGATCTGTGATTCCCAGAAGAATGAACTCGGTCACCACGGTGAGATTTTCATTAGCCATTTATTGTCCTTTTTTAAGATTTTTGGGGTTACAAGGCTGAAAACTGTAATTGGAGATGAGATTACAGTTCAAAAAGGCTTTTCTCCCAACTTCACTAAAAAGAATTAATAGAACATCATTGGTTTCATTGGTACAGGCATCAGCTTCATACAACATAACTGGTTAATTAAGCCTTCAGAAGGCCATTTTGATTTGCTGTGGGTTCTGATATCTCTCAGGGATGGTCTAGACGGTGCTTGGTGCTGACGTGAGGGTAAAGGACTGGAGTCGATGACCTCTCGAGCTCTCTTCCTCTTCTAGTGTTCTATGATTCTATTATATTTGGAACTTCTCTCTAGGGCAGACACCGTGATGCTGCTTCATTACTTTTGACATCTGAAATGCGAATACAGAAATCTTACAGCCATGCAAAACAGATAATTTTATAAGACAGTAATGGGTTCCTGCACTTGTACGTGGGACAGAGATGGCTTTGTGGTCAAGTCAGTCATTTATGTATACCAGAATTATAAATACTATCTGAAGTATTTTCCCTTTGTTCCTAGAAATTCTCCTAGCACAACCAAATCCGTACTTGGTTTTATATTATGATAAGAGCAAGCAGTATGCGGACTCTGGGGGTGCTAGCTCTTACCATTTAAGAGGAGTTATTAAGCAAACAGACATATACATAGACCGTCACTCTCAAATACATAATAGATTATGAAATCATTGCGTCTGTGATGATCTTTTTATGTCTGCTTCTAGAATGGCTTGCACAATGGCACTGTGATCTGTGTAAGGGAATACTCATGCTAAAAATACTCAGAGAGGGAATGAATAGAGAGAAAAGGATGACTGTCTTTTGAGAGGCAAAATTTTTTGGTTTGGTGTTTGTAACTGCAACTTCTAATAATCTCTATAATTCGCTACGGTGAAACACCAACAGTCTATTAAGCCAGTGTTCCCCAAGTTAAATATAAACTTGAGTGGAAAGTATTAACATTATCTCAACGAGGTACAGGTTGAACCTCTCTCATCCAGAACCCTTGGAACCTAATTGGTGCCAGATGAGATCGTTTGACTAGCAGCATTATGAACACTTTCACAGATAACTGGGCTCTTAGAAGACATTTAAGGATAAATTTCAATTAAATAACAGCACAGTACACTGAAAGCCAGGCCTGGTGGCTGGAAACAAACTTTATGGGCCCACAAGAAACTTGGCCACACCCATGATGAGTGGACATCTGGCTGTCATCATGACGGATTACTGATGTTGTTGCAGGAGAGAGTTCTTGTTTAGAAAGATTCAACTTGTACATCGAACAGAGAGGGAGCCGTGCTAGGCTCTATACTATCAAAACAAAAAAGCAGTCAAGTAGCACTTTGAAGACTAACAAAATAATTTATTAGGTGAGCTTTCGTGGGACAGACCCACTTCTTCAGACCATAGCCAGACCAGACCAGACTCAATATTTAAGGCACAGAGAACCAAAAACAGTAATCAAAGTTGACAGATCAGAAAAAAATTATCAAGGTGAGCAAATCAGAGAGCAGAGGGGCGGTGGGAGGGGAAGTCAAGAGTTAGATAAAGCCAAGTTTGCCAAAGAGCCCCTATAAGCTGCGTCTACACGTGCACGCTACTTCGAAGTAGCAGCACCAACTTCGAAATAGCGCCCGTCACGTCTACACGCGTCGGGCGCTATTTCAAAGTTAACTTCGACGTTAGGCGGCGAGACGTCGAAGTCGCTAACCTCATGAGGAGATAGGAATAGTGCCCTACTTCGACGTTCAACGTCGAAGTAGGGACCGTGTAGACGATCCGCGTCCCGCAACGTCGAAATTGCTGGGTCCTCCATGGCGGCCATCAGCTGGGGGGTTGAGAGATGCTCTCTCTCCAGCCCCTGCGGGGCTCTATGGTCACCGTGGGCAGCAACACTTAGCCCAGGGCTTCTGGCTGCTTCTGCGGCAGCTGGGGATCTATGCTGCAGGCACAGGGTCTGCAACCAGTTGTCAGCTCTGTGTATCTTGTGTTGTTTAGTGCAACTGTGTCTGGGAGGGGCCCTTTAAGGGAGCGGCTGGCTGTTGAGTCCGCCCTGTGACCCTGTCTGCAGCTGTGCCTGGCATCCCTATTTCGATGTGTGCTACTTTGACGTGTAGACGTTCCCTCGCTGCGCCTATTTCGATGTTGGGCTGAGCAACGTCGAAGTTGAACATCGACGTTGCCGGCCCTGGAGGACGTGTAGACGTTATTCATCGAAATAGACTATTTCGATGTCGCAACATCGAAATAAGCTATTTCAATGTTGGCTGCACGTGTAGACGTAGCCATAATGTCCCAGAAAGTTCGCATCCTGGTTCAAGCCACATGTTAATGTGTCAAATTTGAATATGAAAATTCAAATTTGACACATTATTCAATTCATATTCAAATTCGACACATTAACACGTGGTTTGAACCTGGATGCAAATTTTCTGGAACATTAAAGGGGCTCTTTGGCATACTTGACTTAATGTAATTCTTGACTCCCCCACCTCCCCAGCCCCTCTGCTCTCTGATTTGCTCACCTTGATAATTTTTTCCTGATTTGTCAACTTTGATTACTGTTTTTGGTTCTCTGTGCCTTGAATATTGAGTCTGGTCTGGTATGGCTACGGTCTGAAGCAGTGGGTCTGTCCCACGAAAGCTCACATAATAAATAATTTTTTTAAAGTGCTACTTTGCTGTACATCTAAATGTTAGAAAAGAAAATTTCTTTTGCCCAAAGCCTTTAGTTAAAACTCCCTTTGGGTTTGGTTTATTTTAGATTTTTTACAGTAAACTGTGTTTGTTTTTCAGTGGGGTGGGAAATCTCCAGAATCAATCCCTAGTCATTGCAGCAAGTGTTGTTAAACTGATATTAAAGAAGGGATCAAGTTTCTGTTTGTATTAGTGCTAAATCAATCTGCCAGCACATGGCTGAGTTGCTGAAAATTCTGGCCTTGGGGGAGATGTGAAATCCAAGACCAGACCTTTTGCAGTAGTTACAAATGACATCAACAATGCATGAAGGACTATTGAAGGAACGCAGGCAGTTCCAATTGGTTTGTTAACTGCTAAGACAATGGAACTGGCTCTGAACAGAATTAGATGAGATCTAAAACATTAACCACTGGCCCCCATCCCTGCCAAAGCTCAAATTAACATCACAAACAGGACAGGTTGGAATTGTAAATAGGTCGAGTTCAGGAGTCAGATTTGTGGCAGCTGGCCTTGTATTAACTTCAGCATCCCCCCACAGGAGACTAGCCATAGATATGGGAAACCCAAACCCCACATTCATCCACCTACCTGTGCAAATGAAGCCACTTCCCTCTCTTATGGCAAAGGACTGAAGCTTGGCTGGTGCCAGAGGGTTTATTTGGTGTCTTATCCCTTTGAGAACTTGTCCCTGAAGCATTTGACAGCTCAGAACCTGCCCTCGTCCCCAGACGGGCCATTAACTCACAGCTCCACGGGGGAACCAAGGAAGAAACATTAACAGTGTTTCAAATGATTCATATTCATTGCCCCCAGTGAGTGACAATACACAATTCCATGAAATTGCCGGCAATCAAGATGTTTGTAATGTCGGAAGGTTTAACACCAAAGCGTGGAAGACGAGTGCCTGCAAGAGCAATGCAAAATGACAATCTCTGATCTTTGCTGCCCAAACTTCCTATCTATGTCTCTGTGACGCTTCGCTTGATGAGTCTCTTCCATCCCCCTGCTTGGTCACCTCTGCCTCTTTGTCCAGCTTTAAGGATTGATAGAACATCCTTGGATTTATCATACAAACAGGCATCAATGTCATGCTATATGAATGGATGATTGACCCTATAGATGGCCATTTCTAGGTGCTATAGACCAATGTTTCTCAACCTTTTTTTATAAAGTGCCCCTTTTTCAAAAAAAAATGATAAGTACCCCCAGACTTCTCTTGCAAGCCCTCATTCTGTGTGTACCATGGGTTGAGAAATATGGTCCTTAGGTAATCTGAGGCCTTGAAACAAGTGCCATTCAACCTTTGCAGGTTACTGTATGCTTTTCAGGAGTTCGATTTGTTTTGCATACCAAGAAGTTACATCTCACTTGAAAACAGTTTACTAAAACATGCAAAAATAACACAGAAGACTACTTCTGAAAACTTTCTGCCCTTCTGCCATCTTGTTTTCAAATAAATAAATTTGAATGGAAATATTGTACTGACATTTCAGCATCAGGCTAATGAAGAATTAGAACAAATCATTGTCTGAATGAACTTTTAGATTCAACCAACTTTGCTAGTGTTTTATATGTAGCTTGTTATATAACTAGGCAAATATCTAGATGAGTTGATGTACTCTCTGGAAAATTCTCGGTATACCCCCAAGGGTACATGTACTCATGGGTGAGAAACACTGCAATAGAGTAAGAGATTGTAGACCACTCTCCTGGCCACATACTATGATGCTCTTACATTACTTCTGCCATCTGAAATGTGAATGAGGAAGCCTTATATCCTTGCAAATCATAGATCATCTTGCAAATATGTAACAGGCTCTTTCAATTTTCATCCAACATAGGTGGCTTAATGATCACTCATTTATATTCCAGAATTATAACTACTATGTAAACCCTTGTCCTTTTCTCCCTATAAAATTGCTTATTACTGCAGCTGCAAAACAAGCAATAATATACAACTAGGGCAACTGGTCTATATTGATATAGCTGGAATATGAACAGAAACATATTGCCATAACGTACAAGTACTCAAGTCTGGCTTGATGAAAGGCATTAGATTTCACCTGTCTATCTAGTATTACAATCTCATCCCTTGCAAAGACATACTTATGGATTGTTACCTGCTTTGGAGGAATTCACTGTATATCTTCTGATTTTTTTTTTGTCTTCTGCTTTCTTCTTCAGAAAGAGTTCAGAATTCTCATCTTCACTGTTTTTGTGACCATCTTATTGTTTCCCTCTGTCGTTCACGTTTCTCTGTCTGTACCCACCGATTGTGGCTCAACTTGAAGTTGCTTTATAAAATCTTTGGGCCTGAGAGGAGCTTTCTTTTGTCTGTTTGTACAATAACTTGTATAATGGCACTGTGATCGGGAACGGGACACACTTATGAAGTAAGCAGGGCCTTCTGGGTATATATAAAGGTTTGACATCATTCTGGGTCTCATGAAACAGAAGCAGAGACATGACATAGTACAGGCTATAAGCTAACCTCTCACTAATGGGTATTTGGAAGTAACTTCCTCTATGGGTAGGATGATACCAGTGAGGCCTATTTCAGGCAGTGAGCCCCAGGGCAAGGTGCGGGGTGGCTCTACACCCAGAAGGGGTGGGGCCAAGACAGGATGGGGCGGGGCCAAAGGCAGTCAACCCTCAGCACCGCCTAGACTGCAGCACTGCATGTCCCTTCCCTGAGAGCCGCGGGCAGCCGGATCAGCACAGCCCTGGTGTTTCAAAGAGGCTTGGAGCTCTGGCCGCCACCACTACCAAGGCCACGTCCAGGGGTGTCACGACAATTCCTTTGTTCCTAGAAACGTTTGGGAGTGGAATTGGAGTTGTATGGTGCAGTGACTAGAGCTGATTATGGAGAGATGCTGGACTCTTCCGTAGCTAAATCTTCCTGTAACAGTGCCGTAGCTCACTCCAGCAGAGACACGGTCATGAGGAAGCTTGTGCAAGCTTGGCCAATCAGGACAAGGAGCAGTCAGCCAATCAGGGCCAGGCTGGGCCCTATAGCAGGCCACAGAGCTGGGTGTGGGGCTGCCCTGCACCTTGCCCTGGGGCTCACTGCCTGAGGTAGATCACTCGTAACCTGAAGCAGCCAGAGAGAAGGAGCTGGGTCCCAGCAGGGGAGGGAACCAGCAGCACCTTGGACAGAGCCGTGCTGGGAAGGCTCTGGGCAGGCTGAGGAAATCTCCAGCCTGATACCTCCCAGGCTGTGGGCCTTGCTACAAGGGCAGAGAAGGTGCAAGATCCACTGCAAAGTGGCCCAGGGAACACTGAGAAGGAAGGGAAGAGAAGAGAGGCACAAGATGGCTGCCACCGGAGGCTAGCTGGACTGGGACCCAGCGTAGTGGGCAGGCCTGGAGCCTGCCACTTCCCCCCGGAACCCCACCTTGCCACACTGGAGTGAGGCCAGAATAGACCATGGCTTCACCCTGAGGTGAAGGGCCAGACCTTGACTGTGGCTGGCCATAGAGTCAGGTGCCAGGACTGAGGATTCTTGGTAACCAAGGAAGTGGGCAGTGGGAAAGACTGGTGGGGTAGAGACTGATACAGACACGTTGCAGCTTATCTTGTGTTAATGTAAGACATGTACTATAACACACTAATACAAAGTGAGATGGGAGACGCTGATACAGAGACACTCCCTCTCGGGGGGCGGAGGGTCCTGTTTTTTGAAAGTTCAAATACGGAAAAGCTACTGAAGAGGACTCTGAGGTCCAGAGAGTGAGATGAGTCCAAATCCACATGGTGGAGACAGGAGAGCGGAGAACAGTTAACAAGTGAAGCGCTGATCAGAATCCACAATATTTATTTCTAGTTTTTGTCTGAACTTATTTAGTTTTAGTTTGTCTTCAGCAGATTTTCACAGAAAACGTTGGGTGGGTGAAAAAAAAAAGGGGAAGAAATGTTTCTGGGTTTTTGTTTTTGGATGAAAAGTAGAAAAGGTCCGGCACAAAAAACAAAGAGAAAACCCCATCTTGTCCCAGCCAACTCTGGTGAGCAACTTTCCCTCTGAGAAAAGTAGGCCCCTGTTCTCAGTTGGATAACTTGTGGAGACATCTATCCATGTGACTGGCCGCACCCTCAGCTGGTCTACACTGGTCTGGCTCCTTTGGTTTCAATGAAACTACCTGTGACCCAGGTAGAATGTGCATTTTGTTTCCATTACCTTTCCTTGCTGTCCATCCACTGTTCAATAAAGAGGCAGTGGTTTTAACCCCAAACATATCTCAGTGTTGCAAGTTAGGCAAGACGGTGATCTGATGTGGAGCCGGCGAGCTGTGGTGTACTAGTCCTTTAGCAGTGAAACTTTGAATAAGCTCAATCACCAGTGAAGCAGGGGCTGGACACTCCGGAAGACTTGGCTATTGGAGTGTGTCTGTTGTTAATCTGTAGAGAGATTACTTCTGTAGACTTAAAGGGGAATATTTAAGTTATCTGTGGCCTTGGGAATTTGGTAACTTAGCCCTGGTTAGCACAGACAGACTTCACGTGGAGGACAACAGGAGACAATGAGGTACACAGAGGAAGCATTAAACCAGCTAAAGATCTCGCTTTATGTATTTACCAGGTTTTGAATATTTTTATTATTGGTCAGACCATGTGCCTTCATCCCTGACCTGAGCCTGAAATTATTCTCATGAATCATATCAAGGTCTGCAGTATTAACATGTGATACTGTCTGCTCCGGCATGTTTACAATACAGAGTTCTTCCAGAATAGCTTATTCTGGAGTTATTATTCAAAACCACAAGCTTTTTGGGAATGACGTGTAAACACTATATGGAAACTCCAAAATAAGACAAACTTACTCCGAAATAGAGTGTCCACACAAAATAGAGCCTATTTCAGATTAGAGCCCCTGGAAGCACTCGGGGGCTGAGTCTACACAGTAAAGTTATTTGAGACTAACTTATTCCAGAAGAGCTTCTTTCAAAATGGCCACTATTCCCTTTCTAGAAAGCCCCTCTTCCAAACAATTGAAAGAAGCCCTATTACTCATGGAAAGAGGCTTACAGAATTTGGAATAAGCCTCCTGCTATTTTTAAATGACTTTGAAATAGCAGTTTTGCTGTGTAGATGCTCACAAAGTTGTTCTGGAATAGCGGTGTTTCCTGACACTGAACTCAAAGAATGTCAGCGCTATCAGCAATCACAGCCCTCATTCCATGTTTGCAGAAAGACAAGTGGTGAGAAAAGTGGAGTTACTATGCAAAATCAGTTAATCCAAGGGTGAAAATAAAGAAGAAGAATTTCCTTTTGTCCATCAGTCTCTGTTGGTTACTGACAATTAGTTGGTGAATTGCTTTCATTTAAAACTCCAACGCTTTATTGACATGACATTCCTTAAAGCATTTTTCACATCCTTGTTTCGGAGGCTGTAGATCAGGGGGTTCAACATGGGGATCACCACCGTGTAGAAGACAGAGGCCACTTTATCTGTGTCCAGTGAGTGGTTGGTGCTTGGCTGCAAATACATGAAGATAAGAGTCCCGTAGAAGATGGTGACAGTTGTGAGGTGGGAGGTGCATGTGGAGAAAGCTTTGCGCTTGCCCTCCGTGGAGCGGATCCTCAGGATGGTGGAGAAGATAAAGAGGTAGGAGATCAGAACGATGAGGGAGGATGTTATCATGTCAAAACCAGCAAAGGCGAAGATCAATACCTGTTTGGTGTGGGTATTAGAACAGGTGAGGGCCAGCAAGGGCATGTCATCGCAGTAGAAATGGTTGATCTTGTTGGAGGAACAGAAGGATAATTGAAAAGTAAGGATGGTGTGGAACAGGGCAACAGAGACGCTGTACATGTAAGGAGCAGCTACCAACCGCACACAGACCTTGTGGGACATGACAACATGGTAAAGCAGTGGGTTACAGATGGCCACGTAACGATCATAGGCCATCCCAGCCAGAAGGAAACACTCCGTGGCCATGAACGTTAGGAAACAGCCCAGCTGTGCAGCACAGGCATAATAAGAAATGGTTTTACTCTGCACTAAGAAGTTCACCAGCATTTGAGGGGTGATGGTTGAGGAATAACAGAGATCCACAAAAGCCAAATGGCTGAGGAAAAAGTACATGGGAGTGTGAAGTCGATGATCCACTCTGATTAACACGATCATCCCAAGATTGCCTACCAGGGTGATAGCATAGATCACTAGGAACAACAGGAAAAACGGGACTTGGAGCTCTGGACGATCTGTGATTCCCAGAAGAATGAACTCAGTCACCACGGTGAGATTTTCATTAGCCATTTATTGTCTCTTTTTAAGCTTTTGGGGTAAGAAACCTGAAAACTCTAATTGGACATGAGGTTATGGATCAAAAGGCTGTTCTCCCAACTTCATCTTAAAGAATTAATAGAACGTCATTGGTTTCATTGGTACAGTCATCAATTTCATACTACGTAGCTGGATAATTCACCCTTCAGAAGGCCAGTTTGAGGTGCTGCAGGTTATGACATCTGCCAGGGATGGTCTAGACAGTGCTTGGTCCTGCTGTGAGGGCGAAGGACTGGAGTCGATGACCTCTCGAGTTCTCTTCCACTTCCAGTGTTCTATGATTCTGTTATATTTGGAACTTCCCTCCGAAGCAAACACTGTGATGCTGCTTCATTGCTTTTGACATCTGAAATGTGAATACAGAAATCTTACAGCCTTGCAAAATAGAGATAATTTTATAACTCAGTAACAGGTTCCTTCACTTTTACATGAGACAGAGATGGCTTTGTGGTCAGATCAGTCATTTATGTACACTAGAATTATAAATACTATATGAACTATTTGCTGTTTGTTCCTTGAAATTTTCCTGCACCACCAAACTGTTACTTGGTTTTAAGGTATGATAAGAGTCAGCTGTATCTGGAATCTGGCGGTGCTAGCTCTTACCATTTAGGAGGAGTTCTTAAGCAAAACAGACATATACACAGACCATTGCTCTCAAATATATAATAGATTAAAAAATCATTGGGTCTGAGATGATCTTTTTCTGTCTGCTTCTACGATGGCTTGCACAATGGCACTATGATCGTTGAAAGGGAATACTTATGCAAAAAATGCTCAGAAAGAGAATGAAGAGAGAGAAAAGGATGACTGTCTTTTGAGAGGCAAAGACGTTTGGGTCAGTCTTTGTAACTGCAACTTCTAATAAACTCTACAATTAACTACTGTGAAACACAACCAATCTATTAAGCCTGTGTTCCACAAGTTAAATATAAATTTGAGTGCAAAATATTACCATTATCTAAATGAAGTACAGTCTGAACCTCTCTCATCCAGCACTCTTGGAACCTGACTGGTACCAGATGAGATAATTTGTCTAGCAGCATCACAAACACTTTCACAGATAACTGGGCTCTTCGGAGACATTTGGGGTAAATTACAATTAAATAACTGCACAGAACAATGACAGCCAGGCCGGTGGCTGGAAAAAAACTTTAAGGACCACAAGAAACTGGGCCACACACATGATAAGTGGGCATCTGGCTGTAATCATGACGGATTACAGATGTTGCCGCAGGAGAGAGTTCTTGGTTAGAAGAATTCAACCTGCACATCTAAATGTTAGAAAAGAATATTTCCTTTGCCCAGAGCCTGTAGTTATAACTCCCTTTAAGTTTGGTTTATTTTAGATTTTTTACAGTAAACTGTGTTCATTTTTTAGTGGGATGGGAAATCTCCAGAATCAATCCCTAGTCATTGCAGCAAGAGCTGATGGTATTGAAGAAGGGAACAAGGTTCTGTTTATATTAGTGCTAAATCAATCTGCCAGCACATGGCTGAGTTGCTGAGCATTCTGGCTCGGCTGTGGCGGGGGGGCGGGGGGATGTGAAATCCAAGACCAGACCTTTTGCAGTAGTTACTAATGACATCAGCAATGCACGGAGGACTATAGAAGGAAGGTGAGCAGTGCCCATTGGTTTGTTAGCTGCTACAACAATGGAACTGGCTCTGAACAGAATTAAATGAGATCTAAAACATCAACCACTGGCCCCCATCCCTGCCACAGCTGATATTAACACCAGAAACAGGACATGGTGGAATTGTTCATTGGTCAAGTTCAAGCGTCAGATTCGTGGCAGCTGGCCTTGTACACACATCCCTCACTATACGAGCACATTTGGTTCCTAACTTTTTGCTCATAGGTGAAAACTCCTAAAAGAGACACTAAATTTCTACTCAAATACTTGTGAAAGTCTCTGATTGGTTCCAAGTGCTCAGAGTGGCAGCAGATGGTGCTGGTTTTGAGAGGTGAGCCTGGGGTTGTGGGGGGTTAAAGGCTGGGGGCAGTTTGGGGACATGAGTGGGAGGGAGGGTTTAAACAGGGGTGAGGGTGGGGTTCAGACTGCTGCAGTTTGGGTCTGTGGGGCCGGCACAGGGCTTAAGGCTGCGGTGGTTCGGGTGCATGGAGCTGGTGGGGGGTTTAAGTTTCACCGGTTCAGGTGCACAGGAGTGGCGGGAGGTTAAATTTCGGTGGTTCGGGGTGCTTGGGGCTGGCATTGGGTTTGAATTTCGGTGGTTCGAGGTGCGCGGGGCCAGTGGGGGGTTTAAATTTTAGCAGTTCTGGTGTGCAGGTCCAGCGGGGGGGTTTAAGTTTCAACAGTTTGGGTGCGCAGGGCCCATCGGGGGGTTCAGGTTTCGGTGGTTTGGTGTCTGCGGGCCCGGCAGGGGCATCAGGCTGAAGTGGGCTGGAGCTGCAGGGATGGACTAAGTCTCGTATTAGCAGGGGGAATTCTCTCGTTGCGTGAACGAGGGGCGGTATGTGTGTCCCTCGTTTAAGCGAGTACTCGTAAATAACGTACTCGTTTAAGGAGGGATGAGTGTATTAACTTCAGAATCCCCCCACAGGAGACTAGCCATAGGTGTGGGAAACCCTAACCCCAAATTCTTCCACCTACCTGGGCAAATGAAGCCACTTCCCTCTCTCATGGCAAAGGACTGAAGCTTGGCTGGTTCCAGAGGGTTTATCTGGTGCCTTATCCCTTTGAGAACTTGTCCCTGAAGCATTTCACAGCTGAGCACCTGCTCTAGTCCCCAGACAGGCCATTAACTCCCACCTCCATGGGGGAACCAAGGAAGAAACTTTAATAGTGTTTCAGATAATTCTGTTGCAGGGCCCCCAGTGAGTGAAAATACACAATTCTCCCCATGAAATTACAGGCAACTGAGATGTTTGTAATGTCTGAAGGTTGAACACCAAAACATGGAAGACAGGTGCCTTCTAGAGCAATGCAAAATGACAAACTCTGATCGTTGCTGCCCAAACTTCCTATCTATTTCTCGGTGACAATTTGCTTGATGAGTCTCTTCCAACCTCCTGCTTGCTCACCTCTGCCTCTTTGTCCAGCTTTAAGAATCAATAGAACATCCTTGTTTTTTTCCTACAAACAAACATCAATTTTGTACTATGTAAATGGATGATTAACCCTTTAGATGGCCATTTCTAGGTGCTATAGAGCAGTGTTTCTCAACCTTTATTTTTTATAAAGTACCCCCTTTTTCCAAAAAAAAATTTAGGTATGCCTAGACTTGCAAACCCTCATTGTACGTGTACCTCCGGTTGAGAAATATGGTCCCAAGGTAATCTGAGGTCTTGCAACATATGTCGTTCAACTTGTGCAGGTTGCTGTATCCTTTTCAGGAGTCAGACTTGTTTTGCATACCAACAAATTACACCTCACTTAAAAACTGTTTATAAAAACATGCAAAAAGGTCACAGAAGACTAGGACTGAAAACTTGCTGCCTTTCCACCATCTTGTTATCAAATAAATCAACTGGAATGGAAATATTATACTGACATTTTAGCATAAGGCTTATGATGTATTCGAAGTCATTGTCTGAATGAACATTTCATTCTCCTGACTTTGCTCGTGTTTTATATGTAGCTTGTTGTAAAACTAGGCAAATGTCTAGATGAGTTGATGTCCTCCCTAGAAGATCTCGGTGTACCCCCAAGTGTACAAGTACCCCTGGTTGAGAAACACTGTTATAGGTTATGAGATTGGGGACCAATCTTCTGGCCACATACCATGATGCTGTTACATTACTTCTGGCATCTGAAATGTGAATAAAGAAGCATTATAAGTTTGCAAATCATAGATCATTGTGCAAATAGATAACAGGCTCTTTCACTTTTAAATCTAACATAGATAGCTTTACGGTCACTCATTTATATTCCAGAATTATAACTACTGTTTAAGCCCTTGTCCTTTTCTCCCTACAAAGTTTCTCCTCTCTGCACCTGCAAAGTAGTAGCATCCTTCAGTCTACATAGACTATGGATCACGCCCTTAGTGGTTCCATTTGGGATCATCATTTGCAGTGTCGACTGTGACTGTGAAGGCCCACATGAGAGTGACAGTCCTTGCTGCATCTGTTGCATGTGTAAAGGGTGTCTGGCAGGTCCTTGCTGTGCTTTCTGTGGGCTCGCTTCTCCTCTGCTAGCTGTCTGATCCTCATCTCACCCTTCTGAAAGCCCTTGTGTAGTTCCTGCCTCCATCTGCTGCGATTGTCTGCCAGCTCCTCCCAACTGTCCGGCTCGATGTCTACCTCCCTGAGGTCCCTCTTGCAAACATCTTTGTAGCGCAACTGGGGGTGTCCGGGAGGTCTTTTGCCAGAGGCTAGCTAGCCATACAGAATGTCTTTTGGGATCCTTCCATCATTCATCCTGTGGATGTGGCCAAGCCAGCGGAGCCGCTGCTGCAAAACAAGCAATAATATACTATTAGGGCTATTGGTAAATATTTATACCCTGAAACATGAACAGAAAGGTGTTCCAATAAGATACAACTGCTCAAGAATGGTTTGATGTAAGGCATTAGATTTCACCTGTCTATCTAGTATTACAATCTCATCCCTTGCAAAGACATCTTTATGGATTGTTACCTGGTTATGAAGTATTCCCTGTACATCTTCATATTCCTTTTTTGTCTTCTGCTTCCTTTTTAGAAAGAATTCAGAATTCTCATCTTCACTGCTTTTGTGAACATCTTATTGTTTCCTTCTGTTCTCCACGTTTGTCTGTCTGTACCCACTGATTGTGGCTCATCTTGAACTTACTTTATAAAATCTTTGGGTCTGAGATGAGCTTTCTTTTGTCTGTTTGTACAATAACTTGTACAAGGCACCATGACTGGGAACCAGACACACTTATGAAGTAAGCAGGGCCTTCCAGTTATACATAAAGGTTTGACATATTCTGGGTCTCATGAAAAGGAAGCAGAGACATGACGTAGTACAGGGTATAAGCTAACCTCTCATTAATGGGTTTTTGGAAGTAACTTCCCCTGTGGGTAGGATTATACCACTGAGACCTACATCAGGCAGGGAGCCCCAGGGCAAGGTGCGGGGTGACTTCACACCTGGTAGGGGTGGTGTCAAGACAGAAAGGGGTGGAGCCAAGGGCAGTCAACCCTGAGCACTGCACCACCCTTCCCTGACAGCCACGGGCAGCTGGATCAGCACGGCCCTGGTGTTTCAAAGGGACTCGGAGCTCCAGCCACCACCACTTCCAATGCTGGGTCTGGGGGGATTATGAAAATTTCTTAGTTGCTAGAAACATCTGGGAATGGAATCGGAGTTGCATGGAGCAGCGACTAGAGCTGGTTATGGAGAGATGCTGGACTCTTCTGGAGTTAAACCTTCCTGCAATGGTGCTGTAGCTCACTCCAGCTGGCAGAGGGTCACAAGGAAGCTTGTGCAAGCTTGGCCAATCAGTGGGAGGAACAGTCAGCCAATCAGGGCCAGCATAGGTCCTATAGAAGGCTGCAGAGCTGTGAGGTGATCACTCTTACCCGAAGCAGCAACGGAGAAGGAGCTGGGTCCAAGTAGGGGAGGGAACCAGCAGCACCTTGGACAGAACTGTGCAGGGAAGTCTCAGGGCAGCCTGAGGGAAGCGCCAGCCTGATACCTCCCAGGCTGTGGGCCTTGATAGAAGGGCAGAAAAGGCGCAAGATACACCCTGAAGTGGCCCAGGGACCACTGAGAAGCAAAGGAAGAGAAGAAAGGCAAGAGATGGCTGCCACCAGAGGCTAGCTGGACTGGAGAGCAGAGTAGTGGGCAGGCCTGGAGCCTGCTCCTTCTCCCCCACTCCCCTGCACACCATCTTGCCACACTGGAGTGAGGCCAATATAGACCATGGTTTGACCTTGAGGAGAGGGTCCAGACCTTGACTGCTGCTGGCCACAGAGTTAGGTGCCAGGAATCAGGATTTTTGTAACCCCCAGAAAGTCAGGGGAGGAATGAAAGAACGGTGGGGTAGAGTCTGATACAGATGTATTGCAACTTAGCGGGTGTGTCTACACTAACTGGCTACTTTGAAGTAGCCCGCACAACGTCAAATTCGCTATTCCTATCTGAAGATGGGAATAGCGCTCTACTTCGATGGTGAACATCGAAGTTGTGTGTGTGTAGACCATCCACGTCCCACTGCTTCAAAATAGCAGGGTCCTCCATGGCGGCCATCAGCCGAGAGGTTGAGATGTGCTGTCTAGCCGCTGTGGGGCTCTATGATCACCGCGTGCAGCAGCCCTTAAAGCACCATGTACCCAGATTTTCTGTGGCAGGAAGCTGAGAGCATGCAGGCAGCAGCATACGCATGTGCCAGCCGTGCACACCTTCTACGGACTCTGACCCAACCACCCAGTGCCATGGCATTGAGCCAGCCACCTGAGCACCCACAGGGCTCCCCCTCCCAAGAGGACCCAGGGACCCCGGCAGCTGAATGGGAGTCCAAAAAGTGGCAGGGCCCCTACCAGTTGGAGGCCAAGCTCCGAGGCCTGCTGGGCCTCTGTGATGAGGAGGAGGTGCTCCACGTGATGGGGAGCAAGTGGTGGAATGCAGAAGCATTTGCCCAACTGGTCAAGGGCCTGGCTGCCCAGGATCATCCTGCCCACACTCCAGATCACTTCTGTAGCAAGGTGAAGGAGTTGCGGCAGAGTTACACCCTGGCCCGGGACTCGGCCAGCCTGTCTGGGGCCGCCCCTTCAGCTTGCCCCTATGTCAGGGAGCTCAGGGACATCCTGGGCCCCTGGGACACCTCCTCCCCTCAGGCCACATTGGACACCACAGCTGAGGAGTCCCAGCAGGACTTGTAGCTGGAGTCTGGCCTGGAGGCCAGCCCTGCACCCAGGGCCCACCCAAGAAGCCATCCCTCGGGACAGCTGAGGAGGGGTCCAGCACTGAGGGGGGATCTCTTCATAGACCTCCCCTCCCGGAGCACCAGCCGGGCATCTGCCCACAGGGGTTCCCCCAACCGTGGCAGTGGATGGTCAGGTATATATTGCACAGGGCTCACACCACCAGACCATGGGTCAGGGGCACCAGACACTACCAGGGCCCCCACACACTCCCAGCATACCCCGACCTGCAAGTCCCTAACCACAGCATGTTCCCAGGACAGCAGAATGGCCATCAGTGCCCATCAGCACCCACACCCATGGACAGCACTGTGCCCTAACCCTGGGGGCAGGGGGACCATGCAATGGGGCCACCCAACAGGGCCACCACACCCACCGATGGGGGACGGAGACCCAGCACTCACGGTCTGACAGCCGAGATATCCGCTGGCCCCCATTTGTATATAGTTGTCCCCCTTTGTATATTGGTTCCAGTTTTTGTTGTGCCCATAAGACAATTTACCAGTATTCAATAATCCACAGTTTTATTTTCCAAAGAACATGAGACGTGTGCTCACGGTGGGCCTGGAGACTGGATGTGGTGGCTGGCTGGGATGAACCTGTGCCGGCATCGACTGCCCACCCCTGGACAAAGCCTCCCTCTTGCTCCCAACAATGTTGTGGAGCGTGCAGCGTGTGCCCACAACCTGGGCGGTGTTCTGGAGGCTGACGTCCAGGTGGGCAAGGAGGCACCGCCACCAGGCCTTCAGGCAGCAGAAAGTCCTCTCCACCAGCTAGCGGGCATGGTTCAGTGGGGCGTTGCAGCGCTCCTGGCTGGCGGTGAGGTGGCTGATGTACGGGTGCATGAGCCAGGGCTGGAGGGGGTAGGCCACGTCTGCCAGGAGGCAGAGGGGCACGGTGGTGCCCCCAGAAGGATCTCCGTCTGGGGGATGTAGGTCCCTGCCTCCAGCTGGCGGCACAGGCCCAAGTTCCTAAAAATGCGGGCATCTTGCGTACTGCCGGGCCAACCCACGTAGGCATCCTGGAAGTGGCCCCGGCTGTCCACGATGACCTGTAGGACCACAGAGTGGTAGCCCCTCCGGTTGACATATCTTCCCGTGCTGTGGTCCGGGGCACAGATGGGGAAGTAGGTCCCGTCTACGGCCCCAAAGCTGTTTGGGAACTCCATGGCAGCAAATCCGGTGATGGCTGTGTCTAAGTCCCTGACTCAGACAACCCGCTGAAGCAGCAAGGCATTGAACACATGGACCACCTGTGAGGAGGGGATACAAGTGTCCATGAGGGTGTGCAGGGTGCCCAAGGCCCCTTCCCCCAGGCACCCCTCCCGGGCACCTCCCCAGGCACCCCCCTACCCCCCTCCCTCCCTGGCACCCTTCACTCCCTGGCCACACACTCAGTTCCCTCCTCTCCAGCCCCACACACCCCCCGCTCCCTCCCCAGCCCCACAGCTGGGCCTCACTCTATGGCCTCCCGCCCACCCAGTAGGTGCAGGCCCAGGTCTCCTTGACGACAGCCCCGACCATGGCCTTTCCTACTCCAAACTGCTGTCCCACAGAGAGGGAGCTGTCTGGAGTGGCCAGCTTCCAGACAGGTATTGCAACCCTCTTCTCGATGGGGCAGGCGTGCCGCATACCGGTGTCCTGGTGCCTGAGTGCGGGGGTGAGCCACTGGTAGAGCTCCAGGAAGGTCTGCTGGTGCATGCGGAAGTTCCGCAGCCACATGTCGTGGTCCACTCCCAGCTGGTGGGGTAGCTCCAGAGGTGCTGGAGCACCCAGTAGGGGAGGAACACGGGAGCCTGGTGGTCAGGGGCGTCCCCGTCTACCTATGGGAAGGGGTACCCCGCCAGGAGCTGCTGGGTGGCCTCCCATGCAACACCTAGCAGGGTGCTTGCTCCCTGGGTGACAACCTGGAAGGCTTCCAGGTGCTGTTGCTCCTGGGGCTGGGGGTCCATAGCTGCTGTGCATCGGTCTGCTAGAGTGTGACTAGCGCTCTTCAGCCCTCGTGCTGTGCAGGCCGGGTGTGTCTGGGAGGGGCCCTTTAAAGGAGTAGCTTGCTGTTGCCCTGGAAGGGATACTCCAGCCTGTGACCCTGTCCGTGGGCTTTCCTGGCCCCGTATTTCGACAGGGAGCCCTTGTGTGTGTGAACGCTCCGCGTTTCCCTCTAGGGCGGCTCCTTTCGATGTTCCCTGTCACTACTTTGGCGTTGATCGTCGATGTCACCAGCCCCGGAGGATGTGTGGAGGATACTCATCAAAGTAGCATATTTTGATATTGTTACTTCGAAATAGTCTACAACGTAGTGTCCTAGTGCAGATGTAGCCACCTTGTATTAGTGTTCTATATATACTATGACATATTAATACAATGTGAGATGGTAGATGCTGATACAGATACACTCCCTCTCAGGGGCGTACGGGTGCTGTTTTTTGAAAGTTCAGACATGGAAACCCTACTAAAGAGGATGCTGAGAGTGAGCTGGGTCCAGATCCTAATGGTGGAGACAGGAGAGCGGAGAACAGTCAATGGGCGAGGCACCGACAAGAGTCCAAAATATTTGTTTCTAGTTTTTCTCTGAGCTTATTTATTTTGTGTTTGTATTCAGCAGATTTTGACAGAAATTATTGGATTTGTCAAAAAAGAAATATTTTTGAATTTTTGTTTTTTGATGAAAAGTTGAAAAGGTCCTGCAGAAAAAAACAAAAAGAAAACCCCATCTTTTCCCAGCCAACTCTAGTGAACAGCTCCTCCCCGCACCCCGAAGTGTAGGCTCCTGTTATCTGTGAGACAGAGTTTGTGTCAAATAGATTCTCACTTGGATAACTTTTGGAGACATCTGTCTCTGGGTGCATCTACACTTGCATTCCTCTTTTGAAAGATGTATGCAAATAAGGGAAATCGAAAATGCAAATGAGGTGAATGTTTGCATATCTGGCACCTCATTTGCATATTCTTATTTTGAAAGAGCTTCTTTCAAAAGACGAAACCCAGTTAGACGGTGCTCTTTTGAAAGTAAACGCCATCTTCGAAAGAATCCTTCTTCCCATTAAATAAAGGGAAGGATTTTTTTCAAAGATGGTGCTTATTTTTGAAAGAGCAGCATCTACATAGGTTTTCTTCTTTCGAAAGAAGCGCTTTCAAAATAAGAATATGCAAATGAGGTGTCAGATATGCAAACATGCACCGTATTTGCATTTTTGATTTCCCTCATTTGCATACCTCTTTCGAAAGAGGAGTGCAGATGTAAGCCAACCCACTGACATGGGGTATGGCAAAGCCTCTGATCTCCTGTAGGGGGCATTGGGGCTTAGTCCACCCCATCACATCCCTGAACAGATCCCTGAACAGCTCTCTTTGTGGGGCAGGATAGCTCAGTGGTTAGAGCAGTGGCCTTGTAAACCCGGCATTGTGAGCTCAGCCCTTGAAGGGCTTTCCGAGTGTTCAGGGAAGGTTAGTTTAAAAAAAAATTGCAAGGGATAGTGGCAGGTCCTGCTGTGAGTGCAGGGGTCTGGGACTCAATGACCTCTCAGGGTCCCTTCCTGCTCTATGAGAAGGGCGTATAGCTCCATGTTTCACTATATACTTCTCTCCATTCTCACCATTTATTCCCACCCTCTCTTTTAACTGGAGTGCCAGGCGGCGTTTTTGGGCTCGTTTAATGAGCTTATGTTTACTTTAGTGATACACCTTTTGTTATCTTAATCACTCTGACTCTGTTGATAAAGACAGGCACTGGGACCAGGGCTGTGCTGCTCCCAACTTCTGACTTCATCACATATCACACTCAGGCTGCACTGCAGTGAAGACCTCTCTTTGGGGCTAGGTTGAGGAAGTAGACTTGTGGTTCAAAAGGCATGGGAGGTGGGCTACAGCACTTGCTCATCTCCCCCTACATGGCTTCCCTGCAGCCTTCCCTCTCCTCAAGGCCTTCACCATAGCTCTCTTAAAGTCCCTGTTCCTCAGGGTATAGATGATGGGATTCAGCAGTGGGATGATTATGGCATAGAAGACTGACACCACCTTGTCCATGTCAGAGGCCTGGCTGGATCCTGGGCGAATGTACATGAACATGACTGTGCCATAGAAGATGGTGACAACGGTGAGGTGGCTCGCACATGTGGAGAAAGCTTTGCGTCTCCCCGTGGCTGATGGGATACAGCAGATGGTGGAGACAATCAGGGTGTAGGAGGTGAGGGTGAGGAGGAAGGAGCTGAGCACCACCACCACTGAGACCAGGAAGACCAAGATGGCGGCCACCTGGGTGTCCCCAGTTGACAGCTTCAGCAGGGGACCTGTGTCACAGAAGAAATGGTTGATCTGATTGGGGCCGGAGAAGGGCAGCTGAGAGATGAAGGCTGTGGGCAGGATGGGGGTAAGGAAGCCACTCACCCAGGAGCCAAGGGCCAGCCGGGCACAGGCCTGGCTATTCATGAGCACTGGGTAGTGCAGTGGGTGGCAGATGGCCAGGTACCGGTCATAGGCCATGGTAGCCAAGAGGAAGAACTCAGTGGAGCCAAAGAAGAAGAAAAAGTACATCTGGGTGATGCAGGCGTGGAAGGAGATGGCGCGGCAGCCATGCTGGAAATCACTCAGCAGCCGGGGCACCGTGACCGAGGTGTAGCACATCTCGAGAAGGGAGAAGTTGCTGAGGAAGAAGTACATGGGAGTGCGCAGGCCAGCTTCCAACTGGGAGAGGACGACGATCACCGCGTTGCCAAACAGTGTGACGAGGTAGATGGCCAGGAGGATGGCAAAGGAGAAGAAACGAAGCTCCCACGGGAGAGCAAAGCCCAACAAGATGAATTCAGTGGCCGACGTTTGGTTCTCCATGCTTGCGCTGGCCAAGAGTTTTATCCTCAGACGAAGACAAAGGCGTAAAAGTTACAGCTTAGGGCCTCACAATATGAGAGCCTTTAAAAAGGACAAAACTGATTCCATTTCACATTTCATGAAATAAAGTAATAAAGGAGCTATGGGGAAAAGAATATTATAAATATGGATATTTTCAATCAAATGCAACAAAAATATACACAAATATCCCTGTTTTACCTTTTCCCATCGCTAATTTTTCTTTATTGTCAGGCAGGAGGCCAGGGGCAAGAAAAATACCTGATAATTGCAATTGTAAAATTAGTATTTTTATGGAAGAGTCTGCTATCAGTCTCCCAACGCACCTCTGTGAGGGCCAACTGCTACTGGTAAAATTCTGACTGTGCCTTTATGACTCATTTAAATAAATAAATAATCTTACTGCTGATAAAATTGGGAAGAATGTGAGGCTGGAGAAGGCAGTGGCAGGAAGCAATCCTGTCAAGCTCATACTCATGCAGGACTTGCCCTAGGAGTGACGTCCCATGCAGAGTTCTCCTGAGCTGGTCATAGCGAGCAGACCGCCATCTTATCTTTATGGTCCAGCCTGCTCAGCCACAAAGTGCCTTTGCTCCTGTTTTGCTTTGTTTTCTTAAACGTCAATGTGTTCTTTCTCCTTCTGGTCTGTACCTGTATGGAATGGTGTACTTTTCGGCAGAGGCTGCTTTCTGCTTCATGTGCTGTCCATGCTTCAGATGACTGAATATGCAGAAGACGATGTGATGGTCTTGGGTCAAGTGGAGCTTGAGGGGGAGAATTTTGTATTCGCTTGCCCACATCTGTTTGGGAACCTGTGCTGTATTTTTGTAGTAAGGCAAAAGGAAAATCCCAACAATTAATGGTTTTGTAACGACAATTAAATTGCAATAAACATTATATACACAGTCGGGATAAATTTTATAGCTTCTTAACCAAATTAATCAAATATTTTTTCCTTTATTCTTAAGATAAGAAAGATACTTTTCTTTAGTCATGGTGTAAAAATATTATATATCTTCTCTAGTTTTCCTGTGAGAACCAGAAAGCTTTCATGTTTATATATTCAATGCTCTTTCTGTGAAAATAAAATATTATTTTGATCCAATTGACATTGAAATCAAGAGAAGAAAGTGGGGATGGATAGGCCACACTTTTAGAAAACCGTTATCCAGCATAGTTCATCAAGCTCTCACATGGAAACCGAGAAGAAAACACAAAAGAGGAGGACGTCGGACAACATGGAGAAGGTCTACTGAGATCCAAGGACAATAACTGAGGTACTCCTGGAGCCAGCTAGAAGTTTTGTCCCAAGACAGAGTGAAGTGGAGGAGACATAGATAACCTCTGCACTACGCTAAGTACAAGGGTTAAGTAGTAGTAGTAGTATGGTATGGGACATTTTATTCTTGACATATCTTAAGATGCTCAATTTAATTGCTTTAATGGCCAGATCCTTCCTGCCAGCCATTAAAACAATTAAACTGAGTCTCATTTCAGCGTGGCAGGGCAGGGACTGGGAGTTGAGAAGGGAGTGGTGGTAGCGGTGGGAGCCACAAATGACTCCTTAAAGAGCCACACGCAGATTGCAACTGCCCAGCAAGCGACCCTCAGAAAATTCTAATGGTGACCCAAGTTTGGGTCCTGACTCATAGGCTGGGAATCCCTAGCTTAGATCCAGCTGAGATGCACAAGGTGCTGGGTGATAAGTAGCCATGTCAGGGGGAGGTAGCTATGTAAGGCTTGATTGTATCAGGGTATAAAGATGTATCTCCAAGGGCGTAGATTTGTCCAGCTGAGAAAGTCTTGCCATTCACTGATCTGTGGCCATTGTCACAGGCTTACTGAGACTCATAGCCATGTTTCGGTATCCTCAGAGTCTGTCAGGTGCTATTACCAGCCTTCGTCCACAATAAACCTGGCCTGATGCTTCTATACATTCACAGACCTCGTGGCCATTGGGCAGTTCACTCAAGACCTGCAATGCTAGAAGGGGCTGCCCTCAGGGACAGCACAGTGCAGCTCACAGGGCTCGGGCTACAGGGCTGTTTCATGGCAGTCCAGGTGAGGTGAACAGCATGTGATTAAAATGTTTTCATTGAGCCAGCACGAACAAGGTGCTGGGTGATAAGGAGCCACGTCACGGGGTGGTAGCAATGTAAGACTTCTTTGTGTCCGTTGCAAGCTCTAGTGGGATCGCAGACTCTAGCACCCTATGGCTACGTCTACACGTGCAGCCAACATCGAAATCGCTTATTTCGATGTTGCGACATCGAAATAGTCTATTTCGATGAATAACATCTACACGTCCTCCAGGGCCGGCAACGTCGATGTTCAACTTCGACGTTGCTCAGCCCAACATCGAAATAGGCGCAGCGAGGGAACGTCTACACGTCAAAGTAGCACACATCGAAATAGGGATGCCAGGCACAGCTGCAGACAGGGTCACAGGGCGGACTCAACAGCAAGCCGCTCCCTTAAAGGGCCCCTCCAGACACAGTTGCACTAAACAACACAAGATACACAGAGCTGACAACTGGTTGCAGACCCTGTGCCTGCAGCATAGATCCCCAGCTGCCGCAGAAGCAGCCAGAAGCCCTGGGCTAAGGGCTGCTGCCCACGGTGACCATAGAGCCCCGCAGGGGCTGGAGAGAGAGCATCTCTCAACCCCCCAGCTGATGGCCGCCATGGAGGACCCAGCAATTTCGACGTTGCGGGATGCGGATTGTCTACACGGTCCCTACTTCGACGTTGAACGTCGAAGTAGGGCGCTATTCCTATCTCCTCATGAGGTTAGCAACTTCGACGTCTCGCCTCCTAACGTCGAAGTTAACTTCAAAATAGCGCCCGACGCATGTAGACGCGACGGGTGCTATTTCGAAGTTGGTGCCGCTACTTCGAAGTAGCGTGCACGTGTAGACGCAGCTTATGTGAGCAAAGGGTTCCTGAGCTCCGGCTACAGCTGGAGTCCAAAGGCCGAGATCACAATGAAACAGACTTTTAGCCTGAGCCGGGTGAGCCTGACTCGGGAACAGGCCAGCCCCAGATAGCCACATGCCACTGACCCTGGGAGATGGAGTGGGCTGGAGGGGACCTACCAGTTTTTTCATGTGTAATTTCTATGAGGAGCCAAGAGTTACTAAAGCACATTTGCTCCAGCAGTAGCAAAAACAACCAGACACTCTCAGGGGAAACGTCTCCCCAAGCTCTAGAGAGAGACGAGGCACTCAGATATCTGAGCCCCCTGGCCAGCCTCAAGTACTGGGTTGGAGGATGAAGAATGCACACAGGAGTTGCTTACATGCCTAGCTCCTTCTGCTGCCTCCACCCTCTGCTGAGCGATAAACTCGGAGGCCATGTTTACACTGGAGGCATCTGTTGACAGAAGCTACTGTCGGAAAAGGCCTTCCGACAAAAAGTCTGTCGACAGATTGCAGCAAGGCCACAAAGCAGATTGAAAGAATGAGCTGTTCTGTCAGCAGAGAGGAGCCAAACTGCCCCGACGCTCTCTCAACAAAACAGCCCACTGGAAGCCCAGCAGACAGGGCTGCCCAGTGTCCTGGAAGCCCTGTCTGATCATAGAAGGCCCTCAGAATGGCTAGACTGGCTTTCGGTTGGTAGATCTCTGTCAACAGAGGCACTCTGCCTCATGGGAGAGCAGCAGAACGCTGTCGACAAAAGTGCCACATTCTATCTATTTACTATCTACAGAATGCCTTGAGAATGTGGACACTCTGTGAGTTTTGATGACAAGATGCCTGTTTTGTTGACAACACACTCTAGCGTAGACACAGCCAGAGTATTCGATCTATTTGTCGGGGATGACCTAGATGGCGCTCGGTCCTGCCATGGACTAGATGACCTCTCGAGGTCCCTTCCAGTTGTAGTATTCTATGATTTAGTGTAACAAAGAGAAGCATGAAGAATGACTTGATTACAATCTGTAGGAATCTACCTGGGGACTGAACACTTGGTAATGATCTCTTCAGTTCAGCAGACAAAGCTAATGTTCAATGGTTAGAATTTGAAGCTAGACAAATTCATATCTGACAATTAAGGCATAACAGTTTAACAATGTGGGTGATTAACCATTGGAACAATTTACCAAGGGTTGTAATGGATTCTCCATCACTGGCACGTTTAGAGGCAAGATTGGATAGTTTTCTAGACAATATCCTCTAACTCAGACAGAATTTATTCTGGGGAATATTTATGACCTGTGTTGGACAGAGGTCAGAGTAGATGACCAGACTGGTGCCTTATAGCCTTAGAATCTATAAATTTTAAGATATTAAAGCTTCCCTGTTGCTTACAGCAGGGACTGGGCCCAATCCTGTGAGGTGCTGCGAATTCTTAAAACCTTCAGCAGACAACGAGAGTTGAAGGCACTCAGCACCATGTAGCTACCTGCGTGGAACTGGGGGAGAGAGACGGCTAGGTGCAGAGGGAAGGGTATGGAGGAGACATAAGGAAATTATTGTGTGTGCATGTAGCTAGAATGTTAGCTGACGTTGCGGCATCTCTGTAAACGTTCTCTGAATAAAGAGCTGGGTTAATTTTAATAATGGGAAATCCTCTCATATTGTTACCCAGCTAACCAATAGGACTGTACAAAAGAATAATCAAAGGTTAGAGCTGCTTAAAGAGAAGGGGAACGGAACAGGGAAATGACATAGGATATACAGAAACGACAAGAAGCCCTGTGGC
Organism: Carettochelys insculpta; assembly: GCF_033958435.1. Taxonomy (NCBI): domain Eukaryota; kingdom Metazoa; phylum Chordata; order Testudines; family Carettochelyidae; genus Carettochelys; species Carettochelys insculpta. The sequence goes on along the minus strand of NC_134142.1, from coordinate 121,075,810 downwards.
ACTTTATAGACTAACAGATATTTTGGAGCATCAGCTTTCGTGGGCAAAGACCCACTTTGTGATAACCAAAGATCTAGAGGAGGTTGATCAGGCATTTCTATTCATCTCCTAACACAATAGCTCCGCTTACATGAATGATGTTTAGATGGTGCTGAAACTTGGAGTCTTTACTAAGATCTTACTGTCTAAACTTCAGAAGTTTCCATGAGCAGCTGTTTAGGAAAATATCGGCTGGCCAGAAATGCTCACAAACCAAGAACGATGGAGGAGGACAAGACAGAAGCTGATTGGACAGGAGATTATGAAATGAATTCGGAGATGGATAAAGTATACACAGAGGAAAGACTTGAATCATATACTAGCAGGCCTGAGACTGGAAACGCCAGGGCAAGAGGTGACCAGGCATAGCAGCAACAACATGGAAATGAGAACATTAAAAACGGCCACACTGGATCAGACCATAGGCCCATCAAGCCCAGTATCCTGTCTTCTGACAGTGGCCAATGCCAGGAGCCCCAGAGGGAATGAACAGAACAGGGAATCATCAAGTGATCAATTTCCTGATGCCTATTTCCAGCCTCTGGCAAACAGAGGCTAGGGATACCCTTCATGCCCATCCTGGCTAACAGCCTTTGATGGACTTATCCCCTGTGAATTTGTCTTGTTCTTTTTTAAACTCTACTATAGCCTTGGCCTTCACAAGGAGTTCCGCATGTTAACTGTGCGTTGTGTGAAAAAATATTTCCCATTGTTTGTTTTAAACCTGCTGCCTATTAATTTCATTTGGTGACCCCTAGTTCTTCTGTTGTGAGAAGGAGTAAATAACAACTCCTTGTTTCTTTTCTCCACACCAGTCATGATTTTATATACCTCTATCCTACCCCCCTTAATCATCTTTTTTCCAAGCTAAAAAGTCCCAATCTTATTAATCTCTCCTCATAATGAGGCAGAATTGAAAGCTATCTAAATGGCTTGGTTTAGAGGCTAAGACTGCAGCAGGAAAGCGTCAAAGAGAGAAAGATGTGATGAGGGCCGTGTGAGGAGCGCGTGAGTGAGTGGAGTTCCATTAATTTCTGTCAGCTGAGAAATTCATGAGAGAATTTTATGCAGATTTTCAAAGCGCCTCAGTTCCCAATGACTTCATCTGCTCTCAACAGGATGGAGAGCCAGGTTCCCGGTGGTATTTCAGCTACTAACGATGCACTTAAGTGCCCAAGACTATTTGCAAAAATGCCTAAGCAGGTTAGGTACCAAATTTTCACTCTTGGATCTCACACAGGGAAACTTGCAAATAAATGTCTTAAGAAGATCAAAAGTTAGGGTGCGAAGGGGGTGGGCAGCAAGACGGCAGCTGATTTTCAATGGATTTCTGTGCTCAGCTTTAACAATAGAATCACTGGTGTAGCGGCCCCCATGCATATGCAAATCTCCGTAATAAAGTGAGGAAGTATAATTATCCCCAATTTCACACCTAACTGCAAGACCATCACTCTCACATGGAGACGCAACCACTGCAGATACAGACAGTCCATACTACACCTGACAAGCTTCCAACAGTTCACTAAGAAAGGGATCACTCCAAAATCATGTGTCTCAGCAGGTCTTGGTCTTGCGGAGGAAGGAAAGAGACTCAGGGATGTCTGGTTTTGCTAGAGTCACCAGCTAGATGCTTAGGAGGAAACCAGACCTACCGAAGGTCCTAGCTGCAGTCAACGCACCAGGTGAACAGAAGGAGACAGCAGCAGCTCCATTAAATTATTTGTTAGGCGCTGCTCTGCCTTTAACTCCATTCAGGGACCCTGGGGACCCTTGTTTTGCTGTCTGTGTGACTGAGTCCCAAAACAATTGGCTTCTTGCTGGCTAATTGGAAAGCAGCGCTTGTTCTGTCCTATCAAGGGATTATTTTACAGGCTGGGCCTGGAGGTTTGGGAGTCAGTGTGATTTGGGGAGACCAGAAGTAAAATTACTTTCCTTTCAGAAATATTTTCATCCCTTAAAATATTTGTTCATGCAGTAAAAGACTTCTGGGCTGTGTCTACACGTGCCCCAAACTTTGAAATGGCCACGCAAATGGCCATTTCGAAGTTTACTAATGAAGCCCTGAAATGCATATTCAGCGCTTCATTAGCATGCGGGTGGCCGTGGCACTTTGAAATTGACACGGCTCGCCGCTGCGCGTCTTGTCCAGACAGGGCTCCTTTTCGAAAGCTCCTATGAGGTCATGGGAATAAGGGGACTTCGAAGTAGGCGGGGTCCTTTCGAAAGGGAGCCCCATCTGGATGAGACGCGCGGCGGTGAGCCGTGTCAATTTCGAAGTGCCGCGACCGCCCGCATGCTAATGAAGCGCTGAATATGCATTTCAGCACATCATTAGTAAACTTCGAAATGGCCATTTGCGTGGCCATTTCGAAGTTTGGGGCACGTGTAGATGTAGCCCTGGGCTACGTCTACACATGAACGCTACATCGAAATAGGTTATTTCGATGTAGGGACATCAAAATAAGCTATTTCGATGAATAACGTCTACACGTCCTCCAGGGCTGGTGCTGTCGATGTTCAACGTCGACGTTGGGCAGCACCACATCGAAATAAGCGCTGTGAGGGAACGTCTACATGCCAAAGTAGCACACATCGAAATAAGGGTGCCAGGAACAGCTGCAGACAGGGTCGCAGGGCGGACTAGCGCTTCCGGGGCAACAACTAGCCGCTCCCTTAAAGGGCCCCTCCCAGACACACGCAGCCTGCACAGCACGCGGTCTGCAGAGCCATAGGCACACACCTCGAGCGACGCAGTCATGGACCCCCAGCAGCAGCAGCAGCAGCCGCAGCAGCCAGAGGTCCACCCAGCCGCCCCTGTAGGAGCAGTGCTCGCCCTGCTCCATGCCATGCAGGAGGCAGCTGAGCACATCCTTGCTACAGAGGAGGAGCTGCCCGCAGGGGAGGAGGACGCAACCCCCAACCCTGCAGCACCCCGCCCCCCGCCCGCCTCATACACTGCCAGCTGTGGAGCTACCCCACCAGCACCGACTGGTGGGAGCGGCTGGTGCTCGGAGAGTGGGACGGTGACCGCTGGCTCCAGAACTTTCGCATGAGCCGGCAGACATTTCTGGAGCTATGCCAGTGGCTCACCCCCGCACTGAGGCACCAGGACACCGCCATGCGGCGTGCCCTCAGTGTGGAGAAACCGGTCAGCATCACTGTCTGGAAGCTGGCCACTCCAGACAGCTACCAATCTGTGGGCCAGGAGTTTGGCGTCGGCAAGGCCACCGTCGGGGCTGTCCTCATGGAGGTAAGAGGACCCACGGGGGGAGGGGGAGGCAGCCCTGGCAGGGGAGGGGAGGGGAGGAGAGCCCTGGCAGGGGAGGGCCACACACACCCTGCACACTCCTTATTGGTGCTCTCCCATGTGCTTCCGCTGCAGGTCATCCGCACCATCAACGCCCTGCTCCTCCACAGGCTCGTGCGGCTTAGGAACCCGGAAGCCGCCATCGCGGGCTTTGCCACCCTGGGCTTCCCCAGTTGCTTCGGGGCTCTGGATGGGACCCACATCCCCATCTGCACCCCAGAGCACAGTGGAGGACGCTACTTAAACAGGAAGGGCTACCATTCTGTGGTCCTCCAGGCCTTGGTGGACAGCCAGGGCTGCTTCCTGGACATATATGTGGGCTGGCCTGGCAGCACCCATGACGCCCGGGCATTCCGGAACTCGGGCCTGTGCCGCTGGCTGGAGGCGGGGACCTACATCCCCCAGCGGGAGATCCCTGTGGGGGACACCACCATGCCCCTCTGCGTCATCGCAGATGCGGCGTACCCCCTCCGGCCCTGGCTCATGCACCCGTACACGGGCCACCTGTCAGCCAGCCAGGAGCGCTTCAACATGAGCCTGAACCACGCGTGCCAGGTGGTGGAGCGCACATTTGGCCGCCTCAAAGGGTGCTGGAGGTGTCTCTTCACCTGCCTTGATGCGGGCCCCACCAACATCCCCCAGATTGTGGGCGCATGCAGCGCCCTCCACAACCTCGTCGAGAGCAAGAGGGAGGCTTTCTTTCAGGGCTGGGCTGTGGAGGCTGGCAGGGCCGATGTGCAGCCACCCGCTGCCCCTAGTCGCCAGGTAGACCCCGAAGGGACCCGGGTCCAGGAGGCCCTGCGGGCCCATTTCGATGAGGCCACGGGGTGAACACTGGCAGAGCCCCCACTGCACCCCCCCATCCTCCGCAACACTCCCTGCCCCTACGCCCACACCACAGAGCACCCAAGAGCACACCCCCACTTTTCTTGTAAATAAAAGCAGACATTTGTTCGTCAAACCAGATATATGTTGAACTCTCATTATTATTTTCTTAACTAACTATTTACAGGTCAAATAAATATTATATATATATATATATATAAGTCAGATAAGATGAAAGAAAAAAGGGGAAGACAAGGAAGGGGAGAACTATGTACATGGGGGGGCAGGTATCAGCATAACAACATAACAACAGGGGTCTAATAGAAACTATTTACAAAAGAAGATAAAACTGAAGGGGATATATACAAAGGGGGAGGGGGGGGCACATCCTGGGCCCCACACCCCCAATGTCCAGCGCTGGGGGTGGGCGGCCACGACCCACGCCTCGGCCTCAGCCCTGGCCGGGGCTGGCTGGGGGCTGGGCAGACTTGGAGATAAGGCCGGCGGGTGTCAGCTGGCCCCAGGTCCCCCTCGGCGGAAGGGCCCTCGGTGGTTGGTGGCGGTGTGACGGCAGATGGAGCAGCGGGTGGACCAGGCAGGGTGGGCACAGCGGTGGCCAGCACGGCAATGGGGGGCCAGGTAGTCCGCGATATGCTCGAATGTGCGCATAAAGGCCCCCCATGCCTCCTGGCACCAGGCCAGCGCCCGCTCCTGAATTTGAAGGCTCCGCTCCTCCACCGGCAGGTGCTGCTCGGTGGCCTCCAGCTGCCTACGGTGGATCTCCAGCAGCTGGGGGTCCGTCGCCGTCCAGGAGTGGGGCTGGCTCCGCCATCGTCCCTGCTGTGGGGCTGGTTGGTGCTCCGCCGAGGGGCTGGCCTGGAGTGATGGCCCCGGTGGGCTCTCCGGGACCACTGACACCTTGCCGGCGCCCTCCGGTCCTTCTGATGGTGCAGCTGCAGAACACGGGGGGAAGAAGAGTGGAGACAGCTGTTAGTGTGGGCCCCGAGCCGTGGCCCTTGTCCCCCCACCCCTCTGCTGCAGGTTCCCCATCCCCGGGAGATGCTGCTGCTGCTGCTGATGGGTGTCCCACCCCCTCCCCCCGGGGGACCCTAGGTTCCGCTCCCCCCATCCCCAGGGATGGGGCATGGCACTGTCGCGCTGGGGGGGCAGGGGCTGGTGCACTCCTGTGAGGGACATGCCACTGCTGTCCTTGGGGCCATGGTCATCTGGGCATGTGGCAGGCCCTGGTCATATCTATTACCCCCGCCCCTCAACCCCAGGGGTGTGCGCCGGGAGGGTATATACCTGATGGTCCACTCCCATGGTCGGGGGACACCCGGTGGGCGGACGCCCTCCTGGAGCTCCGGGACGGGATGTGGATCCAGAGCCCTGCGTCACTGGAGGAGGATCCCCCCTCCTCCTCCTCCTCCGCCGGTGCCCCAGGGGTGGGCTCCTGGGGGGGCCCCCGGGGTGCGGGGCTTACCTCCAGGGTGGACTCCGCCTCCAGGGCCTGCTGGGGCTCCTCGGCCGAGGTATCAAGAGTGGCCAGAGGGGAGGAGGTGTGCCGGGGGCCCAGGATGGCCCTGAGCTCCCTGTAAAAGGGGCAAGTGAGGGAGGCGGCCCCAGATCGGCCGGCCGCATCCCGGGCCTGGGCGTAACCCTGCCGCAGCTCCTTCACTTTACTGCGGACATGATCCGGAGTGCGGGCAGGGTGACCCTGGGTGGCCAGGCCATCGGCCAGCCGAGTGAACACATCCGTGTTCTGCCTCTTGCTCCCCATTACCTGGAGCACCTCCTCCTCGCTCCAGAGCCCCAGCAGGTCCCAAAACTTGGCCTCCATCCAGGAGGGGCCCCGCTGCCGCTTCCCAGCCTGGCTGCCGGTCTGGGAGCCCTGGCTCCCCTTGGGGTGGGTGCTCTGGGGGTGCTTAGGGGGCTGGGAGGTGGCCATCGCAGCGCTGGAGGGTTCTGGTGGCTGCAGAGGAGCGTGCAGGCTGTCCGCGTGGCTGGGCTGCCGCCTGCACGCGCTCTCAGCTTCCTGCACGGGAAGGCAGGGGGCGGGGACCTTTAAGGGGCCGCTGCATGCGGCGACCATCAAGCTCCGGGGCTGGAGAGAGTGTCTCTCAACTCCTCAGCTGATGGCTGCCATGGCGGACCCCGCTATTTCGATGTTGCGGGACGCGCAACGACTACACGTTCCCTACTTCGTCATTGAACGTCGAAGTAGGGCGCTATTCCCATCTCCTGATGGGGATAGCAACTTCGATGTCTCGCCGCCTAATGTCGATGTCAACTTCAAATAGCGCCCGCCACGTGTAGCTGTGATGGGCACTATTTCGAAGTTGGCGCCGCTACTTTGAAGTAGCTGGCAGGTGTAGACGCGGCCCTGGAAATGCATAACTGCCTGAAGGAAATCTCAGTCCAACCACTGAAATGTTTCCACAGGTTTTCTTCTCCCATTTCCCCACTGTTGAACCTTTGGTTCAGCTACTGGATCTGGCATTTAAAGCCAAATGTCATCCTGCATTTCACCCCATTGCACCTTCTGGGGCTTCCCTGGGACATAGGTCAGAGCAGAACCTGGCACTTATATTAATCGATCTGAGCGAGGCATCTTTCTGCCCATCAGCACAGTGTCTGTGTGCCAGCCATGTAAAATTAACAGAAAGAGGGAAGTCCCTGATGGACTTCATGAAGTCGCTGGTACTTCTTCTTTGCTAGGATTAAAAACCCAGCCCAGGATAGGATTTTTGCTCTTGACTATGCCCTGAGGAGGATGTCAGGATTACTTGTGCTTGAGTTCTTGGTTACTCGTGTGGCCCATATCACCACAGCGTCTGAGCACTTCGCGAACTTCTACATGGTTATCCTCACAACAGCCCTGTCAGGTAGGGCAATGACTTCTTCCCCATTGTATGGCAGTGGGGGGCGGGGGGAGGGTCCGAGGCACACAGAGACACTGAAGCCCAGCTTATGAATGGTATTCAGACACCTATTTCAAGGGGAGTTAGGTGCCTAAATACCTTTGATGACCTAGGCCCATGTGACTTGCCAAAGGTTCTCACAGGATGTCAGTGAATTGAACCTGGATCTTCCAGCTCCTTGTTAGGATGGAATCTGATGGCTGTCTGTAATGGAGTCCAGTAATGGGGCAGCTCTCACCTCTTATGAGCACCCCATCTGGACAAATGTGCACGTCAGCGCGGATGCAGTCCCAGAGTCTACTGGATAACTTAGACCCCAGGCTGAGTCAGGCAGGTACACAGCAACCCTTCTGGGGTAGCTGTTTATTAGGGACCCATCACGATGCTCTCCCCCAGTGCCCAACCACAGTCTGCTCCCCGCTTGAGCAGGGACTGGTGCTTCCAGGGCTTCCCCTCCTGGAGAAGGGGCCCTCACATGGAGATTTGGGCTCTACCATCAGTCCACCAACACTTAACAAAGGTGGTATAGGCTCTCACCACCTCTTGGCAGGGAGCTCTCCGAGGTGCTGCCAGTCCTCTCTCCTGGAGAAGTCCCAATGCACTGAGCTGGCTCTGGTCCTGTGGCACTTCATACAGGGCCTTGGATGTTCTCCTGGCCTCTATAGAGAGGAAACGACTGGCTAGTGGGAGTCTAAGATGAGCGTATCAGAGAGGTCGCTGAGTTAGTTGGTATCTTCCAAAACAAGAGCAAATCCTGGGGCACCTTATAGCATGAGCTTCCGTGAGCAAAGACTGGCTTTGCCCATGAAAGCTGATGCTCCAAAATATGTGTTAGTCTATAAGGTGCCACAGGACTTAAGATGAGAGCATGACGGGGCAGGCTGGGCCCTGAAGTCCCCAGCTGGAGGCTTGTGGCCTTGCCATGCCCCATCCCAGTAGCCACAGAGAAGACCTCCAAGGGAGGCTAGAGTGTTGGCCAGAGGGAACAGCCAATCAGGGCAACCAAACCCTATCACTGGTCTTGCTGCTGCAAAGAGATAAAGGCAGGCTGCAGGTACATGAAAAGAATAGTTCCATAGGATATGGAAACCAAAGTGATGTGGGGGGTACCGGTGGAGAAGGCTTTGCATCTGCCCTCGGCAGAGCAGTTGTGTAGGATCGTGACCAAGACATAGGAGTAGGAGACAAGTATGGTGAGTCTGGAGCAGCCAGAAATGAATAAGGTGGCTGCAAACATCACCTTCTCCTTGAGATGGGTCTCAGAGCAGGAGAGGTTTATCACTGCAGAGATGTCACAGAAGGGCTACGTCTACACGTGAAGCCAACATCGAAATAGGCTATTTCGATGAATAACGTCTACACGTCCTCCAGGGCTGGCAACGTCGATGTTCAACTTCGACGTTGCGCGGCACCACATCGAAATAGGCGCTGCGAGGGTACGTCTACACGCCAAAGTAGCACACATCGAAATAAGGGTGCCAGGCACAGCTGCAGACAGGGTCACAGGGTGGACTTAACAGCAAGCCGCTCCCTTAAAGGGCCCCTCCCAGACACAGTTGCACTAAACAACACAAGATCCACAGAGCCGACAACTGGTTGCAGACCCTGTGCATGCAGCATGGATCCCCAGCTGCGGCAGCAGCAGCCAGAAGCCTGGGCTAAGGGCTGCTGCCCACGGTGACCATAAAGCCCCGCAGGGGCTGGAGAGAGAACATCTCTCAACCCCCCAGCTGATGGCCGCCATGGAGGACCCGGCAATTTCGACGTTGCGGGACGCGGATCATCTACACGGTCCCTACTTCGACGTTGAACGTCGAAGTAGGGCGCTATTCCGATCCCCTCATGAGGTTAGCGACTTTGACGTCTCACCGCCTAACGTCGAAGTTAACTTCGAAATAGCGCCCAACGCATGTAGCTGCGACGGCCGCTATTTCGAAGTTAGTGCCGCTACTTCGAAGTAGCGTGCACGTGTAGACACAGCTAAGAAGTGGTAGATCTTGTTGGGCCCACAGAAAGGTGGAGTTTAGGTGAAACCCGTTTGTACGGCAGAACCCACAAAGCCTCCCATGAAGGAAGTTAATACCAGCAGCACCAGACCCTCTGGGACATGACAACCTGGTAGAGCAGCGGGTTACAGATGGCCACTGTGACCAAGTCAGTCCTATTCCTCAGCCTCTGGCCTCTATTCAGGCCATTGAGCCCACTCAAGGGCCCAGTTGCCCTCACTGGGGCGAGGAGTGATCTCGGGGGAACCCAGCCCCCTCCCACTCGTGCTGGGTTCCAGCCCAGGGACCCTATGCAGCTGCTAGTGGGAAGGGCTGACTCCCTCAACCCTTGGTGCAGCAGCTGTTCTCTGTGGGCCACTTCCCCAGACAATTCCCCCTGGCACCTTCTCCAGGCTGCAGCTGTAACCAGTCCCTCTCTCAATCTGCTGCAGCTCCTCACTCTCCCTCTGTGGTTCCTGTTCCTTTCTTCTGCTCCTCTCCAACTTGCTTTCTCCCACTGCTTCTGGTCTCCTTGCCTCTCTCCACTCACCTCTCACACTCTCCCCCTACCCTTCCTCCTGTCAAGGGTTTTTAAAGGCCTGTTATTAGCCCAGTCATTGGGGCCAGCTGGCCCCAGTTAGGCTCAGCCATCTCCCACCCAGCTGCCTGTGATTGTCCTGCAGGCCCTTTTGTTTGCTTGGGCTCCCTCTGCGGGGCCCTCTGCCCTGGCCCTGCCACACCACATAGGGGTCATATGCCATCACTGCCAGGAGGAAGCACTCGGTAGGTGCTAAGGAGCCAAAGAAGAACATTTGTGCTGCACAACCGTGGTGGGAAATGGTCTTGCTCTCGGCCAGTGTTCTGCTGCATCTTGGGAAATATGACTGGAGAGTAAGAGATGTCTAAGGAGGACAGGCTGGCCAAGAAGAAATACATAGGGATATGAAGATGGGAATCAAAGCTGATCAAAAGCAATAGACTGAGATTCCCGGTCATGGCTGTAATGTGCGGCTAGAAACATCCTGAAGAGGGGCACCTGCAGTTCGGGCCGATCTGCTAACCCTGCGAGGATGAACTTGGTGATGTGGGTGTGATTCCCTTCTGCCATTTATTTCATGGCCCAATGCATGGATTGCAAGGGTGGCGGGAAGAAGTGGTGCAGGAAAAAATGCTCTCCTGATGGTGTCCAATGGGAACAGTCACATCTGGCAACGAAAACAACAGCAGTGAGGTTGATCAAACACATCAAGAAGTATAAACCACACCACGTAAGTTAAGGCCTGAGCTAAATCATCAATACAGCCAGTGTTGTTTTCAGGGTTTAATGTAGCCCAGGGGTCAGCAACCCTGGCATGGGTGCCAAGAGCAAGCATGTGAGCTGATTTTCACAGGAATGTGAGGCAGGAGCTCAGTCCCACCCCATCTCCGCCATGCGGCCAGGAGCTTGCTCAAAGCCATGCAGCGTGTGTATTAACAAAAGACCAGCTAATGCTACCAACCACCACCTAACCGGGCAAGCTCTGCACCTTTATTTATTCATTAATGAAACTGTTGTAAGTAGGACTGTTTCAGTGCACTATGATTCTATGATTCCCTAGGCAATTTATTCCACCCTGAGAGTTAGAAAGCTTTTCCCAATGTCCAACCCAAGCCTCCCTTACTGCAATTTACCTCCATTGCTTCTTGTCCTACCATCAGGAGTTAATGAGAATAATTGTTCTCCCTCTTCCTTGTAACAACCTGTTAGGTACTTGAAAACTATTATCATGGTCCCTCTCAGTCTTGTCTTTTCCAGACCAAACAAACACAGTTCTTTCAATCTTTCATCATGGGTCATATTTTCTAGATCTTTCCTCGTTTATATTGCTCTTCTCTATACTTTTTCAAATTTGTTCTCATCTTTCCTGAAATATGGTGTCCAAAACTGGACACATTACTCCAGTTGAGGCCTAATCAGTGTGGAGTAGAGTAGAAGAATTACTTCTCATGTCTTGCTTGCAACACTCCTGCTAATGCATCCCAGAATGGCTGCTTTTTTTTTTTTTTTTTTTGCAAATGTTACACTATTTACTAATATTTAGCTTGAGCTCCAATCTGACCTCTAGATTCCTTTTCGCAGCACTCCTTCCTAGGCAGCCAATCCCTGTTCTGTATGAGTGAAACTGATTATTCTTCCCTAAATGGAGTATTTGCATCGTCCTTGTTGAACTACATCCTACTTACCTCAGATCATTTCTCCAGTTTGTCCAGATCATTCTGAATTATAAACCTACCCTCCAAAGGACTTTCCATCCCTCTCAGCTTAGTATCAGCCACAGACTTTGTGGTTCTCTATGCCATTATCTAAATCTTTGATGAAGATATTGAACAGAACCAGTCCCAGAACTGATCCGTGCAGAACCCCACTAATTATGCCCTCCCAGCATAGCCGTGAATCATTGATAACTACTCTCTGAAAATGGTTATCTGACCAATTATGCATCCACTCTATATAGCAGTTCCATCAATGTTGTGTTTCCCCAGTTCATTTATATGGTCACGTGAAACTGTACCAAATGCTTTACTAAAGTCTAGGTGTACCACATCTACCGCTTCCCCCTTATCAACAAGGCTTGTTAGCCTATCAAGGAAAGCAATCAGGTTGGCCTGACATGATTAGTTCTTGACAAATCCATGCTGACTGTCACTTATCACCGTGTTATCTTCGAGATGTTGGCTGAAGGATTCTTTCATTATTTGCTCCTTTGTCTTTCCAGGCACAGAAGTTAAGCTGACAGAAATGAATACTCATGGCTATAGCTGAGAAATCCAGATTGTTGTCCCCTTGCGGCTCATTTATGGACATTCCTTAAGAGACATAGACAACCTCCCTAGGTTGCACCTCCCTAGTTCTGCGCCCTTGGGAGGTTCAGCATGAGGGATTTGGCAGGACCAGGGGAGTTTAATTCCCTCCAGTCCCTAGCTACCTCCACTGGTCTGCCACAACTTTCTGGTTCTGCTGATGCAGCTCACTACCACAGCAGGCATCCCTCCCTGCCCCCAGCTCCACGAGGCTGCTGGGGAGGGTGCTATCACCCTAGTTCTGGCCCCAGCACAGGCTCTGTGCAGCTGCCAGGGGATGCCAGCTCCCCAACCTTGGCTCCAGCTCCATGCAGTTGCCGGGGGACACCAACTCTCCAGCCCCAGCCCCTGCAGGGCTGCTGGGAACACCAGCGTCCTGGCACTGGCTCTATGCAGCTGCTGGGGGATAGTGAACCCTAGCTCTGGCCCCCCACGGAGCTGCTGGGGGGTGCCACCTCCAGCCCTGGCCCTGCTGCCCCCCACAGAGCTGCCAGGAGGCCAGCTTGGTTTGCCCACCTACTTGGGCCCTCTGGTCCAGGAGAATCCCCCATCCTGCCGGCGCAGAGAATGCCAGTTTTAGGAGGTGCATCTTGCACGGTGTATTATGCTGTGTTCCATGCGGCAGAGCAATCGGGCATTGCAGCGGAAGAGATGGGAGGGGATTTCAGGCTGTTGGGTTGGTGACCAAAATGAAAACGTTTCAAAACCAGGTAAATACGTAAAGCTAGACCTTTAGTTAGTTTAGACAGGGGCAGTATGGTGCTTCTTGTGTATACCTCACTGTCACCCCTCCCGTGTATGTGACGTCTGTCTGTGCTAACCAGGGCTTAGTTACCAAACTCCCGTGGCCACGAACAACTCAAATATTCCCCTCTAAGCCTACATACGTCATCCCTCTACAGATTAACAACACAGGCACTCCAACGGCCAAGTCCTCCAGAGCGTCCAGCCCCTGCTCCACTGGTGATTGAGCATATTCAGAGTTTCACTAACAAACTAGTACACCACAGCTCGCCAGCTCCACATCAGATCACCCCGCTGCTTAACTTACAACACTGAGATATGTTTTGGGTGAAAACCACTGCTTCTTTATTGAACAGTGTATAGATAGCAAGGAAAGGTACTGGAAAGAAATGATCGCATGGAAAATCGTAACACACATTCTACCTGGGTCACAGGTAAAACAAAACACCAGTCCTGTAGCACTTTAAAGGCTGACAGAATGATGTATTGGGCAATGAGCTTTCGTGGGACAGATCCACTTCTGCCGATCAATCGCGTTTCCAGTCCAGACTGACACTGATGTAGTGCAGAGGTCCAAAAAATTATACTTGATTTGTCAGTTTTTATTGCATTTTTTGCACCTTTGTACTATGTAAGTGTCAGTCTGTACTGGAAATGCTATTGATTGGCAGAAGTGGGTCTGTCCCACGAAAGCTCATCGCCTAATACATCATTTTGTTAGCCTTTAAAGTGTTACAGGACTGGTGGTTTCTTTTGTTAGAAAACAGACTAACACAGCTATCTCTCTGTTACTGGGTGACAGGTAGTTTCTTTGAAGCCAGGGGAGATAGATCAATTTACACCAGCTGAAGATGTGGCCAGTCACATGGATAGAAGTCTCCAAAAGTTATCAAATCAATCATCCTTTTGATACAAACTGTATGTCACTGTTTGCATACTTGGCTTAATCTAATTCTTGACTCCCCCACCCCACTTCTGCCCCTCTACTCTCTGATTTGCTCACCTTGATAATTTTTTTTCTGATTTGTCCACCTTGATTACTATTTTTGGTTCTCTGTGCCTTAAATATTGAGTCTGTTCTGGTCTGGCTACAGTCTGAAGAAGTGGGTCTGTCCCACGAAAGCTCATCACCTAATAAATTATTTTGTTAGTCTTTAAAGTGCTACTTGACTGCTTTTTTGTTTTGATTGTATGTCACTAGGTGGTGCTATCTCACAGGTAACAAAGGGCCCTACATTTCTGGGAGGGAATGGTGTTTACTAGAGTTGGCTGGAAAATGATGGGATTTCTTTTGTTTTTTGGGGGGCCAGACATTTTCAACTTTTCATCCAAAAACAAAAGGTCAAAAAACGTTTCTTTTCTCTTTCACAAACCAAAAGTTTTCTGTCAAAATCTGCTGAAGACAAACAAAAAATAGAATAAGTTCAGACAAAAACTAGAAACAAGTATTTAAGACGCTGGTCGGTTCCTCGCCTGTTGATTACTCTCCTGTCTTCACCACCTGGATTTGGACCCATCTCGCTCTCTGGACCACAGGGTCCTCTTGAGTAGGTTACCATATTTGAACTTTCAAAAAAAGAGGACATCCCTGAGAGGGAGTGTGTCTGCAGCAGTATCTACCAACTCACGTTGTATTGTGTTGTAGTCTCTATAGCACATTAATACAAGGTAAGTCGCAATGTATCTGTATCTACCCCACTGTTCTTTCACCCCCCCTACTTTCTGGGGGTAACAACAATCCTCAGTCCTGGCACCTGACTCTGTGACCAACTGCACCCAAGGTATAGCCCTTCACCTTAGAGGCAAGCCATGGTCTATATTGGCCTCACTCCAATATGGCAAGGTGTGGTACAAGGGAATGGGCGGGGTGCAGGCCTGACTGCTACTCTGGGTCCTAGTCCAGGGAACCTCTGGTGGCAGCCATTTCTTGCCCTTCTGCTCTTCCCTCATCTCTCATAGTTCCCTGGGCCACTTCTTAGTGGCTCTTGTACCTTGTATCAAGGCCCACAGCCTGGGTGGTATCAGGCTGGAACTTCCCTCAGGATCCCCTGAGCCTGCCCAGCATGGCTTTGTCCAAGATGCTGCTGGTTCCCTCCCCTACTTGGACCCAGCTCCTTCTCCCTTGCTACATGGGGCAACAGCGATCACCCCACAGCTCTGCAGCCTTTTATAGGGCCCAGCCCCTGGCCCTGATTGGCTGAGTGCTTCTTGCCCTGATTGGCCAAGCTTGCACAAGCTTCCTCATGACCGCCTCCCTCCTGGAGTGAGCTACACCAGCATTACAGGAAGGTTTAACTATGGAAGAGTCCAGCATCTCTCCATAATCAGCTCTAGTTGCTGCTCCATGCAACTCCAATTCCACTCCCAGATGTTTCTAGGAACAAAGGAATTGTTGTGACACCCACGGGCCTGGCACTGGCAGTGGTGGCAGCCAGAGCGCCGAGCCCCTTTGAAACACCAGGGCTGTGCTGATCCGGCTGTCCGTGGCTCTCAGGGAAGTATGAGACAACACTGCAATGTGAGTGGAGCTGAGGGTTGATTGCCCTTGTCCCCGCCTCCTCCTGTCTTGGCCCCACTCCTGCTGGGTGTGGAGTCACCCTGCACCTTGCCCTGGGGCTCACTGCCTGATGTAGATATCAGTGACATAAGCCTACTCACAGGGGATGTTTCTTCCAAAAAACATTATTGAGAGGTTGGTTTATGCCCTGACTTGTGTCATATCTCTGCTTCGTTTTCATGAGACCCAGAATTATGTCAAAACTTTATATATATACATATATATATATATATATAAGTTGCAGGGTTACCACATTTGAACTTTCAAAAGAGAGGACTCCCCTGAGAGGGAGTGTATCTGTATCAGTCTCTCCCAGCTCATGTTGTAATTATAAGATGAGCCACCATCAGGGGGTGCAGACACATAAATGTGGAGAACACAAGGAAACAATAAGACGTTCACAAAAACAGTGAAAATGAGAATACTGAATTCCTTCTGAAGAAGGAAGCAGAAGCCTAAAAAGGAATATGAAGAGGTATGGTGCATACTTCATAGCCCAGTGACACGTCATAAAGATGCCTTTGTAAGGGATGAGATAGCAAAACTAGACAGACGGATGCAATCAAATGCCTTTCATGAAGCCAGTCTTATAGAATCATAGAACACTGGAACTGGAAGGGACCTCAAGAGGTCATCAAGCCCAGTCTCCTGCCCTTCTGGCAGGACCAAACATCATCTAAATCATCCTCGACAGGTGTCTATCTAACCTGCTGTTAAATATCTCCAGCAATGGAGATTCCACAACCTTCCTAGGTAACTTATTCCGATCTTTAACCACCCTGACAGGAATTTTTTCCTAATGTCTAATCTAAACCTCTCTTGCTGCAGTTTAAGCTTTTTGCTCCTTGTCCTTATTCTCAGAGGCCAAGGAGAACAATTTTTCTCCCTCCTCCTTGTAACCCTCTTTGAAGTACTTGAAAACCGCTATAATGTCCCCTCTCCGTCTTCTCTTTTCTAAACGAAACAAGCCCAGTTCTTTCAGTCTTCCCTCATAGCTCGTGTTCTCTAGACCTTTAATCACTCTTGCTGCTCGTCTCTGGACCTCCTCCAATTTCTCCACATCTTTCTTGAAATGTGGTGCCCAGAACTGGACACGATACTCCAACTGAGGCCTAATGTGTGCTGAGCAGAGCGGAAGAATGACTTTTTGTGTCTTGCTCGCAACACTCCTGTTCATGCATCCCAGAATCATGTTCGCTTTTTTTTGCAACAGCATCACACTATTGACTTATATTTAGCTTGTGGTCCACTATGACCCCTAAATCCCTTTCCGCAGTACTCCTTCCTAGACTGTTGCTTCCCCATTTTATATGTATGAAGGAGTTTACGTCTTCCTAAGTGGAGCACTTTGCATTTGTCCTTATTAAACTTCATCCTATTTATCTCAGACCATTTCTCCAGTTTGTCCAGATCATTTTGAATTATGAGCCTATCCTTCAAAGCAATTACAACTCCTCCCAGCTTGGTATCATCTGCAAACTTAATAAACTTACTCTGTATGGCAATATCTAAATCATTGGTGAAGATATTGAATAGAACGAGTCCCAAAACAGACCATGCCGAACCTCATTTGTTACGCCCTTCCAGCGTGACTGTAAACCATTAATAACTACTCTCTGAAAATGGTTATTCAGCCAGTTATGCACTCACCTTATAGTGGCCCCATCTAAGTTGTATTTGCTTAGTTTATTGATAAGAAGATCATGTGAGACCATGTCAAATGCCTCACTAAAGTCTAGGTAAACCACATCAGCTGCTTCTCCATTATCCACAAGACTTGTTATCCTGTCAAAAAAAGGTATGAGATTGGTCTGGCATGATTTGTTCTTTACAAATCCATGCTGGCTGTCACCTATCACCTTATTTTCTTCCTGATGAATTCCTTACTTGTTTGCTCCATTATATTTCCTGGTACAGAAGTTAAAATGACTGGTCTGTAGTTTCCAGGGTTGTTCTTTTATTTCCTTTTTATAGACAGGCACCATATTTGCCCTTTTCCAGTCTTCTAGAATCTCTCCCAGCTTCCAGAACTTTTCAAAGATGATAGCTAAAGGCGCAGAAACTTCCTCTATCAGCTCCTTAAGTATTCTAGGATGCATTTCATCAGGCCCTGGCAACTTGAAGACATCTAATTTTTCTAAGCAATTTTTAACTTGTTCTTTGTGTATTTTATCCTCTAAACCTACACCCCTTCCCACTAGCATGCATTATGTTAGGCATTTCTGCATAAGCCTTCCTGGTGAAGACCAAAACAAAGAAGTCATTAAGCACCTCTGTCATTTCCAAGTTTCCCGACATTGTTTCTCCCGCCTCACTGAGTAGTGCGCCTACCCTGTCCTAGGTCTTCCTCTTGCTTCTAATACATTTATAGAATGACTTCTTGTTACCCTTTATGTCTCTGGCTAGTTGGAGCTCGTTCTGTGCCTTGGCCTTTCTAACCTTGCCCCGCATATGTGTATTATTTGCTTATGTACTTCTTTTGTGATTTCTCCTAATTTCCACTTTTTATATGACACCTTTTTGATTTTGAGATCATGCAAGATCTCCTGGATAAGCCCAGGTGGTCTTTTACCAAACTTTATATCTTTCCTGTGCAGCAGCATTGCTTGCTTTTGGGACCTTAATAAAGTCTCTTTGCAAAACTGCCAGCTCTCTTCAGTTGTTCTTATTCTTAATCTTGTTTCCCATGGGACCTTCCCACCAGCTCTCTGAGTTTGCCAAAATTCGCTTTCCTAAAATCCATTGTCTCTATTTTGCTGTTCTCCCTTTCAGTATTTCTTAGAATTGTGAGGAATTGTACATTATGGCAACATGTTTTTGTTCATATTCCAGCTATTTAAATACACTCGTCCCTCGAGTTATGTGAGGGTTGCGTTCCCACACACCCTGGCATAACTCGAATTTCATGTAAGTTGCGGGGGGAGGCTTTTTTCCCTGGCGGAACACATGTTCTGCAGCTGGGAAAGCAGCAGGAGCACCTGGAGCTCCTTTTGAAAGGTAAGTCCAGGGGTGGTAGGGAGGGAAGCTGGGAAGGGTTAAGCCTGGCAGTAGGTTGGGGCCAGGGGTGGGAGGCAGAGGAGTTAAGCCTGGGGTGGGTTAGGGCTCCGTGGGGGTGGGGAGGGGAGTGGAGATGACCTGAAGCCACATGCAGGAGGGGATGATCTGGAGCCATGCGAGGGGGGTTTGAACTGGGCCGGGGGTTAAGCCAGAATCATAAGAACATAAGAACATAAGAACGGCCATACTGGGTCAGACCAAAGGTCCATCTAGCCCAGTATCCTGTCCGCCGACAGTAGCCAGTGCCAGGTGCCCCAGAGGAGGTGAACCGAAAACAATGGTCAAGTGATTTGTCTCCTGCCACCCATCTCCCCCTTTTGACAAAAGGCTAGGCAGCATACCTTACCCCTTGCTAATAGCCATCTATGGACCTAACCTCCAAATATTTATTGAGCTCTTTTTTAAACTCTGTTAGAGTCCTGGCCTTCACAGTGTCCTCTGGCAAGGAGTTCCACAGGTTGACTGTGCGCTGTGTGAAGAAAAACTTTCTTTTATTAGTTTTGAACCTGCTACCCATTAATTTCATGCGTGGCGGTGGTCAGCCGGAGCCATGCTTGGGTGATAAGCCAGGCCACAGGGGGTTGAACCAGGGTGGGGGAGCTGAGCTGGAGCTGAGCACAGGGTGGGGGTGGGGTTGAGCTGGAGCCACATGCAGGTGATTGAACTAGGGCGGGGGACGGGTGTTGAGCCAAACCATGTGCCGGGGTGTTGACCCAGGCTGTAGGTGGGGGTTGAACTGGGGCTGCCCAGAACTGGGGAGGGGGATTTTGAGTTGCACTTAACTCACATTAATGAGAGTGAAGCACAATTTGAAATCACGCATAGACCAGTAGCCCTATATTGCAGCTTGTTTTGCAGCTGCAGAGGTAAGAAACTTTCTAGGGAGGAAAGGACAAGGGTTTAAATAGTACTTATAATTCTGGAGTATAAATGAGTGACCACTAAGCCATCTATGTTACATGTAAAAGTGAAAGAACTTGTCATCTGTTTGTAAAATTATCTATGATTTACAAGGCCACAATGCTGCTTTATTCACATTGCAGATGCCAAAAGTAATGCAGCAGCATCATGGTGTGTGGTCAGGAGATTGGTCCCCAGTCTCATAATCTATAGGAGTGTTTCTCTTCCAGGAGTACGTGTACCTTTTGGAGTACACCGAGGTCTTCCAGGAGGTACAGCTACTCATCTAGGTATTTGCCTAGTTTTAAAACAAGCTACATGGAAAACACTAGCAAAGTGAGTAGAATCTAAAAGTTCATTCTGACAATGTCTTGTTTCTACTGCTTCATAAGCCTTACCCTGAAATGTCAGGACAATATTTCTATTCTGATTCATGTATTTGCTAATAAGATGGTAGAAGGTCAGCAAGTTTTCAGTTGTAGTCTTCTATGCTATTTTTGCATGTTTTTGTAAACAGTTTTTAAATGAGGCGTAACTGGTTGGTATGCAAAAAAATCTGACTCCTGAAAAGGGTACAGTAACCTGGACAGGTTGAATGGCACCTGTTTCAAGACCTCAGATTACCTTAGGACCATATTTCTCAACTGGTGGTACACACAGAATGAGGGTTTGCAAGAGAAGTCTGGGGGTATTCATAATTTTTTTCGAAAAAGGGGTACTTTATAAAAAAAGGCTGAGAAACACTGCTCTATAGCACCTAGAAAGGGCTATCTATAGGGTCAAACATCCATTCACGTAGCATGAAATTGATGCTTGTTTGTATGAAAAATCCAAGGACGTTCTATCGATTTTTAAAGCTGGGCAAAGAGACAGAGGTGAGCAAGCAGGAGGCTGGAACAGACTCATCAAGGCAAGTGTCACAGAGGGCATAGGTAAGAAGTTTGGACAGCAAAGATCAGTGTTTGTCATTTTCCATAGCTCTTACAGGCAATCGTCTTCCATGTTTTGGTGTTCAACCTTTAGACATTACAAACATCTTGATTGCCTGCAATTTCATGGGCAGAATTGTGTATTTTCACTCACTGCGGGTCCTGCAACTTAATTATTTGAAATGCTATTAAAGTTTTTTCCTTGGTTCCCTCATGGAGCTGGTAGTTAATAGCCCGCCTGGGGACTAGGGCAGGTGCTGAGTTGTGAGATGCTTCAGGGACGAGTTCTCAAAGGGATAAGGCACCGAATAAACCCTCTGGCACCAGCCAAGCTTCAGTCCTTCTCCATGAGAGAGGGAAGTGGCTTCATTTGCACAGGTAGGTGGAAGAATTTTCAATGAGGGTTTGGGTTTTCCACTCCTATGACAACTCTCCTATGGGGGGATGGTGAAGTTAATACACAGCCAGCTGCCACAAATCTGCCCTGGGGCTGTGCCTACAGCAACCATCAGAGGTTCCTGAACTTGACGTATTTACAATTCTATCCTGTCTTGCATCTGGTCTTAATATGATCTGTGGCAGGGTTGGGGGCCAGTGGTTGATGTTTTAGATCTCCTCTAATTCTGTTCAGAGCCAGTTCTCTTGCCTTAGCAGTAAACAAACCAATGGGCACTGCTCACCTTTCTTCAATTGCTAATGTCATTTGTAACAACTGCAAACTGTCTGGTCTTGGATTTCACATTTGCCTGGCCAGCATTCTCTGCAACTCAGCTGGCAGATTGATATAGCACTAATACATGGAGAGCCTTGTTCCTTTCTTTAATACCAGGAGCACTTGCTGCAATGACTAGGGATTGATTCTGGAGACTTCCCATCCCACTAAAAATGAACACTGTTTAATGTAAAAAGTCTAAAATAAACCAGACCTAAAGATAATTATAACTACAGGCTCTGGGCAAAGGAAATTTGCTCTTCTCACCAAGAACTGTCTTCTGCAGCAACATCTGTAGTAGTAGGCATCCTTCAGTCTGCACAGACTATGGATCGCGCCCTTTAAAGTTTCAATTTAAGACTTCATTTACAGCGTCTATTGTGACTATAAAGACCCACAGTCCTTGCTGCATCTCTTGCAGATGTAGTGGGTATCTGGCAAGTCCTTATTGTGCTTTCTGTGCGCTCGCTTCTCCTCTGCTAGCTGTCTGATCTTCAACTCGCCCTTCTGAAGGCCCTTGTGTAACCCCTGCCTCCATCTGCCGCGGTCGTCTGCTAGTTCTTCCCAATTGTCCAGCTCGATGTCTACCTCTCTGAGGTCTCTCTTGCAGACATCTTTGTAACGCAACTGGGGGCGTCCGGGAGGTCTTTTGCCAGAGGCTAGCTCACCATACATGATGTCTTTTGGAATCCTTCCATCGTTCATCCTGTGGACGTGGCCAAGCCAGTGGAGCCGACGCTGCCTGAGGAGGGTGTGCATGGTTGGGATTCCAGCTTGCTCGAGGATGGCGGTGTTGGTCACTCTGTCCTTCCATGATATTCCAAGGATGCGCCTGAGGCAGCGCAAGTGGAAGACGTTCAGCCTCTTTTCCTGGTGGGCATACAGGGTCCAAGTCTCGCTGCCATAAAGGAAGGTGCTGAGGATGCAGGCTCTGTAGACTTGCATTTTGGTGTGTGTATACAGCTTGTTGTTATTCCACACTCTCTTGCTGAGTCTGGACAGAGTTGTGGCCGCTTTTCCGATCCTCCTATTTAGCTCAGTCTCCAAGGACAGGGTGTCAGTGATGGTGGACCCGAGGTAAACGGACTCGTGGATGACATCTAACGTATAGTTGTCAATGCTGATTGATGGGGATTCAGCAACATCTTGACCAAGTACATTTGTCTTCTTTAGGCTGATGGTAAGCCCAAAGTCCTTGCACGCTTTGGAGAACCGATCCAGCAGTTTTTGAAGCTGGTCTTCTGTGTGAGACACTTGTCAAAGTTTGACTCAGACTCACAATTTATCAGACCACTCTGTTTTATTAGCAAAGCCGCTCTGCTAATACATTTAGAAGTGAGCCCCCCGAGTGGGGCTTGTGTCTCTTAATTTATACAGTTTTTTGGAGAACAAGTTACAGACAAAAGAAGAAAAAGATTTTAGTCACCACCCTTCGAGATCCCTGAGACCAGTCACGTATCTTCAATTACCTGCCACCCTTAACAATCTCCTTTAACAGCTTCCAGTTAACTTAACTAATTGCCCTTCACATCTTCCATTCTGATGCCTGCTTCTTAGACGTGCTGGCTCCATCTTAATTGCTTCTCCATTCAAAAGCTAACTGTCCCTACGTGTGCTCCCTCAGATACTTTGTAACATGTTTTGGCATGCCCTCTCATATACAATGTATCCAGCATGTCCCCTTATACAACGTTATACTTATACAATGTTATACTTCCACACACTACAGCAGCATCGTCTGCGAACAGCATGTCTCTGATGAGGACTTCTCGCACCTTAGTCTTAGCTCTCAGCCTTGCAAGGTTAAACAGTTTCCCATCAGATCTTGTGTGCAGGAAGATGCCCTCTGTTGAAGATCCAAAGGCGTGCTTCAGGAGGAGTGCGAAGAAGATCCCGAACAATGTCGGAGCAAGCACGCATCCTTGTTTGACGCCGCTCCTGATTCTGAAAGCATCCGATAATGCGCCGTCATATTGGATGGTTCCTCTCATGTTTTCGTGGAACGACTGGATCATCTTGAGTAACCGTGGAGGACAGCCTATCTTGTGGAGCAGTTTGAACAGACCATCCCTGCTGACCAAGTCAAAAGCCTTGGTCAGGTCGATCAAGGCTATGTAGAGTGGCTTTCTCTGCTCCCTACACTTCTCCTGCAGCTGCCTTAGAGAGAAGACCATGTCAACGGTAGACCTCTCTGCACGGAATCCGCACTGCGATTCGGGGTACACCCTCTCAGCAATCTTCTGGAGTCTGCCAAGGATGACGCGAGCGAACAGTTTACCAGTGACGCTTAGGAGGGAGATTCCACAGTAGTTGTTGCAGTCGCTTCTGTCTCCTTTGTTCTTATACAACGTTACAATGTTAGCGTCGCGCATATCCTGTGGAACCTCACCCTCTTTCCAGCACAGGCACAGCAGCTCATGCAGGGGTTCCAGGAGTGTGTCCGCGGCACACTTGATTACCTCTGGTGGTATACCATCCTGACCAGCGGCCTTTCCTGCTGCAATGCTGTCGATGGCTGTCTTCAGTTCATCCACAGTCCAGCATGATTTCAGCCACATATCCCCTTATCATGGTTGTGGCCAAGTTTCTTATGGTCCCATAAAGTTTGTTTCCACCACCAGGCCTGGCTCTCATTGTTCTGTGCTGTTATTTAATTGTAATTTACCCCAAATGTCTCCAAGGAGGCCAGTTATCTGTGAAAATGTTGGTAGTGCTTTGAGACAATACTGACCTCCTGTGGTCCAGCAACTTATCTCTTCTGGCACTGGTCAGGTTGCAAGGGTGTTGGACGAGAGAGGTTCAACCTGTACCTCATTTAGATAATGATAATACTTTGTACTCAAATTTATATCTAAGTTGTGGAACACAGGCTTAATAGACTGGTTGTGTTTCACAGTAGATAATTGTCGCGTTTATTAGAAATTGCAGTTACAAAGACTAATCCAAACACCTTTGCCTCTGAAAAGACTGTCATCCTTTTCTCTTTCTTCATTCCCTCTCTCAGTATTTTTTGCATAAATATTCCTTTTCATGGATCACAGTGCCATTGTGCAAGTCATTGTAGAAGCAGACATAAAAAGATCATCTTGGACCCAATGATTTCTTAATCCACTATATATTTGAGAGCGACAGTCTGTGTATACAATATGTCTATTTTGCTTAAGAACTGCTCCTAAATGGTAAGAGCTAGCACCACCAGATTCAGGATACAGCTTGGTCTGACCACACCTTAAAACCAAATAACCGTTTGGCTGTGCCAGGAAAATTTCTAGGACCAAAGGGCGTATAGTTTAGATAGTATTTATAATTCTAGTATACATAAATGACTGATCTGACCACTAAGCCATCTCTGTCCCATGTAAAAGTGAAGGAACCTGTTAGTGACTTGTAAAATTATCTCTATTTTGCAAGGCTGTAAGATTTCTGTATTCACATTTCAGATGTCAAAAGCAATGAAGCAGCATCACGGTGTTTGCCCCAGAGAGAAATTCCAAATATAATAGAATCATAGAACAATAGAAATGGAAGAGAGCTCAAGAGGTCATTGACTCCAGTCCTTTGCCCTACCAGTAGGACCAAGCACCATCTACACCATCCCTGATAGATGTCATAACCCGCAGCACCTCAAAATGGCCTTCTGAAGGGTTAATTAACCAGTTATGTAGTATGAAATTGATAATTGTACCAATGAAACCAATGGTATTCTATTGATTCTTTACAGTGAAGTTGGGAGAAAAGCCTTTTTGATTCATAATCTTGTCTCCAATTAGAGTTTTTAGCCTTGTAACCCCAAAAAGCTTTAAATGGCGAATGAAAATCTCACTGTAGTGACTGAGTTCATTATTTGGGGAATCACAGATTGTCCAGAGCTCCAAGTCCCATTTTTCCTGTTGTTCCTAGTGATCTATGCTATCACCCTCGTAGGCAATCTTGGGATGATCGTGTTAATCAGAGTTGACCGTCGCCTTCGCACTCCCATGTACTTTTTCCTCAGCCATTTGGCTTTTGTGGATCTCTGTTATTCCTCAACCATCACCCCTCAAATGCTGGTGAACTTCTTAGATCAGAGTAAAACCATTTCTTATTATGCCTGTGCTGCACAGCTGGGCTGTTTCCTAACGTTCATGGCCATGGAGTGTTTCCTTCTGGCTGGGATGGCCTATGATCGTTACGTGGCCATCTGTAACCCACTGCTCTACCATGTCATCATGTCCCACAAGGTCTGTGTGCACCTGGTAATTGTTCCTCACATATACAGCTTCTGCATTGCCCTGCTCCAAACCATCCTTACTTTTCAATTATCCTTCTGTTCCTCCAACAAGATCAACCATTTCTACTGCGATGACATGCCCTTGCTGGCCCTCTCCTGCTCTAGTACCCACATCAAACAGGTATTGATCTTCACCTTTGCTGGCTTTGGCACGATTACAACCTCCCTCATCGTCCTGATCTCCTACCTCTTTATCTTCACCACCATCCTGAGGATCCGCTCCAAAGAAGGCAAGCGCAAAGCTTTCTCCACCTGCAGCTCCCACCTGACTTCTGTCACCATCTTCTATGGGACTCAGATCTTTATGTATTTACAACCCAGCACCAACCACTCACTGGACACAGACAAAGTGGCTTCCATCTTCTACACGGTGGTGATCCCCATGTTGAACCCCCTGATATACAGCCTGCGGAACAAGGAGGTGAAGGACGCCCTGAAGAACGTCATATCTAAAAAGAGTTGGAGTTTTAAATGAAAACAATTCACCAACTAATTGTCATTAAACAACAGAGACTGATGGACAAAAAGAAAGGCTTCCTCTTTATTTTCACCCTTTGATTAACTGATTTTCAATGGTAACTCCTCTTTTCTCACCACTTGTCTTTCTGTAATCTTGGAATGAGGGCTGTGATTGCTGACAGCGCTGACATTCTTTGATTCCAGTGTCAGGAAACACCGCTATTCCAGAATAACTTGGTGAGCATCTACACAGCAAAACTGCTGTTTCAAAATCATTTAAAAATAGCAGGAGGCTTATTCTGAATTCTGTAAACCTCTTTCTATGAGGAATAGCTCCTATTTCAAAATTTTGGAAGAGGGGCTTTCCAGAAAGGGAATAGGGGCCATTTTGGAATAAGCTATTCTGGAATAGCTTATTTTGAATAAACTTTACTGTGTAGATACGGCCCCAGAGTGGTTCTAGGGGCTCTAATCCAAAATAGGTTCTAATGTTTGTGGACACTCTATTTCGGAATAAGCTTGTCTGATTATGGAGTTGCCCTGTAGTGTTTATGCGTCGTTCCCAAAAAGCTCGTTTTGGAATAATAACTCCAGAATAAGCTATTCTGGAAGCACTCTGTGTTGCAGACATGGCTGAGTGGACAGTGTGACATGTTCATTCTGCATTCCGTGATATGATTCACGAGAACGATTACAGGCTTGGGTCAGGGATGAAGGCACTTGGTCTGACCAAAAATAAAAGAGTTCAGAACCATGTAAAGACATAAAGCTAGATGTCTAGCTGGTTTGGTTCTTCCTGAGTGTACATCATTGTCTCCTGCTGTACTTTATGTGAGGTCTGTGTGTGCTAATCAAGACTTAATTACTAACCTCCTTTGGCCACAGGCAACTCAAATATTCCCCTCTAAGACTACATACATAATCCCTCTACAGATGAACAACAGACACACTCCAATGGCCAAGTTGTCCAGTGTGTTCAGCCCCTCCTTCACTGGTGATTGAGCGGATTCAAAGTATCTCTTCTTTTAAAGACCTCGTACACCACAGCTTGCCAGCTCCACATCAGATCACCCCCCCTGCTTAATTTACAACACTTAGATATGTTTTGGGTTAAAACCACTGCCTCTTTATTGAACAGTGGATGGACAGCAAGTAAAGGTAATGGAAAGAAAATGCAGATTCTACCCGGGTCACAGGTAGTTTCATTGAAACCAAAGGAGCCAGGTCAATTTAGACCAGCGGAGGATGTGGCCAGTCACATGGATAGATGTCTCCAGAAGTTATCCAACTGAGAATCCATTTGATACAAACTCTGTCTGACAGGTAACAGGGATCTACTTTTCCGGGAGGGAACGCTGCTCACTAGGGTTGGCAGGGACAAGAGGGGTTATTATTTTTCTTTTTTGTGCCGGACCTTTTCAACTTTTTATCCAAAAACAAAAACTCAGAAACATTTCTTTCCCATTTTTTTAAACAAACCCAACATTTTCTGTCAAAATCTGTTGAAGACAAACAAAAAATAAATAAGTTCTGACAAAAACTAGAAACAAATATTTTGGACTCTGGTCAGCGCCTCACCCGTTGACTGCTCCTCCGCTCTCCTGTCACCACCATTTGGATCTGAACCCATTGCACTGTCTGGACCTCAGTGTCCTCCTTAGCAGAGTTTTCATATTTGAACTTTCAAAAAACAGGAACCCCCACCCCCAAGTGGGAGTGTCTCTGTATCAGCATCTCCCATCTCACCTTGTATTAATGTGTTATAGTATATATACTACATTAATATAAGATAAGCTGTAATGTGTCTGTATCAGTCTCTACCCCACTGTTCTTTTACCCACACCTCCCACTTTCTGGGGGTACCAACAATCCTCAGTCCTGGCATCTGACTCTGGCCAGACACAGTCAACGTCTGGCCCCTCTCCTCAGGGTGAAACCATGGTCTATCTTGGCTTCACTCCAGTGTGGCAAGGTGGGGTGCAGGGGAGAAGTGGCAGGCTCCAGGCCTGCCCACTACTCTGGGTCCCAATCCAGCTAGCCTCCGGTGGCAGCCATCTTGTGCCTCTCTTCTCTTCCCTTCCTTCTCACTGTTCCCTGGTCCACTTTGTGGTGGATCTTGCACCTTCTTCGCCCTTCTATCAAGGCCCACAGCCTTGGTGGTATCAGGCTGGAGTTTTCCTCAGGCTGCCTGAGCCTTCCCAGCACGGCTCTGTCCAAGGTGCTGCTGGTTCCCTCCCCTGCTTGGACCCAGCTCCTTCTCCCTTGCTGCTTGGGGTAAGAGTGATCACCCGACAGCCCTGTGGCCTGGTATAGGGCCCAGCCCCTGGCCCTGATTCACTGAGTGCTCCTCACCATGATTGGTCAAGCTTGCACAAGCTTCCTCGTGACCGTCTCCCTCCTGGAGTGAGCTATGGCTCCGTTACAGGAAGGTTGAGCTATGGAAGCGTCCAGCATCTCTCCATAATCAGCTCTAGTTGCTGCTCCATGCAACTCCGCTTCCAATCCCAGATGTTTCTAGGAACAAAGGAATTGTCGTGACACCCACAGGCCTGGCATTGGGAGTGGTGGCAGCCAGAGCGCCGAGCCCCTTTGAAACACCAGAGCTGTGCTGATCCGGCTGCCCGCGGCTCTCAGGGAAGTGGGAGACGACACTGCAATATGGGGGGTGCTGAGGGTTCACTGCCCTTGGCTCCATCCCTTCCTGTCTTGGCCCCACCCCTTCTGGGTGTGGAGCCACCCTCCACTGTGCCCTGGGGCTCCTTGCCTGAAATAGGCCTCAATGTTATTATCCGACCCACAGGGGAAGATTCTTCCAAAATCCCATTAGTTAGAGGTTAGCCTCTACCCTGAACTACGTCATGTCTCTGCTTCCTTTTCATGAGACCCAGAATTATGTCAAATCTTTAAATACACCTGGAATGCCATGCTTACTTCATAAGTATGTCCAGTTCCTGATGACGGTGCCATTGTACAAGCCATTATCCAAACAGACAAAAGAAAGCTCCTTTCAGACCCAAAGATTTTGTAAACTAACTTCAAGATGAACCACAACCGGTGGGTACAGACAGAGAAACGTGGAGAAATCTAGGAAATAATAAGACGTTCACAAATACAGTGAAGAGGAGAATACTGAATTCCTTCTGAAGAAGGAAGCAGAACACAAAAATGGAATCTGAAGATGTGCAGCAAATACTTCATAACTGGGTAACAATCCATAAAGATATGTGTGCAAGGGATGAGATTGTAATACCAGATAGACGGGTGGAATCTAATGTCTTCCATCAGTTGTACATTATGGCAATATTTTTCCGTTCCTATTCCAGCAATTTCAATATAAAGCAGGAATCCTAGTACGATATTACTGCTTGTTCAAGCTGCAGAGATGATGAAATTTCTAGGGTTAAAAGGACAAGGGTTTAAATAGTAGTTATAATTCTGGAATATAAATGGGTGACCACCTATCCATCTCTATAAGACGTAAAAGTGAAATATCCTGTTATATATTTGCAAAATGATCGATGATTTGCAAGGATATAATGCTGCTTCACTCACATTTCAGATGCCAGAAGTAAAGTAATAGCATCATTAAATGGGGCCAGGAGATTGGTCCCCAGTTTCATAATCTGTAGCAGAGTTTCTCAACCAGGGGTTAGTGTACCCTTGTGGGTACACTGAGATTTTAAAGGGCGTACATGAACTCATCTCGGTATTTCTCCAGTTTTATATCAAGCTACATGTAAAACACTAGCAAAGTCAGTAGAATCAAAAAGTTCATTCAGACAATGGCTTGTTTCTACTGCTTCATAAGCCTTACGCTGAAACGTCAATATAATATTTCTGAATAGGTGGTACACGCAGAATGAGGGTTTGCAAACAAAGTCTGAGGGTAGTTTATAAAAAAGAGTTTGAGAACACTGCTCTATAGCAACTAGAAAGGGTCATCCATAGGGAAAAACATCCATTCACATAGCATGAAATTGATGCTTGTTTGTATCAAAAATCCAAGGACGTTCTATCGATCGTTAAAGTTGGCCAAAGAGGCAGACGTGAGCAAGCAGGAGGGTGGAAGTGACTCATTAAGTGAAGTGTGACAGAGACATAGATAGGAAGTTTGGGCAGCAGAGATCAGCGATTGTCATTTTGCATCACACTTGGAGGCACTCGTCCTCCATGTTTTGGTGTTCATCCTTCAGACATTTCAGGCATCTTTGTTACCTGCAATTTCAGGGACAGAATTGTGTATTTTCACTCACTGGGGGCCATGCTACTGAATCACTTGAAACATTATTGAAGTTTCTTCCTTGGTTCCCCTGTGGAGCTGGGAGTTAATGGCTCCTCTGGGGACTAGGGCAGGTGCTGAGCTGTGAGATGCTTCAGGGACAAGTTCTCAAAGGGATAAGGCACCAAATAAACCCTCCAGCACCAGCCAAGCTTCAGTCCTTTGCCAAGAGTGAGGGAAGTGGCTTCATTTGCCCAGGTAGGTGGAAGAAATTGGGGTTGGGGTTTCCCACACCTATGGCTAGTCTCCTGTGGGGGGATGGTGAAGCTAATACAAGGCCAGCTGCCACAAGTCTGACTCCTGAACTCAACCTATGCACAATTCCACCCTGTCCTGCTTCTGTTTTTATTATGAGCTATGGCAGGGATGGGGGCCAGTGGTTGATGATTTAGATCTCATTTGATTCTGTTCAGAGCCAGTTCCATTGCTGTAGCAGTTAACAAACCAATGGGCACTGCTCACCTTCCTTCTATAGTCCTCCGTGTGTTGCTGATGGCATTTGTAACTACTGCAAATGGTCTGGTCTTGGATTTCACATCCCACCTACCCCCGCAGCCAGCATTCTCGGCATCTCAGCCCTATGCTTGCAGATTGATTTAGCATGAATATAAACAGAACCTTGTTCCCTTCTTTAATACCATCAGCACTTTCTGCAATGACTAGGCATTAATTCTGGAGACTTCCCATTCGACTAAAAAATGAACGCAGTTTGCTGTAAAAAGTCTAAAGTAAACCACACATAAAGGGAGCTATAACTGCAGGCCCTGGGCAAAGGAAATTTTCTTTTCTAATATTTACAGAGTCACAGAATCCCAGGTCTGGAAGGTCATCTAGTCCAGCCCCTTGCTTCAAGCAGAATCAACCCCCACTAAGTCATGCCAGCCAGGACATTGTCCAGCCGGGACTGAAAAACCTCAAGGGAGGGAGAATCCACCACCTCTGTAGGCAACGCATTCCAATACTTTACCACCCGCCTGGTGAAGTAGTTTTTCCTCATATCTAACCTACGCCTCTTCCTCTTCAACTTCAGACCATTACTCCTTGTTCTGCCATCTGACACCTCTGAGAACATTTTCTCATCCTCGTTTTTAGAGCTCTCCTTCAGGAAGTTTAAGGCTGCTATTAAATCACCTCTAAGTCTTCTCTTCTGGAAACTAAACAAGCCCAAATCCCTCAGCCTATCCTCATAGGTCTTGTGCTCCAGACCCTTAATGATTTTTGTTGCATTCGCTGAACGTGTTCCAGCAAATCCACATCCTTTTTATACTGGGGGGGGGCCCAAAACTGGACACAATATTCCAGACTTGGCCTCACCAGTGCTGAATAAAGAGGAATAATTACTTCTCTAGATCTGATGGAAATGCTCCTCCTAATGCACCCTAGTATGCCATTAGCCTTCTTGGGTACAAGGGCGCACTGTTTACTCATACCCAGCCTTTCATCCACCATAACCCCTAGGTCCCTTTCCATTGTCCTGCTGCTGAGCCAGTTGGTCCCCAGCCTGTAACAATTCTTGGGATTCTTGCACCACAGGTGCAGGACTCTACACTTCTCCTTATTGAACCGCATCAGATTTCTTTTGACCCAGTCCTCCAATTTATCCACGTCCCTCTGGATTCTCTCTCTACCCTCCAACGAATCTACCTCTCCCCCAAGTTTTGTGTCGTCTGCAGACTTGCTGAGGGTGCAATCCAGTCCCTCATCCAGGTCATTAATAAAGGTGTTGAATAACACAGTCCCCACAACCGAGCCTTGCGGCACTCTTCATGAAACAGACCGCCATCCAGATACTGAGCCATTGACCACTACCCGTTGGGCCCGACCATCAAGCCAGCTTTCTATGCATCTTATAGTCCACGGATCCAATCCATATTTCCTTAACTTATGGACAAGAATGTTGTGGGAGACCGAATCAAAAGCCTTGCTGAAGTCAAGGTATATCACATCCACTTACTTCCTCATGTTCACAGAGCTTGTTACCTCATCATAGAAGCTAATCAGATTAGTCAGGCAGGACTTGCCCCTGGTGAATCCATGTTGGCTACTTTTGATCACTTTCCCATCTTCCAAGTGCTCCATAACAGATTCCTTGAGGATTCCCACCATTATTTTCCCAGGGACTGACGTAAGGCTGACGGGTCAATAGTTCTCTGGATTGTCCTCTTCTTTTTTAAAG
The DNA here is from genome assembly GCF_033958435.1 of Carettochelys insculpta. Classification (NCBI taxonomy): domain Eukaryota; kingdom Metazoa; phylum Chordata; order Testudines; family Carettochelyidae; genus Carettochelys; species Carettochelys insculpta. The sequence continues at coordinate 121,043,809 of NC_134142.1, read as the reverse complement.
ATGGGCACTACGTTTGCCTTCTTTCAGTCATCCAGTATCTCCCCTGATCTCCAAGAGTCTTCAAAGATAACGGCCAAAGGTTCAGCAATGACCTCTGCCAATTTCTTCAGTACCCTCGGGTCCTTTAAATGCAGACCCATGGACTTGTGCACATCTAGTTTTTCTAGATAGCTCAGAACTTGTTCCTTCCCCACAGATGGCTGCCTCCACCATCCCATACTGCATTGTCTCGGACCCTCATGGGGAAGTTGACTTTGTCCGTGAAGACTGTGGCAAAACAAGCATTGAGTACTTCAGCTTTTCCTGCATCATCTGTCACAAGGTTATCTCCCTCATTCGGTAATGGCCCCACACCTTCTCTGATAACCTCTTTATTGTTCACATGCCTGTAGAAACTCTTCTTGTTACTCTTCACATTCCTTCCCTGCTGCAGTTGCAATTGTGCTTTCGCTTTCCTGATTACTGCCCAGCATTCTCCAGCCGTGTGTTTATACTCCTCCTTAGTCAACAGTCCACGTTTCCATTTCTTGTATGCATCCTTTTTGAAGTTAAGATGACTAAGGATTTCCCTCTTAAGCCAAGCTGGTTGCCAACCATGTTTGCATTTCTTACTACACAGTGGGATTGTTTGTTCCTGTTCCTTCACGAAGACTTCTTTAAAAGACTGCCATTTCCCTTCAACTCTTTTTAGACGTACAGATTCAATCTTTCTAACCCAGAACTCTCTCCTCCGGCAACATCTGTAATAGCTCATGATTAGAGCCAGATGCCTCCTTATCATGGGTGTGGCCAAGTTTCTCATTGTCCCATAAAGCTTGTTTAAAGCCACCACTCCTGGCTCTTGTTGTTCTGTGTTGTCATTTAATTGTAATTTACCCCTAAATTTCTTCTAAGAGCCCAGTTAGTAGTGAAAGTGTTGGTAATGCTGTTACACAATATTGACCTCCCGTAGCACATCAAATTATCTCATCCGGCACTGGTCAGGTTGCAAGGGTGTTGGATGAGAGAGGTTGAACCTGTACTTCATTTCGATAATGATAATACTTTGCACTCAAGTTTATATTTAACTTGTGGAACACAGGCTTAATGGATTAGTTGTGTTTCACAGTAGCTAATTGTCCAGTTTATTAAAACTTGCAGTCAGAAAGACTATTCCAAATGCCTTTGCCTCTCAAAAGACAGTCATCTTTTTCTCTCTCTTCATTCGCTTTCTGAATATTTTGGCATAAGTATTCCCTTTCACAGATCACAGTGCCATTGTGGAAGCCATTGCAGAAGCAGACAAAAAGAGATCATCTCCGACCCAACCATTCCATTATCTATGATATATTTGAGAGCGTTTGTCTGTGTGTATATCTGCTTGCTTAAGAACGCGTCCTAAATGGTTAGAGCTAGCACCGCCAGATTCAGGAGACAGTTTGGTGTTACCATACCTTAAAACCAAGTAATGGCTTCATTGTGCCAGGAAAATGGGATGTGCCTGTAATGGGACTGCATTTCCTAACCTCATGCAGAAAAGAGACAGAATCACCAGATGGTGAAACGTGCTGGTGGAACGTTCACCCAGCTGTTTTTTTGGACAACCACAGATCTGAGACTCCCACCAGTCATGTGCCGTTTAGGGAGGATGGGGGAGCCCCCCCCCAGTTAATACAGGGATGTTTCTGGCTGTTTCCCATTTGCCAGGGAATTAGGGGAAATGCACAGTGTGTTGCATTCCTCACTCTGGTTGGAGAACGCAGGGGGCAGATGAAGCTGGGATATCTCCAGCTGGAAGACATGCAGCCCTTCCTCGGCTGTGCCTGCTAGAGCTGCAGCAGCCATGGAGAGGTGCTTCTTACCTGGCTACAGGCTGCTGTGGAATGAAAGGGCTGGGGTAGTCCTTTCTCCCTGGGGCAGCTGCAAACTGAACCCTTCCTCCCCAGCCCCACCCCCAAGCAATGATTTAAATGAAGCCTGGACATTTTCATGCTATTTTCCAAAATAAGAAAAAATGAACTGAGTTAAGGACCTGGTCAATGCTGGGTAAATCTTGTAGTGTAACTATAAGATGAGAGACAACTGGTGGACAAATGGGAAGAACAGAAGGAAACAACAAGGTGATTATGCTCACCATTGTAAGTAACGGTCACTGTTTATCTCCACTTAGCCTAGGTTGGCATGTTCATGATTTGACACAAGAGCCCAAACCAAAGTGAAGAAGATGAGAATTTAATAGTTTTCTGAAAAAGGAAGCAGCGAGGGAATGTGGGGGTCACCAGGCCCTGCACCCCCATCCGCACTCAGATGTGCGTCCCATTGAAGAGGGGGAACAGAAGTTTTATTAGGTGACAGGGACACAGTGTAGAACAGACTTGTCAGCACAGAAAGCAGAAGCAGACAGTACAATGCATTTTGGGGAGAGGTTGACCACAGGGGTTCCCCAAGCTGGGGTCCTGGCTCCGCTTTCTCCTTCTCAAGTCAGTACCCAAATCAACAGCCTAGTCTCAAGTCAAACCAGCCAGGCCTCTTCTCCCCGGTTGAATCACCTGGTTGCCTAGGTTACAAATGGCAAAGGAGGCCCACGATCTACAGGGAATAAGTCAACACAACGAAACTCCCATTACCACCATGTACTGATGCTGGTCCTGGCGAAACTGGGCACTCCCTTGAGTTGCTACAGGACAATAGGAAACACATGGAACCTAACCCTTCGAATAAAATCCTCACACCCCTCACTCCATCACAGAAGGAAAGGACAAAACACGAGACCATGAAGGATCACAGTCACTGCTTCAGAATAATAATTAAAAAAAAGAAAAAATGAAAGATATATCCCAGGTACAATCCTTAAATATGCCTTTATGAGGGACGATATAAAACTAGGGAGGGGGGAACAATCCAATTCCTTTCATCAGGTTTCTGAGAGAATCTCGACTAGTCATAGGTTACATTCATGTTTTTGGCTGAATATTCCAGGTGCACAAATATTGACTAGTATCTCAGGAAGTGTATTATTGCTTGTTTTTCAGCTGCAGAAGTCAGAAAACTTCTAGGAACAAAGGGCAAATAGTTTAGATAGTATTTATAATTCTGGTATGCAGAAATGACTGACCTGGCCCCTGAGCCATCTCTGTCCCACCTACAAGTGAATGAACCCGTTACTGACTTACAGCATTATCTCTATTTTGGAAGACTGTAAGATTTCTGCATTCACCTTTCAGATGTCAAAAGTAATGAAGCAGCATCACGGTGTTTGCCCCAGAGAGAAGTTCCAAATATATCGGAATCATGGAACACTGGAAGTGGAAGACAGCTCGAGAGGTCATTGACTCCAGTCCTTTGCCCTCACAGCAGCACCAAGCACCATCTGGACCATCTCTGGGAGATGTCATAACCCACAGCACCTCAAAATGGACTTCTGAAGGCTTAAATATTCACTTATGTAGTATGAAATTGATGACTGTACCAATGAAACCAATGAAGTTGTGTTGCTTGTTCATAGTGAATTTGGGAGAATAGCGTGTTTGATCCGTAATATTGTGTCTAATTAGAGTTTTCAGCCTTCCAACTCAAAAAGGTTCAAAAGGGACAATAAATGGCTCATAAAAATCTCACCGTGGTGACCGAGTTCATTCTTCTGGGAATCACAGATCGTCCAGAGCTCCAAGTCCCATTTTTCCTGTTGTTTCTAGTGATCTATGCTATCACTCTGGTAGGCAATCTTGGGATGATCGTGTTAATCAGAGTTGACCGTCGACTTCACACTCCCATGTACTTTTTCCTCAGCCATTTGGCTTTTGTGGATCTCTTTTATTCCTCAACCATCACCCCTCAAATGCTGGTGAACTTCTTAGATCAAAGTAAAACCATTTCTTATTACGCCTGCTCTGCACAGTTGTGCTGTTTCCTAACATTCATGGCCATGGAGTCTTTCCTCCTGGCTGGGATGGCCTATGATCATTACGTGGCCATCTGTAACCCACTGCTCTACCATGTCATCATGTCCCACAAGGTCTGTGTGCACCTGGTAGTTGTTCCTTACATGTACAGCGTCTGCGGTGCCCTGCTCCACACCATCCTTACTTTTAGTTTATCCTTCTGTTCCTCCAACAAGATCAACCATTTCTACTGCGATGACATGCCCTTGCTGGCCCTCTCCTGCTCTAGTACCCACACCAAACAGGTATTGATCTTTGCCATTGGAGGCTTTGGAATGATTGTAACCTCCCTCATCATCCTGATCTCCTACCTCTTTATTTTCATCACCATCCTGAGGATCCGCTCCATGGAAGGCAAGCGCAAAGCTTTCTCCACCTGCACCTCCCACGTGACTTCTGTGACCATCTTGTACGGGACTCAGATGTTTATGTATTTACAGCCCCGCACCAACCACTCACTGGACACAGACAAAGTGGCCTCCGTCTTCTACACAGTGGTGATCCCTTTGTTGAACCCCCTGATCTACAGTCTGCGAAACAAGGAAGTGAAGGCCGCCCTGAAGAGCATCATGTCTAAAAAGAATTGGAGTTTTAAATGAAAGCAATTCACCAACTAGTTGTGATTAACCAACAGAGACTGAAGAACAAAAGGAAAGGCTTCTTCTTTATTTCTCCCTTTGATTAACTGATTTTCAATGGTAACTCCTCTTTTCTCCCCACTTTTCTTTCTGCAAACATGGAAAGAGGGCTGTGATTGATAATCGCTCTGACGTTTTTTGAGTCCAGTGTCAGGAAATACCGCGATTCCAAAACAACTTGATGAGCATGTACGCAGCAAAACTGCTCTGTCAAAGTCATTTAAAAATAGCAGGAGGCTTATTCTGAATTCTTTAAACCTCTTTCTATGGGGACTAGCGCCTCTTTCAAAATTTTGGAAGAGGGGCTTTCTAGAAAGGGAAAAGGGGCCATTTTGAAAGAAGCAATTCTAGAATACCTTATTCTGAAACAACTATACTGTGTAGACACGGCCCCAGAGTGCTTCCAGGGGCTCAAATCCAAAATAGGCTCTAATGTTTGTGGACACTCTATTTCGGAATAAGCTTGTCTGATTATGGAGTTGCCCTGTAGTGTTTATGCGTCATTCCCTAAAAGCTTGTTTTGGAATAATAACTCCAGAATAAGCTATTCTGGAAGAACTCTGTGTTGCAGACATGGCTGAGTGGACAGTGTGACATGTTCATTCTGCAGACCATGATATGATTCATGAGAACGATTACAGGCTCTGGTCAGGGATGAAGGCACTTGGTCTGACCAAAAATAAAAAAGTTCAAAACCATGTAAAGACATAAAGCTAGATGTCTAGCTGGTTTGGTTCTTCCTGTGTGTACCTCATTGCCTCCTGCTGTACTTTATGTGAGGTCTGTGTGTGCTAATCAAGACTTAATTACTAACCTCCTTTGGCCACAGGCAGCTCAAATATTCCCCTTTAAGCCTACAGACATAATCACTCCACAGATTAACAACAGACACACTCCAATGGCCAAGTCCTCTGGGGAGTCCAGCCCATGCTTCACTGGTGATTGAGCATATTCAAAGTATCACTTCTTTTAAAGACCTCGTACACCACAGCTTGCCAGTTCCACATCAGATCACCCCCCTGCTTAATTTACAACACATAGATATGTTTTGGGTTAAAACTACTGCTTCTTTATTGAACAGTGGATGGACAGCAAGTAAAGGTAATGGAAAGAAAATGCAGATTCTACCCGGGTCACAGGTAGTTTCATTGAAACCAAAGGAGCCAGATGAATTTAGACCAGCGGAGGATGTGGCCAGTCACATGGATAGATGTCTCCAGAAGTTATCCAACTGAGAATCCATTTGATACAAACTCTGTCTGACAGGTAACAGGGGCCTACATTTCGGGGAGGGAACGCTGTTCACTAGGGTTGGCAGGGAAAAGATGGGTTTCTCTCTTTGTTTTTTGTGCCGGACCTTTTCAACTTTTGATCCAAAAACAAAAACTCAGAAACATTTCTTCCCCATTTCTTTTAAACAAACCCAACGTTTTCTATCAAAATCTGTTGAAGACAAACAAAAAATAAATAAGTTCTGACAAAAACTAGAAACAAAAGTTTTGGACTCTGGTCAGCGCCTCTCCCATTGACTGCTCCTCTGCTCTCCTGTCACCACCATTTGGATCTGAACCCATTGCACTGTCTGGACCTCAGTGTCCTCCTTAGCAGGGTTTTCATATTTGAACTGTCAAAAAACAGGAACCCCTGCCCCCGAGTGGGAGTGTATCTGTATCAGCGTCTCCCATCTCACCTTGTATTAATGTGTTATAGTACATGTATTACATTAACACAAGATAAGCTGCAATATGTCTGTATCAGTCTCTACCCCACTGTTCTTTTACCCTCCCTCCCACTTTCTGGGGGTACCGACAATCCTCAGTCGTGGCATCTGACTCTGGCCAGCCAAAGTCAAGGTCTGGCCCCTCTCTTCAGGGTGACGCCATGGTGCATATTGGCCTCACTCCAGTGTGGCAAGGTGGGGTGCAGGGGAGAAGTGGCAGGCTCCAGGCCTGCCCACTACTCTGGGTCCCAATCCAGCTAGCCTCCGGTGGCAGCCATCTTGTGCCTCTCTTCTCTTCCCTTCCTTCTCATTGTTCCCTGGGCCACTTTGAGGTGGATCTTGCACCTTCTTCCACCTTCTATCAAGGCCCACAGCCTTGGCGATATCAGGCTAGAGCTTTCCTCATGCTGTCCTGGGCCTTCCCAGCACGGCTCTGTCCAAGGTGCTGCTGGTTCCCTCCCCTGCTTGCACCCAGCTCCTTCTCCCTTGCTGCTTGGGGTAAGAGTGATCACCCCACAGCTCTGTGGCCTGGTATAGGGCCCAGTCCCTAGCCCTGATTCACTGAGTGCTCCTCACCATGATTGGTCAAGCTTGCACAAGCTTCCTCATGACCGTCTCCCTCCTGGAGTGAGCTACGGCTCCATTACAGGAAGGTTGAGCTATGGAAGAGTCCAGCATCTCTCCATAATCAGCCCTAGTTGCTGCTCCATGCAACTCCGCTTCCAATCCCAGATGTTTCTAGGAACAAAGGAATTGTTGTGACACCCACAGGCCTGGCATTGGCAGTGGTGGAAGCCAGACCACGGAGTCCCTTTGAAACACCAGGGCTGTGCTGATCCTGCTGCGAGCGGCTCTCAGGGAAGTGGGAGACAACAGTGCAATATGGGGGGTGCTGAGGGTTGACTGCCCTTGGCTCTGCCCCTTCCTGTCTTGGCCCCAACCCTTGTGGGCATGGAGACACCCTCCACCGTGCGCTGGGGCTCCTTGCCTGAAATCGGCCTCAATGTTATAATCCTACACACAGGGGAAGATACTTCCAAAATCCCATTAGTCAGAGGTTAGCCTCTACCCTGGACTACGTCATGTCTCTGCTTCCTTTTCATGAGACCCAGAATTATGTCAAACCTTTACATATACCTGCAATGCCCTTCATAAGTGTGTCCAGTTCTCGATCATGGTGCCATTGTACAAGCCATTATCCAAACAGACAAAAGAAAGCTCCTCTCAGACCCAAGGTTTTTGTAAACTAACTTCAAGATGAACCACAATCGGTGGGTACAGACAGAGAAAAGTGGAGAACTCTTGGAAATAATAAGACATTCACAAATACAGTGAAGATGAGAATACTGAATTCCTTCTGAAGAAGGAAGCAGAAGACAAAAAGGGAATATGAAGATGTGCAGCGAATACTTCATAACTGGGTAACAATCCATAAAGATATGTGTGCAAGGGATGAGATTGTAATACTAGGCAGACAGGTGGAATCTAATGTCTTCCATCACGCCAGTCTTGAGCAGTTGTACATTATGGCAATATTTTTCCATTCATATTCCAGCAATATCAATATAAAGCAGTAGCTGTAGTAGTACACTACTGCTTGTTGCAGCTGCAGAGATGATAAAATTTCTTGGGATAAAAAGACAAGGGTTTAAAAAGTACTTATAATTCTGGAATATAAACGGGTTACCACTAATCTATCTCTGTTTGATGTAAAAGTGAAAAATCCTGGTATATATTTGCAAAATGATCGATGGTTTGCAAGGATATAATGCTGCTTCACTCACATTTCAGGTGCCAGAAGTAAAGTAATAGCATCACTGAACGGAGCAAGGAGATTGGTACCCAGTTTCATAATCTATAGCAGAGTTTCTCAACCAGGGGTTTGTTTACCCTTGTGGGTATACCGAGATTTTAAAGGGCGCACATCAACTCATCTCGGTATTTGTTCAGTTTTATAACAAGCTACATGTAAAACACTAGCAAAGTCAGTAGAATCAAAAAGTTCATTCAGACATTGACTTGTTTCTACTGCTTCATAAACCTTACCCTGAAACGTCAATATAATATTTCTATTCTGATTCATGTATTTGCTAATAAAATAGTAGAAAGTCAGCAAGTTTTCAGTCATAGTCTTCTATGCTATTTTTGCATGTTTTTGTGAAAAGTTTTTAAATGAGGTGAAACTTGGTGGTTTGCAAAACAAATGTGACTCCAGAATAGGGTACAGTAACCTGCACAGGTTGAATGGCACCTCTTTCAAGACCTCAGATTACTTTAAGACTCTATTTCCCAACCGGTGGCACATGTAGAATGAGGGTTTGCAAAAGAAGTCTGGGGGTAGTTTATAAAAAAAGTTTGAGAAACACTGGTCTATGGCACCTTGAAATGGTCATCTATAGGGTCAAACATCCATTCACATAGCATGAAATTGATGCTTGTTTTTATGAAAAATCCAAGGACATTCTATCGATTCTTAAAGTTGACCAAAGAGGCAGAGGTGAGCAAGCAGGAGGGTGGAAGAGACTCATCAAGTGATTGTCACAGACACATAGATAGGAAATTTGGGTAGCAAAGATCAGAGATTGTCATTTTGCATCACACTCAGAGGCACTCGTCCTCCATGTTTTGGTGTTCAGCCTTCAGACATTTCAGGCATCTTGATTACCTGCAATTTCAGGGACAGAATTGTGTATTTTCACTCACTGGGGGCCATGCGACTGAATCACTTGAAACATTATTGAAGTTTCTTTCTTGGTTCCCATGTGGAGCTGGGAGTTCATGGCTCCTCTGGGGACTAGGGCAGGTGCTGAGCTGTGAGATGCTTCAGGGACAAGTTCTCAAAGGGATAAGGCACCAAATAAACCCTCCAGCACCAGCCAAGCTTCAGTCCTTTGCCAAGAGAGAGGGAAGTGGCTTCATTTGCCCAGGTAGGTGGAAGAAATTGGGGTTGGGGTTTCCCACACCTATGGCTAGTCTCCTGTGGGGGGATGGTGAAGTTAATACAAGGCCAGCTGCCACAAGTCTGACTCCTGAGCTCAACCTATGCACAATTCCACCCTGTCCTGCTTCTGTTTTTATTATGAGCTGTGGCAGGGATGGGGGCCAGTGACTGATGTTTTAGATCTCATTTAATTCTGTTCAGAGCCAGTTCCGTTGCTTTAGCAGTTAACAAACCAATGGGTACTGCTCACCTTCCTTCTATAGTCCTCCGTGTGTTGCTGATGGCATTTGTAACTACTGCAAATGGTCTGGTCTTGGATTTCACATCCCACCTACCCCCGCAGCCAGCATTCTCGGCATCTCAGCCCTATGCTTGCAGATTGATTTAGCATGAATACAAACAGAACCTTGTTCCCTTCTTTAATACCATCAGCACTTTCTGTAATGACTAGGCATTAATTCTGGAGATTTCCCATTCGACTAAAAATGAACACAGTTTCCTGTAAAATCTCTAAAATAAACCACACATAAAGGGAGCTATAACTACAGGTTCTGGGCAAAGGAAATTTTCTTTTCTAATATTTACAGAGTTACAGAATCCCAGGTCTGGAAGGGACCTCACGAGGTCATCTAGTCCAGCCCCTTGCTTCAAGCAGGATCAACCCCCACTAAGTCATCCCATCCAGGACCTTGTCCAGCCGGGACTGAAAAACCTCAAGGGATGGAGAATCCACCATCTCTCTAGGCAACGCATTCCAGTGCTTCACCTCCTGCCTGTGAAGTAGTTTTTCCTCATATCTAACCTACACCTCTTCCTCTTCAACTTCAGACCATTACTCCTTGTTCTGCCATCTGACACCTCTGAGAACAGTTTCTCACCCTCGTATTTAGAGCTCCCCTTCAGGAAGTTGAAGGATGCCATTAAATCACCTCTAAGTCTTCTCTTCTGGAAACTAAACAAGCCCAAATCCCTCAGCCTATCCTCATAGGTCTTGTGCTCCAGATCCTTAATCATTATTGTTGCCCTTTTCTGAACCAGCTCCAGCAAATCCACATCCTTTTTATACTGGGGGGCCCAAAACTGGACACAATATTCCAGATGTGGCCTCACCAGTGCTGAATAAAGAGGAATAATTGCTTCTCTAGATCTGATGGAAATGCTCGTCCTAATGCACCCTAGTATGCCGTTAGCCTTCTTGGCTATAAGGGTACACTGTTTACTCGTATCCAGCCTTTCATCCACCATAACCCCAGGTCCCTTTCGATCATATTGCTGCTGAGCCAGTGAGTCCCCAGCCTGTAACAATGCTTGGGATTCTACCGCCCCAAGTGTAGGACTCTACACTTCTTCTTATTGATCGACATCAGATTTCTTTTGACCCTGTCCTCTAATTTATCCAGGTCCCTCTGGATTCTCTCTCTACCCTCCAACGAATCTACCTCTCCGCCTGTTTTGTGTCATCCGCGTCTTGCTGAGGATGCAATCCAGTCCCTCATCCAGGTCATTAATAAAGATGTTGAATAACACAGTCCCCACAACCGAGCCTTTTGGCACTCTTCATGAAACAGACTGCCATCCAGATATTGAGCCATTGACCACTACCCATTGGGCCCGACCATCAAGCCAGCTTTCTATCCATCTTATAGTCCATGGATCCAATCCATATTTCCTTAATTTATGGACAAGAATGTTGTGGGAGACCGTATCAAAAGCCTTGTTGAAGTCAAGGTATATCACATCCACTCACTTCCCCATGTCCACAGAGCTTGTTATCTCATCATAGAAGCTAATCAGATTAGTCAGACAGGACTTGCCCCTGGTGAATCCTTGTTGGCTACTTCTGATCACTTTCCCATCTTCCAAGTGCTCCATAACAGATTTCTTGTGGATTCCCACCATTATTTTCCCAGGGATTGAGGTAAGGCTGATGGGTCCATAGTTCTCTGGATTGTCCTTCCCTTCTTTTTTAAAGATGGGCACTACATTTGCCTTCTTCCAGTCATCCAGTATCTCCCCTGATCTCCAAGAGTCTTCATGGATAATGGTCAAAGGTTCAGCAATGACCTCTGCCAATTTCCTCAGTACCCTCGGGTCCATTAAATGCAGACCCATGGACTTGTGCACATCTAGTTTTTCTAGATAGCTCAGAACTTGTTCCTTTCCCACAGATGCCTGTCCTCCACCATCCCATAGTGCATTGTCTAGGACCCTCCTAGGGAAGTTGACTTTGTCCGTGAAGACTGTGGCAAAGAAAGCATTGAGTACTTCAGCTTTTCCTGCATCATCTGTCACTGCATTATCTCCCTCATTCGGTAATGGCCCCACACCTTCTCTGATAACCTCTTTATTGTTCACATGCCTGTAGAAACTCTTCTTGTTACTCTTCACATCCCTTGCCAGCTGCAGTTCCAATTGTGCTTTCGCTTTCCTCATTACTGCCCGGCATTCTCCAGCCGTATGTTTATACTCCTTCTTAATCAACTGTCCTCATTTCCATTTCTTGCATGCATCCTTTTTGAATTTAAGATGACTAAGGATTTCCCTGTTAAGCTAAGCTGGTTGCCTACCATGTTTGCAATTCTTACTTAATTTCAAACAGCAGGATTGTTTGTTCCTGTGCCTTCAGTAAGACTTCTTTAAAATACTGCAAGTTCTCTTCAACTCTTTTTAGATGTACAGATTCAATCTTTCGAACCCAGAACTCTCTCCTCTGGCAACATCTGTCATCTGTGAACATCAGAGCCAGATGCCTCCTTGTCATGGGTGTGGCCAAGTTTCTCATTGTCCCATAAAGCTTGTTTAAAGCCACCACTCCTGGCTCTTGTTGTTCTGTGTTGTTATTTAATTTTAATTTACCCCTAAATTTCTTCTAAGAGCCCAGTTAGTAGTGAAAGTGTTGGTAATGCTGCTACACAATATTGACCTCCCGTAGCACATCAAATTATCTCATCCGGCGCTGGTCAGGTTGCAAGGATGTTGGACGAGAGAGGTTGAAACTGTACTTCATTTTGATAATGATAATACTTTGCACTTAAGGTTATATTTAACTTGTGGAACACAGGCTTAATGGATTGGTTGTGTTTCACAGTAGCTAATTGTCCAGTTTATTAAAAGTTGCAGTCAGAAAGACTATTCCAAATGCCTTTGCCTCTCAAAAGACAGTCATCTTCTTCTCTCTCTTCATTCGCTCTCTGAGTATTTTGGCATAAGTATTCCCTTTCACAGATCACAGTGCCATTGTGGAAGCCATTGCAGAAGCAGACAAAAAGAGATCATCTCCAACCCAACCATTCCATTATCTATGATATATTTGAGAGCATTTGTCTGTGTGTATATCTGCTGGCTTAAGAATTCCTCCTAAATGGTAAGAACTAGCACCGCCAGATTCAGGAGACAGCTTGCTGTTACCATACCTTAAAACCAAGTAATGGCTTCATTGTGCCAGGAAAATGGGATGTGCCTGTAATGGGACTGCATTTCCTAACCTCATGCAGAAAAGAGACAGAATCACCAGATGGTGAAAGGTGCTGGTGGAGCGTTCACCCAGCTGCTGTTTGGGAGAACCCCAGCTCTGAGACTCCCACCAGTCATGTGCCCTTTAGGGAGCATGGGGGAGCCCCCCCAGTTAATACAGGGATGTTGCTGGCTGTTTCCCATTTGCCAGGGAAGGAGGGGAAATGCACAGTGTGTTGCATTCCTCACTCTGGTTGGAGAACGCAGGGGGCAGATGAAGCTGGAGTACCTCCAGCTGGAGGACATGCAACCCTTCCTCGGCTGTGCCTGCTAGAGCTCCAGCAGCCATGGAGAGGTGTTTCTTACCTGTCTACAAGCTGCTGTGGAGTGAAAGGGCTGGGGTAGTCCTCTCTCTCTGGGGCAGCTGCAAACTGAACTCTTCCTCCCCAGCCCCACCCCCGACCAATGATTTAAATGAAGCCTGGACATTTTCATGTTATTTTCCAAAATAAGCAAAAATGGACAGAGTTAAGGACCTGATCAATGCTGGGTAAATCTTCTAGTGTAACTATAAGATGAGAGACAACTGGTGGATGAATGGGAAGAACACAAGGAAACAATAAGGTGATTATGATCACCATTGTAAGTAACGGTCACTGTTTATCTCCACTTCGCCCAGGTTGGCATGTTCATGATTTGACAGAAGAGCCGAAAACAAAGTGAAGAAGATGAGAATTTAATAGTTTTCTGAAAAAGGAAGCAGTGAGGGAATGTGTGGTTCACGGGGCCCTGCATCCCCATCCACAGTCAGATGTGCGTCCCATTCAGGAGGGGGAAGAGAAGGTTTATTAGGTGACAGGGACAAAGTGTAGAACAGACTTGTCAGCACAGAAAGCAGAAGCAGACGGTACAATGCGTTTTGGGGAGAGATTGACCACAGGGTTGATCCCTAAGTTTAGGACCTGGCTCCTCTTTCCCTTTCTCGAGTCAGCCAAGATTTCCCATCTCAATAGCCCAGCCCCAGGTCAAACCAGCCAGGCCCCTTCTCTCTCCTTTGTCCCATTCTCCAGCAGAGAAAGAAGTCACCTGGTTGCCTAGGTTTCAAATGGCAAAGGAGGCCCACGATGTACTGGGGATATGTCAACACAAGGAAACTCCCTTTACCACTATGCACTCATGCTGGTCCTTGGGAAACTGAGGCACTCCCTTGGGTTACTACAGGAGAATAGGAAACACATGCAACCTTACCCTGGGGATAAAATCCTCACACCCCCCCACTCCGTCACAGAAGGAAAGGACAAAACACGAGACCATGAAAGGTAACAGTCACTGCTTTAGAGTAATAAAAAAAAAGAAAGAAAAAATGAAAGATTTATCCCAGGTACAATCCATAAATATGCCTTTATGAGGGATGATATAAAAGTAGGGAGGCGGGAGCAATCCAATGACTTTCATCAGGTTACTGAGACAATCTCGAGTAGTTATAGGTTACAGTCATGTGTTTGGCTGAATATTCCAGGTGCACAAATATTGACCAGTATCCCTGGAAGTGTGTCATTGCTTGTTTTGCCCCTGCAGAGGTAAGAACATTTCTAGGAACAAAAAGCAAATAGTTTAGATAGTATTTATAATTCAGGTTTACAGAAATGACTGACTTGACCACAAAGCCATCTATGTCCCACGTAAAAGTGAATTCACTTATAAAATTATCTCTATTTTGCAAGGCTGTAAGATTTCTGTATTCACATTTCAGATGTCAAAATAATGAAGCAGCATCGTAGTGTTTGCCCCAGGAAAAAAGTTCCAAATGTAACAGAATCATAGAACACTGGGAGTGGAAGAGAGCTCGAGAGGTCATCGACTCCAGTCCTTTGCCCTCGCAGCAGGACTAAGCACCACCTGGACCATCCCTGGGAGATGTAATAACCCACAGCACCTCAAAATGGCCTTCTGAAGGGTTAATTATTCACTTATGTAACATGAAATTCATGAGTGTACCAAAGAAACCAATGAAGTTGTTTTGCTTCTTTATAGTGAAGTTGGGAGAATAGATATTTGATCTGAAATATCGTGTCTAATTAGAGTTTTCAGCCTTCCAACCCAAAAAGGTTAAAAAGGGACAATAAATGGGTAATAGAAATCTCACCGTGGTGACTGAGTTCATTCTTCTGGGAATCACAGATCGTCCAGAGCTCCAAGTCCCATTTTTCCTGTTGTTCCTAGTGATCTATTCTATCACCCTGGTAGGCAATCTTGGGATGATCGTGTTAATCAGAGTTGACCGTCGCCTTCACACTCCCATGTACTTTTTCCTCAGCCATTTGGCTTTTGTGGATCTCTGCTATTCCTCCACCATCACCCCCAAAATGCTGGTGAACTTCTTAGATCGGAGTAAAACCATTTCTTATCATGCCTGTGCTGCACAGCTGGGCTCTTTCCTAACATTCATGGCCATGGAGACTCTCCTCCTGACTGGGATGGCCTTTGATCGTTACGTGGCCATCTGTAACCCACTGCTCTACCAGGTCATCATGTCCCACAAGGTCTGTGTGTGGTTGGTAGCTGTTCCTTACATGTACAGTGTCTGTGTTGCCCTGTTCCACACCACCCTTACTTTTAATTTATCCTTCTGTTCCTCCAACAAGATCAACCATTTCTACTGTGATGACATGCCCTTGCTGGCCCTCTCCTGCTCTAGTACCCACACCAAACAGGTATTGATCTTCGCCTTTGCTGGCTTTGGCATGATTACAACCTCCCTCATCGTCCTGATCTCCTACCTCTTTATCTTCATCACCATCCTGAGGATCCGCTCAATGGAAGGCAAGCTCAAAGCTTTCTCCACCTGCACCTCCCACCTGACAACTGTCACCATCTTCTATGGGACTCAGATGTTTATGTATTTACAGCCCCGCACCAACCACTCACTGGACACAGACAAAGTGGCCTCTGTCTTCTACACTGTGGTGATTCCAATGTTGAACCCCCTGATCTACAGTCTGCGAAATGAGGAAGTGAAGGCTGCCCTGAA